>NW_028186490.1:5865281-5963931 GCF_003343005.1 Rhea americana
AGAATAATTTTCAGGAAGTATGTTAGATTCTTGATCGCTTGAAGGCTTTAAAGCAGGATCAGACCTCTTTCTCAGATGCATGTTGTAACTTAAGCCGAGTGATGGTCATTTCAGCTCTTAATTTTCTTCAGTGAGCCATGCAGGACACCTCTCTGCCTAATCTGAGGCTAGTGATTTGGCTAAGCAGCGGGCATAAAGTTGGATATTGCAGTGCTTTGACCTTTTCTGTGGCTTTAGCTCTTGCCTTCTAACTCTCAGTTTCAGAAGCAAGTTGGCTGCCACATTGCACTGCCTTTAGTTCACTGTCGCAACCCGCATCAGTTCCTCTTTTTGCTGTGCAGACCGGGGCAGTGGGATGCTTTCAGGTAGTGGCCGGGCAGTGCCCTAGTTGTGCTCTCTTGTCACCACCTCCTGTTTTCTTTGAGAAGATCATCACCCTGCAAGTGATCCACAAGGAGCTGAGACAGTTTTCCAGGTATCTAAGCATGTCCTTTCCCAGAGCAAATCCTGTGACTGGGATAATTCACTTCAAAACGTGTTATCCAAAGTCAGCAATGTTACCTTGAAAGATGATTACATACTTTGTTTGGGAGACTGTCTTTCACAGTGAAGTCCTTCCATTTACAAACAAAAACATATTTTATGCCACTTCATGGCATGACTAAAAAGTTAAATTATATTTTTTTTTTCCCTAATGGTTGCTGACAAGAGGAATGGTGCTATAATCAGTTTTCGTAATTTTCAATTCATATCTGTAGTGGCAAGAATAAAAAGCATTAAAAACATCTTTTTTCCACTACAGTTCTCCACAAGGTATTTTGCAGAAAAAAAAATCATTCTGTATCAGAAAATGCATTATTTACCTAACAGTTTGTCAAGGAGAAAAATCACATGACAAATTGCTTTATTTCACAAGCTCTGTTTATGTCCAGACTTAAAAGTATATATAATCTCATTTCTTCACACTCATTTTTATCTGTTTTCGYTCCTTTACTTGGAATAATGCCATCATAACTGTATCTCTTTCCTTTAGAAGCTATTAGACAATCACATTACATCCGTTTAAACGTGATCATTTTGCTCATCTATATGCTATTGATATGCTATTACCATGTTATATTGCTAATCCATCAGATGCATTGCAGTGTTTCTGCACTGATTGTTCATAGAACAGAGAACTGGAGCATTCTGCAAAAAGAAATAAATAATCCTCCAGAATTACTTCAGAGAAGCTAAAATGCTACTATATGTATGTGTGTAGACACATATAATTGTTACTGGTGTGTATTTTAGGGCAAAACCTTCTCATGGTGGATTTCAAGGTTGTGAAATATCCTTTGGCTTTTAATTCATAAGGAAAAGCACTTTAACTCTCAGTTTTGAGCTTAACCATCTCAACTCCTATTTATTTAAATGGCAGATTCAATAAAAGCTCCATCTGGCTTCCATAGGAGGCTTGTGCAAGTTCTTGAAAAATGATTTTTTTTTCTTTCTTTTTTTCAGAACACAAAAAAGTTTGGCCATGATTATAACCTCTTCCTCCTGCAGCATGGTTGCCAGATGGCAATTTTTTTGAATCTGGTTTTAACTTACTAGGGTTTAAAGGAATGAATGCAACTCAGAAGTGGGTGCTACATTTTAACTTCAAAAGTCTCCTTCAGAGTCGTCCTCCATAGGTTTATATGTGCAGTGCAGTTGTGACCTGGGCAGTCTGTTTCATACCTCTCTTTCAGTGCTTGAAGTGGAATTAAAGAGTGACCACTTTACCAAATCCCATTAATTTCAAGATCAGCAACATTGGGTGAATCTTGTTACAATAAGAAGGCAAAATCAAATTTATAATTTTCTAATTATTTTATTCGTTTTACTGTCTAAGATTTTACTGTGTTGTAAAGTCTCTTTTGAAATGCCTGTTTCACCATCGTCCAAATGTTGTAGGCATTGACTCTATAGCTAAGTAAAATATGAAAGCATGTAATATCTACTGCTGTCACTTACAAGTACCCCTAGGTGCTGTCTTGAACAGAAGCATCCTCTGAACTAAAAACTAAAACTTCTGACTGGAAGAATTTAATTTGAGCAACTTTTAGAGTTGAATCAGAGGAAAAAAGCATGCTTCTAATTAGCAAGGTGGCTTTTTTATATTTGTGAAAGACATTTCAGGTTAATTAGTGGTGCAGCTTCTAAATAATTTTATGAAGGAATCCTCCTCTCTTTACAACCTAGAAAGCATTGGTTTCCATTTCTGTTCTCTATGGACAAATCAGMTTTTTATATTACAGGATTTTTTCCCTAGCGTGATCTGTGAAAATTCAGAGGGGGAKACAGTTGGAGATGATTGATCCTGTGAACCCATGCCAAAGAATTGCCAAGAAGATTCTGCAGCAAACGTACTTCCCCCCCCACCCCCGATGATGAGCAGTCAGGATGTTGGTCTGTGCTGAAACGTAGTTGCAGAGCTCCAGACGTTTAAGTAGCRATGCCTGTAATGATTATTCGTGTGCTTAAAGTTAAATACAGTGATGTTTACATTAGTATGTAGTACAGACCTAGAGGAGTAGATTTGTAGAGCAAAACAGCAAGCACTGAGGAGCTAATAGCCACACTGTCAGCATTTCAGAGCTTTTTACTTTGGACTAGCTCTAGTCTGGCACCACGGTGAAGGTGGTTAATGGCTGGAGTGTGACTTCTGGTTTAGTTTAGTCCAAAAAGAACTGAGCTCAGTTGCTCCAAGATGATTCTGCAGCAMGAGCCAAAGCTCTGTGAGTAGGGGCTCTCTGGAGATTCACTTCAAAAGCTTCGTTCTGATCCAAACAGACGCTCCAATATCGCTGTTCCCCATTATGTGCATTAGCGTTTGCTGAACTGGCTCTGTGTGCACCTCTCAGTGAAGGCTTTCTGTCTGATGCAAAGACTACATTTAGTATATGCAGACAGTGATCTTACTGTATCTATGTGCATGTCAAGATTAATGTCTTTGTTTAAGACAAGAAAATAAATAACTACAACTCTAAAATACCTTTTTCTCCTTTTTCTTTGTCTTTCCCAGTTTCACCCTTTATATATATGTAGTCTTTATACATAYTCCGCTTTGTGTGTACTCTTTACTGGAGAGGCTTTCATGTCTCTGCTGTGGTGCCAATTCTCCCACTACATGATGTGTTTGATGATGAACGGTCCCCTTCTCTTTCCTCATTAACTTTTCATAATCCTAGATTCAAGTTAGGTTTAGTTCAGTTGGTTAGAGCGTGGTGCTAATAATGCTAGGGTCACGGGTTCGATCCCCGTATGAGCCACTTGTTTGAGGACTGGACTAGATGATCTCCAGAGGTCCCTTCCAACCTTACCAATTCTGTGATTCTATGATTAGAAAAAGATCTTATACAAAATAACGCAAGAAAATCTATTCCCTTGCACTAGGGCTGGACTTGCTGTTTGGATGTCGTTGCTGTTAATAAACTGCTTGTTAGGACTTCTATTGGTACATCTTCCACAGCTTCTCTTGCACTTTAAAGAAGGCAATTGGAATGGGATTCTTTTAACAGGACATGTGACTAGAAAAAAATTGAAATTTAAGAATGTTGAAGAATCTAACTTATGCACAAGATGGTGATGGAACAGGAATCAGTAAGTTTTCAGATAGCGGGTAGAAACCGTCAAGAACCATTGGTTAAACTGCCTTTCTAAAAGTCTTAAATAGAAGAGGTTACTGGCTTCTCTTTGAATTAATTACTTTGGAGAAAATTCATCTACTGTATTACTTTAGCGCTTTATTCATATATTGCAAAGTACATGTAGAACAAGTAATGGGCAGCTGTAAATCCTACAGATATAATTGCATCCAGGGATACTGATGATGTTATGAATCATTACAAGGTACAGTGGTTTCTGTGGTATTTCCACATGAAATTAGAGGTCTCTTGTTTACAGTTTGTTTGTGGTCTTCTCCCTTTTGTAGAATAAATACATGGATCCAATAATAATAATATAAAATAAATGCCATAGCCTGATACTATTTTGAAGATGTTTTGGTATTATATCTCCAACTTTATTGCTCTGTTGTCACCATTTCCAGTTGTATCTGGCTTTATTTTAGCTAAGCTAGTCTTCTGTTAATAACATGTGGAAATTGTTACTATTTCATTTGTTCAGCAGATGTGTGAACCTTTTTTTGTGCCTTACACTGTATTAGATCAGAAAAAATGATGCAAAGYTTTGCAAAATGCAAGTGTTCTGTTCTGTGGGAGCAAGTGCTGGCTGTCAATGCAGACAGCAAATGAGAGTGACAGTCTATTCCAGTATTTCTGTGTTCATGGCACATATCAATGAGTCTCACTGTGTACGTACATTACCRGTGGGATTTCTCTGAGATTCATTCCAATAATGGCCTACTCATGCACCCAAAGAAGATGCTAAACTTCGTTCAGTCAGTTGCAGTGGGTACGGGTGTTGGCTTACCTTCTGTGTTTCCAAAAATCCCAGCCAAACTTTACTTGTTTTTAATCTGTAGGCCATCTTTGCAGTGATCCTGTTTGATGATTATAACACAGTCTGAGTCTCTGTCAGGCTTCATACAGTTTTTGACAGCTCAGTCACACTATTTGCACTGTGTTTTCATGTTTACTGATTCTTCTTTCATTGCGTATCAGCCATTACACTGTGATCAGACTTGCAAGCAGTAGAATTGGACAAAAGGTGTAGGAAAGGAGTAGAGAAGCAAATGCAAAAGTGACCTGGTAGGATGAGAGCATCTGAAGTGACAGGCRTCAAGGGACAATTGAGTCCTCCTCRAAGTAAATGTCTGCAATGGGAGAGAACATAGAACGGCAATGGGTCAGTCACAGCCACTCTGTTAAAAATAGATATGTTTCCCTCCCCTGTCCAAGCAAGTCAGTTCTGATCTCCCCCCATCTCTAATATTTAAAGTACTTAYAGGACAACAGTATTAATTTTATTTAACCATCTCCTATTTTCAGTACCAAAATCATCAGGTTGGCYGATTTAGAAAGGGGGACAGCCACTAAAGAACTTCTATTTAAAAGAGGTTCTATGTAATCCAATAAAATGTTTGAGAACCATTGATACATTTCTGTGCTTTCTCAAAATAGAAGGTGTGTKTAGGCTTTAGTGTGTGATTTTTGTCAGAGTTCTTTTCTTCTCTGAGTATCGTCTGTAAGATAATGGAAGAATTGCTGAGAGTTACAGACATGAACTTGAGTAAAATCTGGCAAGCAGAGCTTCMTTAAGCATTCTACTTCAGCTGTGGCTGTGTTTACAGCAAAGCAGTTCTACTTCCAAAAAAAATAGATTTTTTAAGTTAAACATAAAATGGGGCAAATTTTTGCTGGCTGTATCTCTGCATTGAGCTGCTATAAAATTATACTGATTTATGCCAAATGAGGATGTGCCTTTTTTGATGTCTTCTTTAATGCGCTTAAAAAATGAAGCTTTCAGTTCTTTGGAAATGCATCTCTTGAAAAAATGTCAATGCAAAACTCACTTAACTGGGAGCAACTCTCCTGTTGTGTGACTTCCTTTGCAGCTGCCTTTGGTCTCTACTTTCCCAGGAAAGAGTACTCAGAAAATGTCTACATTGATCAGGCAGCAGGTACGCCGCTCCTGCACATCCATGCCTTGAGGGATTCACACGGGGAAGTGGCCCACTTCCATCTGTGCCAGAATCTTGTCATTTCTCGAGCAAGATCCCATGAAAATCACTGGTTTCAAATCAGAGAAAAAACAGGACTTCTCTACCTCAGCAAGAGCCTAGATAGAGAAGACTTTAATACGCTGTGTAAGTATGAGAAGACTAGCTTTTCTTGTTGAAGTGTCTCTTAATAAAACAAAGTTTGTTGAGATCATGAGATTTATCCAGCAAAATGTAAGCATCAAATTTGGAAAAAAACATTTATGTATTTTAAAAGAGTATCTAGACCCAGCAAAGCCCACAGTGAATGCAGGGAGCCATATGCCAATGTAAACACTAACCWGGGTCAGATCTTATCACTTTTGCTGTTGACTCTAATATGGCAGGAAGGTTATACTACTTGAAATGAATTTTCTGTTGTCTACAGCTTTAGTAAGYGACAACTTGACATTAGGATTTGCCATTTGTTCATCCACTAATGCAAATTAAGCCAATTCATTTGTGTTATTTYGGGGCGTTAGTGGCCAGACCAAGGTAACTAAATTGGTTCAAACTGTCATCAGGCCCTTGAACTCTGGTAACATGGACTCACAAAATACATTTGTATCTAACACTGAATAGTTAATGTTTAAGTGTGCCTCTCTTTATCTCTTGAGATTTGGCTTTTTAAAAAAAATCTTGTGAATTATTTCAAATTTTTCGTCTCTTTTATGCTCTAGCAGTAAATAGGTTGTGGTGATTTTGATCTGTGAGGAAATTAGGTATCATTAGGTGGTGAAGGAGGATATGGGTGAGAAGTTAATGGCATACCACTGTGATCAGTTGCAGAAATTCTGCTATAAAAGAGTGTAGCTAGCTGTGGAGTTTGTAAGGGCTATATATTAACRTTATCCTTTGACTTACATTCATTAGATTTAAATGTTCAAATTCAAGCACTTACTGCTTTATTTTTAAGTGTTTAAATTCTTGATATCTCACCCATTTTCACTGTGCGTGTTGGTACTTGGTGTTTAGGARTCACGACTGTGAAAGCTCTTTGTAATCAAACACAGGAAGAACCACTATGCACAATTTGAGAGTCTTAGAGGGTTTTTTCTTTTTGGGAGAATCAAAGTGACCTAGAAAGTCTTTTCAAGTGAATTAGATCTGTCTCAGAGATACTATCATTCTGTCTGTAGTTGAACCAAGATAATGAAACCAATTTAGGCTTGAGGATATCTTACTAGATGCCACAGGCTGATTTTAGCTTCTGTTGTTATCTTTAGCCAACTCTTTATTTCAGAGTAATGCAACAGTTTGTCCTATACAGTTTGGGCCATATCCTCAACTGGTAYAAATTGTCGGAGTTGTATGACTTAAAAGACAGCTAATAGTTGTTGTGAGTCTATCCTGGATGCTGGGATTCTAGTTGCTATTTTACTTGCTCCTCTCTTCCCCCTGCCACCTCACTCTATGCTAGTCCATTCAAAAGCAGTTTTGTCAAAAAGCTGATTACTGACGGTGACCTGTTTTGTGTCGGTGTCCTAGAGAGAGAACATTGGCATTGTTCAGTGGGATTGCACAACATAAAATCAGGTAGTAACACCTATAGTTTTTGGCTTATTGAGGTTGTTAAGATTTAAGGCCTTATAGTCAGTAGGTGATGTATGTGCTCAAAGTTGTTTTTGTTACATAATAGAACTATGTGGCTGTTTGTGGAATAATGGACAAAAGCATGTAATGTGTTAAAAAATATATATATATATATATAAAAAAAATCTTGGCTTGTCTTGTATCAAATATTTCCTTTGCTGTGATTTTTTTTTTTCTGTAGCTGTAGGAAACTGGATGTCATTATCAAAGGTGATGCTGTATGTCTTCCTTTCATCCCACCCTTTCCAAGAGAAGGAATGTGACTCCGCTACTCGTGCCACAGTGTACCTCTCCTTGATCAACGCTACTGCACCAGAATGCAGCTCCCTGACAGCAAGGCAGCTTTGCTTCACAGAAATGGATCTTTCCTTTCACATCAAGGAGAATAAACCACCTGGCACGTTTCATCAGCTCCAGCTGCCCTCRGTTCATCATCTATGTCAGAATGTCAGTGTTTCCTACAAACTACTAGCAGGTAAAATGAGACTGAACCACTCGGGCACCAGCAATATTTGTGAACAGCCACACTGTTAAGATCTCTCTTGTAGTAGATGCTTTAGATTGATCATATACGAGGAAAACCCATTGCAAGTGTGAATAGARCCTGAAGATTTTTGCCTTTGGGATGTACAGAGAGGATGAGAAGGACTGCCTTGTTCCCTGAGGAAAAGATTGGTTTTCCAAGWTGCACCTGCCAAGAACAGATTGAGAATATTCTGAGCTTTAAATTGCGCTTCTCCTAGACTGTAGGATCTTTTCATCAATTTCATTTATTCTCTGTGTGCCTACTATAGGTCTGCCACTGTCTTCCATTCACTTCTGAGTCTGCTTTTATCATGCAGTCATGACAGTCTTTTTTAACCTATAATAGCTATGTCCAGTTGGATTTACTGTATTGCAAAAGAGTACTAAAGAAGAAAATTCCCAAAGTCTTATAAGTGGAAGTAGTTGTCCCTATTTATGCTGTGRCTATGTTTTTCAGCTGAAGGTCTGCCATTTCGGTACAATGAGAACACCACCGGCGTGAGTGTGACACAGCGCCTAGATCGAGAAGAAAGAGAGCGATATGAACTGATTGCCAAATGTACTGTGAGAGAGGGCTTCAGAGAAATGCAGGTTGAGGTGCCCTTCCTGGTGAATGTGTTAGATGAAGATGACTCTGCTCCCTTCCTTCCCAATGGCACTAATAATGCAGATGCTGTTGTGGAATTCAACAGAAAAGAGGTAATATTCTCCTTTATCTACTCTCTGAAGTAGGAACACAACAGTGGGAGGCATGCGTACTGGGAAACTCTATGCTCTGCATAGTACATTTTGGCACCAAGCATATGATCACACTGTACTCTTCAAAGCTGTGTTTATACAGTGCTGAGTCTGTAGAAGAAGAAAAAAAWTTTTTTTCTTGRGTTATATCTTATTTACATCCCAAATAGATAGCTCCTCAGGTCTGGACAGACCGCTGCTGATATCCCAGCAAGGATCTTTGTATTTCCCAATACTGAGTTCTGCTCTGGATTTATTCAGGATTGTTTCCACTAGGTGACTAGAAATTGAGTGTTCTTAGAACAAATGAATGTATATATCCTTCCTATATATGAGAGTCTATATAAGATATCAGAAATACATTAAGAACGTTTATTAGGATTCTGTACCAGAAACAGGAAATTAGGAGCAGCAGGTGGTTATGCAGCCTTAATTCAGTCTGTGCAAACTTCCATCTCCATGTGTTGTGTGAGGAATAAATTTGATTGGAAAAATAGTATGCAATTATTAACGACCCTCATAATAAAATATACACAGAATGGAGAGTAAGGAAGATTATCAAAGCCTAAAGTGATATTTGGGGAGCAGGTTTAGCTCAGTTGGTTAGCGCGTGGTGCTGCTAATGCCAAGGTCGCGGGTTCAGTCTCCGTATGGGCTATGCTGAGGGTTGGACTAGATGATCTCCAGAGGTCCCTTCCAACCTTACCATTCTATGATTCTATGATAAGAGTTCCTCAAAGCATCAGAGAGCACCAAGAACCCTTACTAGCCCTCCCCAGGGCCTCCCCCACCCCCGCAGGCTCTGGCCCCATTTCAGCCCAGCCCAGCGCCATGAGCCCTAGCCCTGCAACACTGCAGCAGTGCTGCACTCCAGCCCCACAACAGCCCTGCCTGGCCTTGGCCCATYCTGCCAGAGGTGCCTGATGCAGGGGCTAGGACCACCTCAGCTGCCCTGCTCCCTTGGTGTCCCCTTGCAGTGAAGCCTAGCCCTCCCCACTGGGAGTCTCTGCTGCTGCCAGCCAGGGAGCCACCAGGCCCTGCTGCACCCTGACGAAAAAGGAGAGATTTTAAGTGTTCATTTTTGTTAATGTAGACTCTTAAGCAGTCTGAAAATGGGGGTGCTGCYGGTTTCCTTTGTTACCTAAACTTGTGCACAGACAGCTGTTTTGATTAATAGGCCAACAGAAGCGTCATCTCTCTGTTACTCCAGGTGCTCTCACCAATGCCCAGGGAAGCAACACGCTGAAACAGAAGTAGCTAAAAAAGGCTGGAAGAGGAGTCACCTCCAAATATGAGTTGTCTGTAGGAGTGCTATCCCTTTTCAGACACCATTTGAAATGATAGATTACAGAGAATTCACTTAATGTTTCCAAGTACAAGCTATTAAGGGAGATCTTTAGGACCTTGCTTTGAAGGTGTTCTCCCACTTTTCCCTTACTATGCCATGGTGATCTTTCAGAGGTCTGAACCCCTGGATACCTTTGTGTGTGYCCCCTGGTACCACACAGGGGTACCCACACTTTCTCTTGTCCCAGCAGGGAAGTCTACTGCTTGGCTCTTGGCTCTTCACACCCCAGCACCAACCCTTAAYAAATCAGTGTTATAGTTAAGGCACATCTTTATGGGCCTAAATTATACATCTTCTGTGAGAGCACTTCTGTTTCATAAYAACAGTACTTTTTTTGCAGTTAGTTTTCCCTTTGAAGTGTGTTTTGCTCATGTTGTATCTGGAAAGTCATGATTTGGGGAGTTTGCTGCCACCTGCAGACAGGCATTGACAAGACACTCGTGAACACATTACATTTGCCAGGGCAGAAAGTAATTCCTTTTTTCGTTTTGAAAATTTTGAGACTTGGGAATTTCATTGAGCTCTGAATGAGAGGAAGTCTCATAAAAGTGTCTTATGAAGGGGAATATTATAATGTGCTTTATTTTGATCTGAGATGTTTTTACATGCAGTTGAGATAGGAAAGCTTAAACAAAATATTTGAAACTTGGTATTTTCTCTTTGAAATTATGTGCCTGCAAAGCATTCATAATTTAATGAATTTCACTGGCATTTTGCAGTAAGATAAAGCATTATTYTTGGAAACTTTCAGTCTTTTCTAGTAACTAGATAAGCTTGAAACAGTGGAATTAATGTTAATAAAAATCTTAAAGGCCTGATGGTTTCAGTGTCCAGCTAGAGAACAGCAATCTAGTAGAATAAGCAGAAGACAGATGACCCAGGCTGCCTCTGTCACTTAACCGTGCTATCTCAGGTAATGAGTCTGACCTGTCTAAATGTGCTTCCTTGTCTTTTAAGAACGTATATTACTAACCAGTAGCTTGTCAGTAGTGTCGCAGAATAATATTGATCTAAAAAAAACCCTGAAATGACTATATGACAAGGTTGTTTTCACTGCTGCATTGGTGATTGCCATCTTCTTTTGAGTCTTCTAACTCTTTGTCAGCTCTGTATAATTAGTTAAGGATTCTCTGGTGTGGATGTTCATTAGCATGTGTCCCTGCCTGTCCTATACACCTGACTGACAGGTCCCTTAATTTCTAGATATACAGTGTGGTGTGGATGTACCACATCTTGTTACCATCTACTTACAAGAAAGCTTGCCATTATCTGCATCGTAAGGCATTTGTTTGGAAATTCAGAGTACTGTAGCTGCACGCTTTGAGGCTTGAGTGTCTCTCCTCACTAATTTACCCATTTGGCAATCTTTGACCTGGATTAAGTGGAGATTGCAGTATCTACAAACTGATGTTCAGGCTGGATAAGATGTCTCTGCTTAAGCCCTGAAAGTGAATGGGACAACTAAGTGTCTTTCTAAAATGCTGCTACACATATTCTGCAGGTGTAAAAGAGTGTGAAATAGTGGTATCCTGAACCTGAAAAAGAATTTGAATGAAAATGGTCTTGAGTGAAAGTTGGAAGGCTTTATAGATCAGTATTTTAATCCCCCAGTCGTGTATCAGGAGAATAAAGCCTCAAGGTCATTCCACAATGTTATTTATGGTTTCCTTCCAGGGAACTGTTCTTGCAACACTAACTGTATGTGATGCAGACACYACACCTATTTATCCCCTTGAAAGCAGCAGAAAGAAATACACAGGAACCATCATTACAAATGATCCATGGATAAATGAAACATTTCGTGTGGAGCACATCTTCCATGAAATACACTTCAGCCCGAATGGCAGCCAAGTGAGGGGAACTCTACATGAATACAGTAAGGTCGCCTTCTTCCAATAAAGGAGAATTTTCCTGTTAATAATTGACCAGTAATCATATTCATTTCCAAGCACTGTGTAAATAAGGATTAGAAAAAARCTGAGCAATTTCAAAATAGCAGAACACTGAATTTTAAACATATATTGAAAAACTGGAGTATGTGCATCCCTGAGACAGGGATCGTATGGGATGATGTTTTGTGCAATAAGCAACAGGTTTTGATTGTAGGATCCTCAAAACAGTAATTAGAAGGGAAGAACATCTCTTCAAACATCTTGAATGGTACATAGTATAATTTTATAGAAGCTATATTTTTGTATTTAACTATCTCCTTTTGTTTCCTGTTAGGAAAGTCTTTGATATTTATAATTTGATTGAGATTGCAAAATCAAAAAAATACATTTATAGATAATGTGAGCATGTGATATGACTAATTTTTTCTTTTGCAGAACTAGTACTGAATAAAAGTATTTCAGTCACAGAGCATCGTTCCTTCCAATTGGATGTTTTGGTGAATGACACAGAATTTCATGGTCCGGAAAGATCGGTGATGCTTCACTTCAATGTCTCCATCCTCCCTGTCAGCATTCAGTTTCCAAATGTGACTTACCAGTTCACAGTGAACAGAAATGCTGAACGTTTTGCACAAGTAAGAACTGTGTTAATTATACCTTTACGTTTTGTTAGCGACTGAGCTAGTAGATAAACCACTGTGGTGAGGTCTAGGAAATCRAGGTTCTGTTCCTTGATTCTGACATTGGCCAGCAAATCAATCTGTCTTTTGTACTCAGGCTCCTCTGCRAAACTTTGAATTATTATGTTCTCCTTTTTAAATTGCTTAAAGATCTGCTAAAGAAAAGCCTTATAGAAAATCTAACAGTGATGTTATTTTTGTGTGTCAGACCTTCTGTGTGCATCATTGCACAAAGTAGGAGACAGCCCCTGCCCCGAAGAAGTTACAAATTAAACAGATCCCCCTCTATTACAGTAGTCACACAGTGTAATGTGATTTGTTTTGCTGGCCAGCACAGTAATTCATATACCAACATATCTGTAGCTCTAGGAGGAAGACTCAATGAGTACTTCAAAAGCAGAGAATTTTTAGCTGTCTATGTTTTGAGCTACACTCCAGAATTACATATTAGAAATGAAATATAAGTCTTCTAGAAGTGTTTCTGAGCTTGGCTGCTTCCTCACTGATTTGAGTGTGTACTGACATTATCGTTTCTACTCTTCCCTACATAGAAACAAAATTGTRTATTTTCAACAATTAGATGGTTATTTCTTCCTGCTTCTATGGTGCAGCTGAGCCCATTTCTACACATTTTCTTTGCCAAGCCAACTTTCAGGAGCTGTCTTAGAATAGAGACATGAATGTGTTCTCCAGTATGCATATGGATAAAGCTTTGGATGGAACTATTTTAAATAGAGAAAATGAAAAAAAGTGATATCAACATGACTGTTTTGCTGGATGTAGCCACAATGGATTCCAGATACACTGGACACTAGCCTCTCCCACCATGTAATGACAGAAAGGAGGCCACACATTGAGGTATTAATAGAGAGAAAAAGAGAAATATAGTGTAGTCAGAGGGACTCGAAGCCTTTAGCAGCTTAAGCATAAATAGCTGGAAGAAAAATCAAGGGCAAAAAAAGAAATTTGTTCCAGCTATTGAAGTCCCAGCTCTACACATTCCAGTATGTTTAATGGCTTTTCCCTAGGTAATGGCTAGTTAGTAATTAATGTGTTTCCTAATTTAACCCTCATTTTAGCTTAATCACCATCATTGCCATTAATAATGCCTTCCAGAAACACTTTCCAACAGGTTGACATTAATCAGGTGAAAATTGCAATGTAATTGCTATGGAACATGCGCATTAATAGGCAACTAGTTCAAGATAATTAATGTTATGAGAGTGAATATTAAAAAATCAGTCACGAGCCATTTTGAGGGAGCTGCTGAAATGTACACCTCATTACTAAATAGACCTATAAGGCTGCCGCTGTATTTATAGCGCAGAGAAGGATTGCTACTAAAATTTGATCATCTCAGTTGCAGAGAAGACCAATTCATTACATATCTTTTAAGGAAAAATTCTATTATTTTACTCATCTCTAAGCCTCTGGCTAATTGATAAAAAGAAAGAAAAAGAAAAGCTATATTCCATGGGTTTTTTTTATTTAGTCTGGTGAAGTGTACTATAGACTGACAGCTCTTGAGAGTATAGAACAGGCCTTGCATAACCAGTTAAATGCCACTGATCAGTCAAGGGTCATTTTACACAGTCTGCACTGAATATGCTGAATAAGAGAGGGATATCAAGTGTGCTCAGATAGTGGACTACCTGCAAAAGAGCTATATTGTTACCAGACTGTTGTGATTCCTTGTTACTGCAACTTCTAAATTTGCAGACATTGGTCCATTAGAAGCCTCAGAACATTTTCTGTGCTGTTTGTGCAGATCACGAGACTTTCGGCGTTGTGGGTTGTTTTGGTTGGTGGTTTTTTTTGTGGCACTGAGCTGTGAAAGCTTTATTCTCAGTGCTGTAGAACTGAGACAGGGTGGAACCTGTGGGTTTCCCTATTAGAAATAACATCCTGGTTGTGCAGGACACTCACAGTCTAATATCTTGAAATGGGCCCCAGCAATATGTATGTCATTAAAGTGACCTGTAACTAATTGTAAAAAATGTAGAAACTTGACTGTTAGGTATACATGAAAATATATGTAAATTAACTGAATTCTTGTGTGTGTGTATTTGTGTGTGTGATATATATATATATATATGTTTACATTTATACACAGATTTTATACACGTATGTGAGTGTGTGTAATAACAATATGAACTAATGAATTCTCTATTGTCCAAATTAAATTTGGCCAGACTGTGTTTACTTGGTGCATACACTGGATTGTCTCCACACATGCATCTGAAGTCTAGATGTATGCAATTTTCTCATTCCAGATCATAAAACCAAAAGGAGTTAATGCTTTAAACCTACCATTTTTGCATTTTATCATGACAGTCAAGCATYTGAAATGGAATTTAGGGTTTCTGGAAATAATGCTGCTTTACAATAACTATGTAGTTTCACTGGGTGGCAGTAGTAGCAGGGAAAAGCTGTTTCTTACATGAACGGAAAGCTGCAAGGCTTCTCTTTCTGTGCTGCCTAAATGCAAATTCAAAAAGAGATTTTGTTCTGATTTTCAACCAGGGAAATGCAAAACTCATCCTCACTCTGGAGATGGTTTTCTTAATCGATTAAGGCATTATCCACTTATTTCTGAGACTGGATTTGAATTTCAGTGCGGTTTGACTGGAGCACAAGTCAATGCAAGCAGCTCAGGTCCCAGCACTCCTTGTTATTAAAGTCTTCTGCATAATTAGCTATGATGTGCCAGAGCAGTGAGGAAAAGTACAGAGCCAAATCAATATGAAGGCTGAACTGTRTCTTGCCCTAAGGAGAATACAGGAGCGTGAAGAAATGATTAACTGCTGGGCTGATGCCATTTGTCTGTTTGAGCAGCTAAATGAATTGAATAACAGAAGCATAGCCTGATGGTACAGGCTCACCCAGTGGCATTTAACTTATCAAAGGACTTAGAGCCCTATTGACATTTCCTGAGACAAATGCTGAATAATGTAGGCTGAGATTTTTAAAGAGGTTATATGTCCAAATGTCCCTGGAATTCAGTGAAGAGGAACATTATCATTATCCAGACTTTATTAAACTCTGGAGCTGACAAGATGATTTTTTCTGTTACTATTTCTGGTAATCGTATTTCTATGTTAAATATTGGGTGTCTTGCAAAATGCATCTTTGCTGGTGCATTATATTAATGTCARTCCTGATTGCTATGCTCTTTGCTACCCTCCTTGATGAGAAAGAGGAATTGGCTGTTTCTACTCCATTCCTATGGGGCTGTGCCTTCTTACATTTATAATCTGTGTTCTTTCCAGAACCTACGGTACAGAACAAAGTTAAAAACTTCAGTATTCCCTAATGGAATTGGRCAAAAAGAGAAAGCCCATCTTTCTTGTACAAACTACTTCAGAGGGGCATTTTTAGCGTCTCTTTAAATRAAAAAGAGAAAGCAAAACTGACCTGTGCTCTACAGTAAGGGTAATCTACTGCTCAAGATCTCCCAATTTCATGGTCTTTCTCCCTTTTGCAGGAAACTGTTGTTGATCAAAAAGCTGCCTAGAAAAAGCAGGTATGGCAGAGAAGACAGGACAGTCTCAGTCTAGTCTATGTCAGTGGTTAATGCGACATGAGACATCGTGTTCTCTTCCTGTATCAGAGAAGCACTGTCTGAGGAGTTGCAAAACACTGCTAGTTCCACTGCAACACCAAGGCTAAGATGACCTGGTTCGGGAAGGGACCTTACTTTCCTTGTGTCTAGACAAAAGTTTATGAGCAGGTGCAATCTTTTACTCACTTTTTTTTTTTTCTTCCTGCCAGTCCCAGAGTGCTGTGGAGAAGAGCAGCCCTGAAGCTGAATACCAGAAATGGCATAGCTTCTGACTGCATTAGTTGTCTGTGTGTTTTTCTGACACAGAAAAAACACATGGTGCTAAGTGGCCAGCCAGTGACATGAGTGGGAATAAATTAGATGAAGTCAGCATATGCTGGGACAGAGGATGCTTCTAGAACTGCAAGAAGCTCCTCTCTGACTTTAAATAGTCCAGGTTCATAGGAAGAAGACAGTACAGAAAAAATTTTTTAAATATTCCTTAATAAAAGTGCTAAAACTAAAATGCACAAATATACTTTTACCAGTGTTAGTGTTACTTGAAAAAACATCTTAACTGCAACATTTGAAATGAATCCACCACCAAATCCCCTTAAGTAACACTCCACCCTTCCCATTGCAGTTTTCCCCATAAGGAAAGCCAGTGCCTCTGGATCTGGTCCGAATCCCACTCTAGCAAATGGAAAAAACAAAGAGAGCTTTGGATGAGTTTGTGTAGGAGCTGGACAGGAGTCAGGGCTTTACATTCCTGTGCTGCTTAGATAAACATTTTCAGACTGGAGAATGCTTAAGCATAGATATTGTGGCAGTCAGAYGTTCATATATGGCAGATCCATGTATTATTTTCATTTTTTAAATGGAAGAGTTTAAAAAGCTTTGCCAGTGAGAGACAATGAAGTTCTTGTTTCTTTTAAGGCTTTCTGAGAGCTCTGTTGACCAGGAACTTTTGACTGTAATATAATGGAATGGAGGTATTAGCAATTTCTGTTTTATTGAAGAGAGTCTCCCATTTGCTCACGCTGAGCTACTTGCTTTGTCAACAAAGCTTTTCTCATGGATCAGCCAGGAACAGAGAAGGGACTGAGCCCAGATTTTCCCCAATCACAGGATTGTGTTCCCACGGAATATTGCCTGCCATCAGCTGCAGGTACCTGTATTTCACAGAGTCTCTGGGTCATAGTTTTTGGTATCTCCACTGTTACCTGAAGGCAGTGCTGCTACCTTGCCTCTCAATTTTACTGAGAATAAATCACGTTTCAAGCATTCAGGTACTGTGTTATTGGTAGAATAACACAGTGATCTCTGTATTCAGAGAGATCATGTGATCTCTGCAAGCTGAACACTGCTCAATTTTCTTTAAGATACTTTTGAGAAGTACAGAGTATTTTTGATGTATAGTTTTGTTTCTGTTTGTGATTTCTTTGTTGGTGTTTGAGCCTAGATAGGAAAARTCTGCATTGAAAACTGTATGAAATTCTGCGGTGTGAACATCACCTACAAGTTACTGTCCCCCAATGTAAGTTGCTATGCTGTCGGCATACTTCAAGGCCGAGAAGACAAATATGGAAGCCTTTATGTGAATGATTCCTCAGTGCTGCGCAGACCTGAATGCAAGGAAATACAGTACACYATTCAAGCTACAGACAGACAGAGCAGGAAACATGCCAAAACCCTTCTCACTGTTGTATTGGACGGAACTCGTAAGTACCTGACTCAGTTGGAACAATTTACTTATTTACAAGTGTTACCAGTATTGGGTGGTGTATTAGTAGGGTGGTCTGTAGGGTGGTCTGTAAACCTGATGACACTGGCAATGAAAATGAGCCTGAGCTACACGGTACAGGCCCAAAAGTTTGTGGTTTTATTTGGAGTTCCTAGTCAGACCTATCTGTAGTAGATACTTGTTTGGGTAACTAGTGTATGTAAAGGTAGTGYACCATGTACAATTCCTAATGTTCGTGATGACATTTGATTTAGAAGAATATTGTTGTGTGTCCTTTATTTTGTATTTCGCATATACCTGTGGAAGAATATGAATGAAACCACAATTGTTCTAACAAAATACATTTATTCAGCCATCTTCTCTTATCATGTTTCCCTCCATTGTTACTTCTTTAAACTTTGTTCAACATCTATGTAGCACTTGTACTGACTTCATTTTACTGCAGAGTTCATAAGGGCAGAGTGTTAGAAACTCAGTAAGAACCATGGCAGAGGAGGATTACACTGGAAACTTGTAATAATTTCTTTCCAGTCAAATTGCACTTTGTGTAGAACCTTAAAATTCTACCTGGCAGTTGCTTCAGCTCCCTCGTATCACATCTGTGATAGCTCTGTTGCCATGTGGGAACAGGCTGAGGAGAAGAAACAAAGTCTGCAGCGGGCTTTCCTTTTTGTTAGAGCTGAAATCAGACATACCTAACTTGCTTTTGGGCTACTAGTGTATTAAAGGCACTGAATGTTTGCCTTTAATTACAAGTTTTTGTACAAAGCCTGGTGTACCTGGTGTCTCTGTTTTTCTATTATCAAGCTGTTAGTGCATTTCTGCGGTTCCAGCAATCAACAGCCTGCCATCAAGCAAAGATAACAGTCCCATCGTGATCCTACTGTTTATCTTTTTATTTCACAGAAGAAAAACACCTGGACTTTTCTTTAACTGTTATTGAAGTTTATTAATGGTTGGGTCAGTGCRCACTCCTTACTTCTCTTTTCTTCCTTCCTATCTCCTTCTGAGAGAGGATTTTGTACTTGTCACTYGAGCTGATTTGCATACGTATTCACCTCTCCTGTACTGTACTGACAGGATACGTTCTTTCCRACAGTTTTAAAAAAAGAAGAGGACTGCCCTGACTCTTGTGCTGTGAGTAAGCACCATGCTGAATGTGAAGAGTGTGGTGGCCTGGGAGTGTTAACAGGAAGATGCCAGTGGAGACAGGGGAGTGGAAAAGGTATGTTCCTGTTGTGTGAAACCAAACTTCTGTTTAGCCATTATTGATCTTTTCTTTGGTGGATATGCACCTGTTTGTTCTAGCTGGACAACTTGGTRTGATAAACTACACAGAAGCTGTGGTTAAAAAAAAAATAATGATGATGCCCAAATGAAAGCTTCACTAGGAAGAGGAAAGGTTAGGTAGGAATGGTTCATTCCTAAACTTTGCCTGGTTGTGTTGAATGYGATATGTACAATACAAAATGCTAGTTTCCCTGTTACTGGTTTTGCACCATTGTAACTGGAGCAAATGGTTTACAGCATGCAAGATAATCTCTGCAAACATGAATTGAGTTTAGAGCATAATTAATAAGCCTGTAATCAGATGTGACTGGGCAGATACAGTCAGCACAGAAGCAGTCTCTCTGCTTTCTGTGGCCTGTAACACAGATCTGACAGGTGATGGTACTTTTGACTATTCCAGAGCTATGCTTCTGTGTTGGTGCTTTATCCCTTCAGTCTGCATGAGTATCACAAATTCTTTTYAACTGCCTATAATCTTCATATTCAAACACGTGTGAAATTGTGTGGACGTATCCTCAGCTGTGAAAGCCACTCCTCATCTCAAAATGGTCKTCTTGCTATTTTTTGAGTACTACTCATTGTAACTCCAAGTGACATGTCTAAAGGGCTGTCAAAAGCACAAACCAGAAATCACAGTGAAAAATACATTGTTCCTACTTTCTTTTGCCTTGCCTGCTATTTTAGCAGATTATTAAGTATCAGAAGACAATTTAAAGTGTCCTGTGCTTTGGTCTATCAGCAAGCTGAGATTTCAGTAAGCTTTTCTTCAAAGCCTTGTGATATTTGTGCAGCTCTCTTTCTGTGTCAATAGGAATCACTACAAACTATTCCACATGCACGCCGAGTATCAAGACTTGTCCTGATGGCACCTGTGATGTGATTGAGAGCAGAGATCCAGCTGTGTGCCCCCAAGACTGCACAAGTATGGAAATATTTTAGGATTGTTTTTTCTGTGTCACAGCTGAGCACTGTTCACCAAGTTCTAGTTTCATGGTCCCATATATTTTTACCAGCTTAGCATTGGCATGCCTGCATTTGAATTGTGCGAGAGAGTTAACAGCTGTGGGCACTAATCCTGTTCTTTTTGAAGCCAGTCAACCAACATYCATTGGCTGATAGTGACAGAAAGATGAGATTTTCTTAGGAATTCTGTTCCTGCTCCTCTTGTTAATTTTCAGGTACCGTTGTTCAGCAGAGATAGCTGCTGAAACCAGCTATAGGTTTTAGGAAAGTTAATGCCATATTTTCTAAGTTCAGTGTAATATGATAGAAGCTATGCCTGTTTGAACTTCTATTTAAATTAGGTAAAAAGAAGCAAATTTAATTTTAAAATAAATGCACTTAAAAAAAGGATCTCTTTAAGTGGAAAATGCGCCTGACCTTATTTGACAGGTGACCATCAAAATGATCCAATGCTGTATCTGTTTGAAGATGCAAGCAGAGGTTCTTATGAACAGCATTTACCAATTAAGAATTGAAATGTGTCTGTGTGTGTGTGTGTGTGTGTGTGTGTGTGTGTTTTCTTAAACACGTCTGTCTTCATTCCACTTGCTTATACCTGCTCATACCTGCAAATTCACAAGTCACCCTGAAGATAAAAAGGTTAGCAAAACAATGTATTATACTTAGGCAATTTCAGTCTTCTGTCAAATGATTAATTCTTCAGTGAATTTGTTTATACAGCATCCGAGATCTAACTCAGAAATGAAGATACAGCATCTTAAGGTTTCCTGAAAAATTGTCCTGGCTCTGGTATTATATACTCTAACTTTACATTTTAAAATGGAGTCTTTGAGGAACTAGTATTTTCTTATGGTCTAGGACTTATGTCTTTCTATAAAGTAACAAAGAGGACCTGTTGTATTTCTTGCATGCAAGAATGCGATTATGTATTCTAAATTACTTTTGTCATAAAGAAATATTATTTCATTAGAGTGCCTAAAAATCAATCTTTAAAGTGGCAGAAATGCTTGAAGTGAATGCAGGAAATTTTTGTAATAGTCTGAAAAAAAATCTGCATTGGTGATAACTGGAATCAGCTGTCATTCCACAGGTGGAAATCTCTGTGCCAGAGGCTGCAGTGCTAAAGCGTCCAATATGTAGTGTCAGATGTTTTACTTGACAGAAGCCTGAAACACTGTCTTATTAGATAATAAAAGCAGGCAAGTAAGACAAGCTTTCAAGATGTTATGTATGCCTTGTTAATGTCTGAGCTGGAAAATTTTGTACATGATATGAAGCAATTGAGAACCTGGGCTGGTGCCCATAGGCAGTATTTCTACAGATGGAGAAACGAGCGTATTTTGGGACCTCAAAGGTGCAGGACTCCCATTACATCAACTTTTATTGACAGTGGACATTTCTTTGGAAATGGCAAGCAGTAAATAGCAAAGCCCTAAATACCTTAAAATCRAGGGGTCTTTAAGTATGGACAGCTGCTAAAATACTTATTTTTTATAATTCATCTATCATTATGTTGGCTATGTACTTGAGTCCCAAAATTACTTTCTCCTACTAAAGCTATGAATATTACATTCAGGGGCAYACAGCAGAAACAACTAGTGCTGTGGCTGTGCCTATCAAAAAGGGGCAACCTGTCTGCATTCTGAGCAAGAGACTTTCTTGTAGTGATTGCTTCAGGGCTGGTCGCACTGTGTGAATCTAGCTAAACGTTTGTCAAGGACCAATCTTTATAGGTTCACCTGAACTTTGGCTTTCTGATAATGGAAGGAAAATAGTCTTTAGGACTCTTATCTTGTTTTGCATGCCTTTGTCTTCAGCAGTAATCAGTCTTGTTCTCTTTGATTTTGTCCAAGAATCAGCATTTCTACTTACAGAACTTCCAGAGTTTCTACGTGGTGTGGGATAGGAGCACTGTTGTTCCTTTTTCCAAATGATCTTGAAGCAGGGAAAGCTTTTTCATCACAGGGCAATGGAAACAGCTGACGATTTAAGACATGAGCATGTAAAATACTACACAGTTCAGAACAACGCTGATAACTCTAGGAATGTCCCTAATAGCAATTTAATGGGGGAAATGTGCATTCTTGTCTCTGGAACGCGTATAGGAAGCTCCATGTTTCCAATGTACRCTCAAGGTAAAATTGTGTTCCTGCTTTCTCTGCTATGCAGGAGATCTTTGTCTTCAAATCCCTCACTCAAGAAGTATTTAGATAGAACTTGCTCATCCTCCACTTCCCCCTACCTCCAGCTGCTCAAATATGGATGGATAGATAGATAGACAGAGATAAATATTTATGTTTAGATGGCTAATGGATGCTTTTTTCATTACCTTTACAGAAGAGAAAATTGGGCTGTAACCAGTTGAGCTGTGGACAGTTTAGTAGGTGTGGCCTCTGGAAAAATGGTCATAATCTATTYTGCTTGAATACTCAAATCCCTCTTTCACTTTCTCTCTTTTTTTTTTTTTAAAAAAAAGGGATATTTACCTTCATGTTGTTAAAAATATTCCTCAATTTCTGTTGCACATCCTAAAAAAATGCAAAAGAAACAGTGGTTCACTCTGCTATAGAGTTAGGTAGGATGAAGGAAAAGGAGCTGAATTAAAAAGACTGGTGAAAATATCTTGTTCACCATTTGAATGCCTTTATGGTTTATGGTTTAGAGGATCTTTCTGAARCACAACTAAATTCGTAGAATGTGATTGGTTTGCTAGCTATTTCTGTCTGTAAAATGCTGTTTGTGATTAAAGGTACTTTATAGATGAAAAATATTAAAACTAGCAGTTGTTTTTATAGTATATGCAGAAAAAATGCATTTCCTTAATCATACAGTTTAGGCTCAACCTTGCAACCACTGTGCATGGGGAACTGTTTTGAAATCACGAATAGTTCTGTATGAGTTGCTACACTTTTTTACAATAATAAGGCATCCTTTTAGACAATGAAAGATCTGTTTTTTCACTTACACTTGCTACTTACTCTTAGCTCTTTCGTTAGACTATCCCACAGCATTTTACAGAAGTGATTCAGTATCGTTATCTCCATTTGCCAATGGAACAAATGATGTATAGAACAGTATGCTAACGTTCTCAGTGTAGCAAGAAATTGGTGTCAGAACCAGGAACAGAACTCAGGTCTGTAGATTGCTGGTTTTCTGCTCTATAGCACTGAAATGTGCATCATCTTGTATTCATAGCAAATACTTAAGACAGAGAGAAAATAAAATAAATAGAAAAAATAGTAGAAGCTATTTTGGGGAATATTTTAAAATGTAGGACCATCTCACTAACAGAACTATAATGACTTATGAAGAAACAGCCAGTAAGATATGAGATGGTAATTTGACCTTGGGCTGCTYGAACGTTAGCCTTGATTAGCAGTTATTCCCATTATGGGAGAGGTAGCTAAGATGATAAAAAAAAGTAATAGTTTTCTTTGTATAACTGGGATACTTTCTTGATTTCAGGTATTCCTTAAAAAATTATATATAATGCCATTATTTGACATTAAAATTCTATAATGGCTAATCAAGGCTAATGTTCAAGCAGCCAAAGGTCACCTCTTTTCAGGATCTCAGATCCCCCTAATTCTCAGGAGTCATTATCATTATTGCTGCTCTGTGCTGCCCTGTAAGATTTCAGGTGCATACTAGGATAAGCACACAGAACACCCTGAGCCTTTCTTTTTTCTTTAACTGCATGTGAGAATCTGAGCTTGTGTCTGTATCTGATTAGGTGGAAACATTATTGGTGGTCATGGGAAAGGCATTGGAAATCTTGGAATTAAGTCAGGACATGGGATTTGCTACTGCTTCCCAAGACAGAACTGTTATTGTGAGAAAGATGATATCAAGGGTAAGTCTTAACATTATCTTCTGTTGTCACGGTAATCTTTCCCTCTTTTTGTATCTGCCCTGTATATGCATGCAATAGTCTAACCTTTTGGACAAGTTAACATCTTTGGTCACAGCCTGCTAATATAAAATTCATTAAGAACTGATATGGGGGGTTTACTTCTGTCCTTGGCTAAAGATTCTCTTTGTCCATTACTGCATAACAGATTGACTGTCCTTTGCTTTACAACTGCGTTCGCCTTTCGGTGGGACTCACCTGATATTTTTCAAAGGTAGCTAGGAGAATTAGAACCGCTGCTGTTACTTTCAAGTAATCCAGTCTCCTAATCATTTCTGAAAATCTCAGCTTCAAATATCAGAGATAACCAACACTTATTGTGTGAGGAGAAGGAGTGGATTACTTTATTCCTTGGCCTTTGTTCAAAGCATAAAAGCTTCTATACAGTTCTTTGAAACACACTGATGGAGGTTGAAGTGTTTTAAATTTGTTTTTTATGTTGTTGTTATAAACTTAATGTGAAGTTTTTGCACCTCTAAAACTGAATTATTGATAAAATTTTGCAAACATATTTTGATTTACTCTATTCTGTGGTATAAGAAGAAAGAGGAAGCAAAAGACTTTTGACTTTTTTTTTTGCCTTCCCAAAAGACTTGCATATGATACTGTGTTGTTTCCACTTAATTCTGAGTTAGAGCATGCTGATGTAGCTAAGGTAGCTGTATACCTGAGGTCAGGATTATCTTATGAACAACAGTGCAGGGGAAGTATTTTGGTCTCAGTTCTTCCAAGAAGCGACGCCCTAGCAATGATGTCTTGGGGGTACTTAGATGTAAAAGCACTTGGTTTCCAAAGAAAGACAGTACAAGTGTTTCTGTGAAAGGGGAAGTAGTAAATGGAGACAAAAAAAACGTGTATCACTTTAGAAGTGATTGGAACATYAGGCAGTATTTTCAGAAACAAGTATTCTGTTAAACACAAAGCAGAAGTTTCTAAATCTCTTTCTTTTGAATCTAAAAAGATGAAGAGAAGTATTTCTTAATGTCTAACAATTATCATCATAAATTAAAATTCACACCTAGAGGAGATTTTAGTTGATAGGCTGGATAACTCTAGCATAAACTGTTGTCCACATGAAAAATCTAATCATAGATCTTCAGAGATGTAAGTGGTACCAAAACATCCGTATGTGGTAGGCTGAGTGTTAAAGAAGAGTCTCAGAAGTAGCCTGCACTTACAAAGCTAAGGAATATGAGGTCAAGCTGGCTAGTTGTCCTTACTCTTGAACTGCAGGTAAGCAGTTACCTGGTACCTGAAATGAAAAGGAATTGACTGGTGCAGCAGGCATAGACCCATTCTACAATTCTTTGAGAATTAGATACTAGGTTTTGCTCTAGCTTTTTAAATATTTTTGAATTCTGTTCCTGTTATAGCTGTATGTCATGTGAACTGCCGAAATAGGAAGTAGGTTACAACCAGTGAAATTCCAATAACCTGTTCTTGGTCCACAGAGCAATTATGCGATGATGTGTGCAAGACTGTGATAGCAGGGGCGGTGCTGTTGTCCTTCATCATCTCTGTGCTACTTTCTTCTTATTTCATCCATCGTTACCACAAGAATTCTCCAAAGCCACCTATTGCCTCAGCAGAAATGACTTTTCGGCGCCCAGCCCAGTCTTATCCTATCAGTTATTCTTCTACTAATGTCCGGCGACCTTCTTTAGATTCCATGGAGAACCAGGTGTCTGTAGATACCTTAAAAATACCAGTAAGTTTGATATTCTTTTGCATGTTCTTTTTGGATGCCTTTCTTGTTTCTAAATAAGGTGGTTTATTGCACACAGAAAATGTTATGGAAATCTATTCATAGAAATATCCAACTCAAATACTGAAGAAGAAATTGCATGTACAGGGAGGACCTTGTGCTCCATTTGCTTTAATTTCTTGGTTGGTTTGTACATCTGTCACCATTCTGCAACTGTACCCTGTTTCCCAGACCTGTAAATATCATCCATTACCCTCAGGCTACATTTACAGGCCTGTTTTTGAGGAGTTGATTTCAAGGTAATGGAAAAACATTTGCAAAACGCTTAGAGATTCAGAAGATTTTATAGGAATATGTTGATATGGATAAAAAAGAGCAACCAAAATTTTTATGCCAAGCGTGCCTGTTCTTGAAGGATGACATCCTATTAATCACTAATGGTTCAGATGTAGCTAGCTGCTCCTGTCTTGCTTCATCTTACAGGACTCCTTTTCTCTCCTGCAGGAAGACCCAAAGTGGGAATTCCCTCGGAAGAACCTGGTTTTGGGCAAGACTCTGGGGGAAGGAGAATTTGGAAAGGTTGTTAAAGCAACAGCATTCAGACTCAAGGGAAGAGCTGGCTATACCACTGTGGCAGTGAAAATGCTAAAAGGTACATTTCTGTCCAAGTCTGAAATAATTTGGAAACTGTTTGGAATCCCTCTGAATGGATTTTAAAAGGGGCTATCATGAAAGTAAAAGCTCAGCTGAAAACAGCCAGTGCCACAGCCTCYGTTTCTTCCAGCATTCTGGTTATATTCTGTCAGATTTCTGATTGTAGGAGCTTGCATCCCATTCATACAAACAAGTAATTTCCACAAGTAATTCTAACTCATGTTGTGCAAGGACACTGTCTCTTAATGTAGCAAATATGCTTAATTTTGTTTGGCATTGATGGAAACCTTGCAAGGGCTTGTTAAAGCTTTCTGATTCTTTTTCCTCTACCTTAGTTTTCTCTGCCATAGCTTTTTAAGTAAATCCTGTTATTTTCATGTCCAGAGACAGAACTATTAAGTTATCCACTTACTTTCTGATTGTGAATTCCAGCTACCTTTGTACTTTCTGATCTGTTACTCAATTAGTAGGAGCTCTGCCAAACTGGCTTGAATAGCCCAGTGCTGTCTCATGGTGCCTCAGTTTTTCCTGAGGCTGTAAAGCTGAGGAAAAAAAAACGTGTAACTAGACAAGTTGAGATGACAGTGTGAGACCTTGTGGTCTTGTCCTGTCTCTGTTTAGTGCTTTTTTTAGCCTCACATGTGCCTGCTTCTTTCCCATACTGAAAAGAAAAATATATTTAAGGAAAAAAATGGCAAAAATAATGTTTTGCTTGTTTTCCAGTACAAAAAGTCTCCAGTATTACTGTGCTTTGAAGGTGGAAGCTGTTGAAACCCATGATTTGTACCATTTTTTATAATCATATGTGACTAGATGTTTTACACATCTRATGTGTGGACCCAATTTCTAATAATGACATCACTGGACATCCAGTTGTAGCGGGGAAGTTCAGTGGAAACCCAGTAGAAACCTGTTCCCTCAAAAGATCATTTATTCTCCACATTCTGAAAGTTGAAACGGATAGGAAAATGCAGTTATGTCCTCTGTAGTCTTGTATACTAATTCATAACTGCATGTAGTGCCTAGATATCAAGCACCTAGGAGTATATGAGATAAAGATGAGATGCGAGAACCTTCAGATACTGGAACCTTATCGATAGTAGGAATCCTTTCTGCTAGACAAGTAGGTCTAGCTGGATGATCCCATCCATATGCTGCATATAAATAAAAACATGTAATTATAAGGAAATGTTATGTGTCTTATCATTTCTGTTACATACAAGTTTAAAAAAGGATTCATCATGTCCTCCTTGAGAGCAAAGGTGCTACATACTCCATCGGTTTACCAAAGGAGTAAGTACATTATGAAGCGTGTTCTAAGAGGTTCAGTGGAGAGGGTTATAACAGAGGAGATCTTGGTCCTAAGTCTTTTCAGAGATGAAGACTAGTCAAGCGCTGCCTGTGATGCTCAAGTAACTTCCCGTATGTTATTATGAATAGAATAGTCATAGTCGTTGCTTTATTTAGTATTTATTTGTACACTTAGTGTCAATGATTTGCTAGCGCATTTTCATTAGTAACAGGTGACTGAGCTTTGATTCCAAGATATACTGGTAAAAATGTTGCTTTTACTCGCACATGGTTTAACATTCAGCTTTCCCTAGTTAATAACAGGGTCAGAGTTGATAGCAAGAAGGAATAACCCTTTAAGAACCTCATTTTAATTAATTGATTTGACATTTATAGTAATACTGTAGGCTCTAATGAATTCCTTTGTGACATAAATTTCTCTGCAAATCACCTGGAAAATTCCACTTTCCATGTTGATTGCAGAGAACATTTCTTGTTACTATAAATATTTATATGCTGTTATTATTTTAACTTTATTGTTAACAAATAGCAGCTCAAGTACAAGAAATACTGCATTAGTTCACAGTGGTCTTTAAAATATTGCTGAGAATAATAAAGGACAGTTATTTTGGATCGGGCCAGTATTACCCATTCTTTTCATATTAACTTTAATTGAAAGACTCATACTCATGAACAGATGCTCGGCGTGGGTAGTTCAGCCTCAGGCTAAGGACTCTCTACTGCTATACCTTTAAATGGGAATGGTATGTATGCCAGCACATTGGTAGTATAGAGAAAGCCTCCTGCATAYTGCGTGAAGGTAGATGCTGAAGCTGCCTGAACTGTGTAGATTGACACCGTTTGTTGTCAAAGGCTGTCTGTACCTCGTGAGCTTGGTGTAACGGTCTGGTATGGGAACAAGGAGTGTTAGTAACTAGCTGCTGCAAAGGCAAAGCAAACTTGGAGCTAGGGACTGAAGTTTGAAGGAACAGAGTAAGAATTTTTTCAGCCCATTATTACCACTTTTCGCACATGAATCTTATTATCTGACTTTCTGCAGAATGTGAATGGCCTCGTGAGAACAAAATTCAAGGGAAAACACTAACCAACAAGTAATTAGACATTATTGTCAATTTGCTAAAAGTAAAGGGTCATAAAGCTAATTGTCTCCATTTGGGGGATATAGAAAGTAGTTCTTCCCAAAGGAGGTGGGCAGGGGAGCATGGGCTGCTGCTTCTCTTCTTGCAAGTGCTTCACACTTCCAGAGCTAGAAAACCAGAACTTTCCCATAGTCTCTGTGTTCATATTGTTGACTTTTTTTTAGATAAAAACAGATTATTCTCATAGTCACTATCAGCAGTGAGAGACCATCTGATACTGCACTCCTTGGGATGGGAGACTGTGAAGTCTGAATGCAGGTTCAGACTATAAGAGATGATACGGCAGGCAGATACCAGCATATAATAGAACAGTACCAAAGACTGTCATTGCCAGGGCAAACTATTAGCACATATATTTTAAATGTTCATTCTTTTTGGTCTGCTACCTTCATGGAAAAATATGCCAATTATCCTCAAATAAATAAATTAACAAACAGTACAGTACCGAAGATCAGAAGTTGATTTTGTTTTTTCATTAACCTTAAGTAAGGGTTACCATGTATTTGTCAACTGCCTGGTAATAACGGTCTAGGAACTACCCGGGCAGGTTCTGTCAGAGAAATTAAGGATGAGTTCCCCAGAGGTTTATCTCTGACATCTGGTATCTTTATGACTAAATACCTCTCTGGAGCCAAGTGTGTTCAAGGAGGAAATTTGTTAGTCAGGAGAATTGTGCAAAAACAAAATCCTTGACAGACTGAGAAAGCCTCTGGGAACATARTGTCACGGTATTCCCAAGGGCATAGCAAAGTCTGCATACATATCTCCCAGTGAAATCGATGTAAACTGCATGTTTAGCCTCTGAACTCTAAATGTGGATGTGTGCTGCAGTACAAACTAGTTGATAAGTGGATTTTTACTTCATCAGAAAATGTATTTGGGAGGAAAGCACTATATCATGGGGAGACAACAGATCAATTCCTTTTCTGTTTCAACAGAAAAATCTTGGTTTTCTTAGACTTGTGAAGTTTAGATTGCTCTGATTCACCCCCCAAAAGTTATTGTGGAACACTGGAAAAAGTCCATCRTAACTTCATGGCATCTGCAAGGCATAGGAGACTCTGGTCCTGCTTCTTCCTTGAGCTGCGGCTTTTCTATCGTTTGTATCAGGGCAGAATGATGATTATAGCTGGTTAACAAACCAGCACTGCAGCTGGTTCTCCTGGTTCTGATATGAGTGACTGCAGGACATTGGCGATTGGGAAATTTCTCTTATGTGGAAAAAATATTGTAAGGCCAAGATATGCGGAACTGTTCTCCAACCTCTTGCTAATTCCAAGAGAAAAGTTTGATCTCATACTTTAGACTCTGTGTAGAAAATTCTGGGATAACGCTTTCCTAAACACAGTTGTTTATCTTGACATTTTCTGCAGAAAATGCTTCGCAGAGTGAGCTGCGAGATCTACTTTCAGAGTTCAACCTTTTGAAACAGGTGAACCATCCTCATGTCATCAAACTTTATGGAGCCTGCAGTCAAGATGGTAAATACTAGAAGCTCATTATTCATGAAATTCTTATTAGAAGGAAATAAATAGTGGTTCTTTCTTGAGCAGTGCTTAAAAATGCAGAACACCTTTTAAATTTGCTGCTAGCTGAAAAGTGAAGTCATGGAAGGACAAGCAATGTTTGAAGGGAAGGGGAAATGTTAATTCAGTGTAACTGAGCATTGTTACCATGGATCTCTTCAGTATACATTTTGATTCTGAAGCTATTTTAAAATTAACCATTGCATTACCAATTCTCTTCCAATTGATATGTATTTTTCTATTGTGCTGATGCTCAGTAAATGTTTAAAGTTATGAACTATATTTAGAGTTTATTGGGATTTTCATTATTGCTATTATTTGTAATATAACAAAGTTTGAGTCCTAAGTCAAGGACTTTTTAAAGAGACAACTCCACCCTGCAGATCCCTTTGTTAAAATAGAGCTTGCTAGTCAGATTGATAACTCAATTTTCCTGCTCTGTCACAATATCAGTGCCCCTCTTGCTGTGATATATTTGCTAAAAGCTGCAGTCATTAAAGTTATATTTTGCTGAAGAAGTAAGTTTCAGAAAAATGTATTATAAACAGCCAATAGGGCAAATTTTCATTGTTGTGCATAGGGATTTATCTGAAGAATTTCTGTTCATGTTAGGATGTTGCCATGCAACTTCTTTTTATGTGTGTGTGTGTGTGTGTGTGTGTGTGTATATATGTATAATATGTATATGTATGTATGTATACATACGTATATACACATGCACGTATGTATGTATGTACGTATATATACTGTGTCTACAGTTATTTGGTCCTTCTCACTTAAATAGCTTGTGACTTTTGCAGCCTAAAATCACAGTGTATACGTTAAAATCTTGGATCCTGACTTCTTTGCCACCTAGTTCTGTTGTAGGTGACACTATTAGCTGTAAACAGAGAATATAATTCAGGGTTGAGTCATCTGAGTCTTAGTAAGGTAATGAACCAATAGGGGGTTTGGGTTTTTCTTTTCAGTACCATATATTTTTCCATCACGAGGGAAGTGAACTGTTTCTGAGTCATAGGCTTTTAATAAATATGAATTTAATTCATTAATGTATGGGGTGGGAGGGCTTTGATATAGCAGACAAATGGGTTCAGCATTAAGTGCTGAGTGGATATTATTCATGCAGATAATGGGGAGGAGAAGCTTACTAATGGACTGAAATGTCAGAATGTTTTTAAGTGCCTTGAAAATGCACCTTAAATGAAAGACTGGAATTAGCAGATGATTTGTGAGCTCAGTGTCACACACTCCAGAACAAATTTTGATTTGGGGGCTTGGGGGGTTTTGTTTGTTTATTTGTTTAAGTTTCTCTAAGTTAAGCTGTTTTACAGATCTGATCATTTTAATTAGGCTTTATATATATATATATATGTATATATATAATCTCTATCTAGGTGAGGGAATAGGTTACAATCTGAGTTTTGTTTTAATTTAGGCTGGAACTCGCTCACTTTGCATGGAGGATGTAGACTGCAATTATTCTATGGCTGATTCAGTGCATTATACTTGAAGGACAGGTGTCTGGAGCCTCTGACTGTTAAAAATCTGTGCTGATTAGAAAAGAATTTTTGGGAAAAAAAAAGTAGGAACTGGCTATGTATTTGTTTATAAATCTATCTGTTTGTTTATTTCAGGTCCTCTGTATTTAATTGTGGAATACGCTAAATATGGTTCCTTGCGCAGTTTTCTCAGGGAAAGTCGAAAAGTAGGACCGAGCTATGTGGGTGGTGATGGCAACAGAAATTCAAGTTATTTGGATAACCCTGATGAGAGAGCCTTAACAATGGGAGACCTGATATCGTTTGCRTGGCAGATATCACGAGGAATGCAGTACCTGGCAGAAATGAAGGTAGAGCTGTGTAACAGTAATCGAAGCTTGCCCTTGTGATACATGTACGTATCAGCAATCAGTTCCTCCACAGGCAAATAAGCACCATTGTTGGTTTCTTTCAAAAGCTTGTCCATCGTGATTTAGCAGCTAGAAATGTACTGGTGGCAGAGGGACGCAAAATGAAGATTTCTGATTTTGGCTTATCCCGTGATGTATATGAAGAAGATTCATATGTCAAGAGAAGCAAGGTACAGTGCATATTAAAAACAGTACTGAGACTTATTTCCTAATTGARAGAATCAATTTATATTGTAGAACTTAAGCACAGAAGAAAAGATAATAGCTAATTGTTATTAACCATAAATAACTKCCTATTAAAAAGAAATAAACGTTACCTCCTTCCTCTCTTAATTCTGCTCAATTGTAAATATGCCYGTATATTTTAACTTTCTCACTCATCAGCAAACTTGATTGATTTTTTAATATGTTAAAAGTTAATTTATTAATACATTAAAATTGAGTTAATAAAAGTTATAGAAGGGCCACCAAGATGCTTAAGCGCTTGCGGCGTCTGACACATGAGGAGAGGCTGGGACTGTGCAGCCTGGAGAGGGTCGGGGAGGATCTTGTCAATGTGTGTAAATGCCTGGTTGGGCCTGGGGGCAGAAGACTGAGCCAGACTCTTCTCAGTGGTGTGCGGTGACAGGACAAAAGGAAAAGGTACAAACTGAAATGCAAGTAATTTCATCTAAACATGAGAAAAAGCTTTTTTTATATATTGAGAGAGTGGTCAGACACTGGCACAGGTTGCCCAGAGAGGTTGTGGAGTCTCCATCCTTGGAGATTCTTGAAACCTGACTGGACGCAGCCCTGAGCAACCTGCTGTAGCTGACTCTGCTTTGAAGCAGTGTTCTCTGACGAACACTTCCAAATGTATGGAAAATACCAAGTCTTACTCAAAATAGTAGATTACAGGCCCATCTCTACTGCCATACAAAGGGAAAGAAGAGAGTGTACTAGTGTTATCTGCCAGAGAYTATCTAAAGCAATTATATTTTGCCTGTCACCGTAAATTACGATCAGCTGTCTAGATACAGTTTTTTCTGCTCACAGTGCTCACRGCAAAGTTTGGCATATGGTAATGTTTCATCTGTAGGACTGTGTGAARGAAATTTGATGGAAAAGACTCTTCTGTGGCACAGGGGGAGAAGGGGGACTATTTTTGTTGTTGTTGAGTTGTATCACTGCTTCCTGGAAAAATAACACTCGAGGGAATAACTTTGAGACTAAAAAGATGAGTTAAAACTTTTAATTTATTTATTCTTGTAAAAAAAATACTGTCAAATGCAGCAATTCAAATCTTGTTTTCTGCATGCGTGCATACACTTGTCGTTGGTACTGGTGGAACTTCTACATGTCAATCTAAGGCCAGAACGTGAGGTTCATTAGTGCTGCTTTGTGTTGCCTGTTTATAAGATTAGTTTTGCTGATTGAGCTCCTTCTATGACTTAACATGGAAGAATTGATGACAGAAATTTTTGCATGAGAGAAATTTATCAATTTATGCAACGATTTCCCATAAATACTGTGAATTTGAAGTTTAGCTTTCTCTGTTTTTCAGGCCAGTAATGTTGTTTGTTTGAATGYTTTGTAAGTCAAAATAAGTTGCTAGGAAAAAACCCTCTAAGAGATGTGATCATATGGAAGAGGAGTTTTGCCATATTCAGTTAGCTTTTTATGCATGTGTTTTACACTGAGTGTTAGGTGTCTGTACGAGTTACTCTGTATTTTAAGAAYGATGTATTTACCTAACAATGTTCTTGATAAGTTAACAATGAGATTGATATAAATAGAAGATTTAAAAAAAGCTTTGTTGAAAAATTCTGTGCTGACTTGGCAAAGAAGAGGAATTTGGTGATATTTGGCTGGATCTTGGCTGTTTTAAAGTTTTGCCTTGCATGAAGGCAGATTAAAAGTGGAGGAGGAGGAGGAGGATGGAAAGCCCTTACATTTTATTAGGAGGGGAGAAGGAGGAAGGATGTATTGAATGACTATTCTCTTTTCTTCTGAGATCCTCATCATCGTAGTAGTTTTCTGAGCATAATAAGCATCTGTCTACTTGCATAGGGAAGCAGGGATAAGAGAGAAAGAATTGAGAGGAACAAAAGAGGATGTTTCAACTCCTACTAAAACAGTTGTTGCATATATATGAATTTCATGAGAACAAGGACAATCTATGAAATATGAATGCCAGTAGTACTGTAAATGTTATAAACTGTCTTGGATATTTTGCACAGCCAAAATTACCGTGAATATCCAGGACAAGATTCTGAGATTTTATCAGTTGATTCCTGACAGTGGAAAGCAGCAACTTGTAGACTCAGTTAAGTACCTAGTGACTGAATGTACTTGTCTTGATACAGCTGCCTTCAGAAACCAAAGGTGTTTTGATTTATGCATTATCATTCATATGAATGAGATGGCTTTTCCTCTTTAATCATTGTTCTCCAKCATCTTGCATGTTTCCCCAAGCAATAGAGGGGTATCCTGTTAGAAGAAAGGCGTTSATGTTTGAAGAATATAGCTCTCTGGATGAAGCTCTTTGGGAAGAGGGGAACTGAGTTTACCTGCGTTTAACTGGTGACCATCTGGAAAAAAGCCCTTATTGTTCATAATTAGATAACTTAAGTGTGTGAAATGAAATGAATGAGTGAAGTTCAGTGATTAGAAAGTTGTTAGAATTGTTCCGTTAATTATTTTATGCAATGTTAAGTCTTTCAGTCCATTGGAAAATATGAGAGGTATGCTAGAACAGCGAGTCTGTCATAGTTTTGAAGAAAAATGTATTGGTTTTCCACAGGGAAACTTAATTTTCTTACTAGTAATTATGTTGCTGTTTGTTATCTCCTAGGGTCGGATACCAGTCAAATGGATGGCCATAGAATCCCTATTTGATCATATCTATACAACACAAAGTGATGTGTAAGTGCAAATTCGTGTATTCCTTATAGTTTATGTATTTGTTTAAGGAGATGAGGGAGGAAGTACAGTAATATAAATGGAGGCAAAAGTGGTTACGCTTACATGGAAACAACACAGTCTGGATGGAATCACTCATTGGCAGTGATGGGATGCATGGAATTTTTGCTACTAAATTGAATCTAAGAGAAAGATTGACAGAGGTGTTTAGGTACATAATTCCATTTGAAACCAATGAGAGTTGGATCTGTAAGTGTGAGCTAATTGCCTTTGAAGATATAGACACAAATCATTAACCTTTGCTAATAATAATGGTTGTACCCAAACTGCCCTGTTCTTGTTCTTCATTTGTCTGCAATAATTGTTGGCAGACACAGAAGTGGAACAAGGGAAGAATTTAAGGTCTGGCCTCATTCCCCTTGAAATCGATGACATAATTCCAATTAATTTTAATGACAACCAGCTCAGACTTTGGGAAAAGACTCTGGTTCCAGTGGCAGGATGCCAGTTCGTTTRCGTGATTAGGGAAATTGAGTTCTTGAAGATGTGGCAAAGCCACCACAGCTAAGCTGGTTTCGTTACCTGATACACGGAGCAGGTAGAGGAGTGTTTGGATGCATTTAAGAGCTCCGCGGAGCACTCACTGGCTTCTTGCATGGCCTCCCTGTATCTCAGTCAGGCCACAGAGCTCTCACGCAGTTACCCCACAGTGGGAGAGGGCTTAATGCACAGAACTGCCCAAGGCGACGTTTACTGAACGCTGCATCTGTGTTGGGCTCAACTCAGGATCAGGTACTGCTGCTCCTTTCTCTCTGAGATGAGTAATGGTGATGACCAGGCAGACACAAAGTGCTATTTATTTAGGAGAAAAACCTCTAAGGGGTTGAAAAAGCAGCTACTTGTGCCTGATTTTCCCCAAGATACCATTTTGACAGCCTCCAAGTATCTCTTGAAAGAGRATCTGACTAAAGTAATGTTTTTGTTAAACTCAAATGGTGTAACACGTACAAATCTCAATGACATTCTTCTTTGGAGGACAACACTTTGATAATGTCCTGTTGCAGTAAGTGCAAATAGGAGCCTTTTGCTTTTTACCCTTCAAGTTATTTTTTGTTCACTTTGTCCTCTTTTCTCTGCAAGTCGGAATATTTTAGTGAAATAAAATATTTTGCTTGATTTCAAAATACTTGAGAATTTCATTTTGTGGGGTACTCCCATTTACTTTGTTTCATGTGCAATAAGAAAAAAAGATGTTACTCCTAGGAAAATACCACTTTTACGTAGGTCTTGTCTACAGGTTTTSCTGTGTCTCTTTTGCATCCTTCCTCAGAGGGTCTGTTGTGCTAACCTGTTTCTCTACAGTGACTTTTCCCAGAGAATTTTTAAACCTCTTAAAGAAAAAAAAGAAAAGAAAAGAAAGAAAGAAAAAGGGAAAAAAAGGAAAGAAAGAAAGAAAAAAAAAAAGCATAATTTCAATTTCTTCATTTTCTACAGAGCATGTGTCACTGTGATTTTGGGCCAGAGCAGATGATGTTGCCATATAATTGCCTCTTCTTTGGTTGCCGATTCTGTTTTAGATCTGGATCTGGCTCCACTGCTGCGCCTCCTTGCTTGTGTTCCTGCTGGGCTCCTGTTGAGCTCTGGAGCACCTCTTGCATGTGTGATGCAACACAGCGCAGAGACTGCCCAGCTGGTGTCCAGCAAGCTAGCTCAGAGCGCTGGGCAGCTTACTGGTGCTGGGCAGCTTTACTGCTGCCCAGATCTAGATCAGTGTGTAAGTGTATGGCTATGCTGATGTACCAGCTGCCTGGGACATACAGCAGGTATTCTTAACAGCGCTGYGCTGTGCGTTTGCGTAAGAGATCTAACTATCTGCCATAGTGCCTGGGACATGCTGGAGAGGTCACCTTCATTTTTCTTGTCATTACACATGTCAGTAATCTGTTCCCAGGCAGCTCCTTGTTTAGCAGAGTCTCTGCGGAACAGTACAGAGACGTACGTACAGAGCTGTGAAGGAAATGCTCTCCAGCACTGGGTTCTCAACTGCCTTTCCAACAGTGTGCAAACCAAAAAAATCATTTTGCAGCACTGATTGTTATTTTAGACAGTTGCACTCACTGAAAATATTTTAGGAAATATACTTCATTGTTGTGTGGTGACACAATTAGCTTTTCGGCGAACATACAATAACGTACTCAATGACCATTCCAGAATGCTGTTTTTCTGTGTGTTTCTGTTTTCCAGTTTCTTCCTTTTAAAGCCTTTCTGTATAGTTAGTGGTTAGCAGTGCTTAATAGCAGTACCACTTGCCAGCACTWACAAAATTCCTTTTTGCTTCAGAGGTTGATGACATCAGTGGAAAGCTAACCTACCTTCTTCCTGTTCATGAGTTCTTTTTTCTTTTCTGGCTTTTTCTGATTGCATATTTATTCATCAATAAACATAGCACAGTGGGATTTTTTTTCATCTCCCCTTTCTCCTCCCGCTGTACTTAACTTGTGTAATGATCTGAAAACATTTTAGCATTCTGTAGCATTCTATTCTAATATGCCCATTTAATTAAACAAGTGGAATTAGTTAAGAAATTAGTCATCTGATGCCTCCTTCTACATTCTGAAAAAATTCCTCTTAAACAAATGCGGTGGATTTTAAAAATAAAACCTGCAGCACAACAAAGTTTGTTTGACTTAATCATGGACAGAATAATAAGCTGATGGTAAAGCATAACTGGCTTAATAAAGAGCATGAGGAGGTATATTAATAAAGTATATTGAAATGTTATAAATATTTCTTAGCTTTCAAGAATGTGCAAATTAATTAAAAATGAATACAATGAATGGCATCAGGGAGAAAAGCTGCTACATACTATTTAAGACTGGTGAGACTGACAGTTCGACTTCTCCGCGCAGCCATTTTGCAGATTATATTGCTCTGCATTTGGGGTTACCATTTTTYGTCTTTAAAATGTGAGAAATACCAGTGGGATGTAATCAGAAAGAGCTGAGTGGGGTTTTTTTTGCTAAAATTTTGAGATGGGATATTTCAAAGGGAATTAAGACTTCTTGTCAGTTTGGCATTAGGTATATAACACTTCCAAAAGCCTTCTTAAAAGTGGAGTTTTCACGGAAATTACCCAACCATGAGAGTACAAAAGCTGACATCTCTCATAAATTATATATTATTTTATTTCCAGATGCATCCCTTTGAGCATCTTTGAGTAAAATACAGTGTTAGCTGGTTTCCTTCATTCTGAACGTCGAAATTTTGGGAAGTTCTATCAGTCAAGCAGATTTAGAATAATTTGTAGCTTTTCTCTGTCTGGAATAAGGCTTCCACTAAGGAAAAGAAGTCTTACCTCCCTTYTCCTGTCTTGCCCTTCCAAAATTGATGCATTTCATCTATCTAAACATTTCTGACCTACTGACCAATGTCTTTTTTTCTTTTGAGCTCTTCAGTAGCACAGGTTAAAAGAATCGTATTTTTTTTCTATTTATTTCAAAAAACAATTTCTTCTGATTTCTGTCCTATGTTAAACTTTAAACTATTTTTAGGCATTTGATATTTCCAAAATATATTATTTCTTCTTCTTCTGTCATAGCTAAGAAGTAAATTAAGTCGTGAATCACTGAGCATGCCAAATAGATTGGCTGAAATCAAAGATGTTGCTTGTGACTGAAATAAACCCCTCATGCATATAAAGAAACACAACCCCTTAGTTAAGACRGTAAACCTGGCCCTAGGAAACTGAGCCACCCTCTGTAAATTTAGACAATTCACTTTGAAGTGGACTATAAGGGCTAATTTAGGAGGTCAGTCTGCCCGTGCAGTCAGTGGAAGAGGAGCTCGCGGAGCAATGTTCAGGATGGGAAGCAGCCTTTGGGCTGCATCGGCACGTGAAGGACTCTCCCTTTGCGCTCTCGGGGAAGATGGGCCTCCTCAGGATACGGTTGGCCTTTGTAAATGGATCAAAGAAGGGCATTCCTCATCGCTCCTGTCTTGGTTCCTAATCTTTTTACCAAATGGGTGAGAGGCTTTGCATTACCTTTCCCCCCCAGGCTGTTTTTTCTTTTGTAGTATTTGGGAACAGGGATGGGCCTGTATGCCTCTGTAGAGCCCCACTACCTCTGGAGTGTGTTGAATTTGGTTGGACTCTTAAAATGCTAGACAGAGATTTGTTGGATGAAGGTCACACTATGCTCTTGAATCCTACTACTCTAAATGAAAGCTTATTTTCCTCTCTTTCAGGTGGTCGTTTGGAGTTCTGCTATGGGAGATTGTAACTTTGGGAGGTAATCCCTACCCAGGTATTGCTCCTGAAAGACTCTTCAACCTCCTAAAAACAGGCTATAGAATGGAGAGACCAGAAAACTGCAGTGAAGAAATGTAAGCCATTCTTATTTCAATCAGATTCRTGAAACACCTCTTGAAGGGGGAAAAAAAAATTTAAATAAATGCCATGTGATGTTCTTCCACACAGCTTGCAGTTGTAGCTTGGAAACGTAGTCAAAAGATGTAGTACTGAAAAGAATGTAATRAAAGTAGCAAATATGAAACTATAGGAGAATGACCTGCTAAATGCTTGCAGCTACAGCAAAAATGCTTGTAAGATCTATTGAATAGCGCACAAAGCAAAAACTGAAAACATAGACTGTGTATTCAAAACTTTTGGGGGCGGGGTGAGAGGATAGTTTCCTGAAACATACTGGAAGCTGAAACATGCAACAAAATGGTTGCACACTTTTCTGCAGGTGAGATAGATGTTCCGTCTGCTGCAGCTGTTGTTAATTGTGTAATTGTCCTGGCATTACACAGGAGAAGAGATACCTTGACCTCTGAAATCTGTACCCTATAAGACGGGAATACTCTTGACTTGATAAGCCATTGCAATTTCTCTGCTATTTTGAGACCGTTTATGTTTTATTGGCTTATTTATTAAAACATCTTTGATGGGAAATAGCTCGTCTCTATGGTTTGAGGATGAGGCTTGATTTTATGTTCAGCCTGCACATCTGTTTATGGCTAATTTATTAAAGTTACCAGGCTGGATTAACTATGAAGTCTCTCTTGACTTATTTTCAATATGAAGTATACTTTGGTCACATCTGGGCTGAGAGAATACAGCATAAATAATGTAATTATCATTTTTGTATACCATATACAGAGAGGGAAAAAAAAACTTACAGGTTTCTGTAATTGTTTGTTTGTTTCATCTCAACAGGGAACAAGACCTCATTCCTCCAACATATGTTATAATGCTGATACTTTTTAGGTTAGGCAAGCTAATGATGTCTGAGGTTCAAGCCACATCATGATTTTCTGATTGTTTTTTCTGTTTTGTGAAGACATTTATCTGACAGTTTTTGAAAGCCAGCTTTAAGGACCATTTTCTCTTAAACTGCATACTCCACGTTATCCAGTCAAATGGATAATGGCAAAAAAACTGATGCTCTTCAAGAGCTTGCTGTAGCTCTTGGGGCCAATTTTTCCCCAGTTAGGAACACTTCTGTGACTAGGTCACTTAGTCTTGAATATATGTGAGCCAGAAAAATAACGTRAACAGGGAATTAGGTTGGAGAGTCACACAACCAGAATTTAGAAATGTCAGATAGTCACTTGCCTATAAAACATGAATTCTTCTCCCTTTTGTTTCCACGCTGTGCACTAGAGAAGGCAAGGTGACTGTGGAAAAATTATTAAATTAAAGGCAGAATATTAATCACATTGAGRTAGACAACACTAGTGATATACAAACTTCTTCAAAGTCGTACGCAAACACAATCAATTAGAAATCTGGCATGCTGCCTACACGCAAGATAGTCCTTTGAGAAAATGAAAGTTATGAAAAAACCAAAGGCCCTGGTCTTTCAAGGAGAGCCAAGTGCTTCATCATTTAAACTCATAAAGAATCCTATAAAAATAAATGCCCGTTCTTGTGAATATCAGTTCTTGATTCAAGGGAATGTTGAACAAAAAAACAGAAATGCAGAAAAGATTTATATACTTGTGAGTGGCCTTCGTGCTACAATTGAACTTCTGTACTGCAAATTACTTGAGTAGACACATGCAAATATTGATTTTCTTCTTATTATTTATTTTTTTCCCCAACACATGGCGGGGTGTCACAGGTACAACCTGATGTTGCGCTGTTGGAAGCAAGAGCCAGATAAAAGACCAACATTTGCTGAGATCAGCAAAGAATTAGAGAAAATGATGGTAAAGAGTAGGGTAAGTGTGTGCAAGCTTGAGATTTTGAAAGTTTTCTGATCATATGAATTTGAATATACAGAAATAAGGATCTGTTGGGTTTTTTTAATAAGTAATTTAATTTTCATCAGGTTTTAAACCATGTAAATACCTAGTTTCTTCCAAATGCATTCAGCTTTTTCAAAGCAGCTCTATCTCATATAGTGGCTCTGGTGATTTCAGCTCTAAATTCATGAGATGAATTATCCTTAATCTGACTGGCTTCCTTAATCACAAAGAAATAAACTGCTGTGAAAAGTTACTCCTAAATTGCAATGCTCATGAGTGAAAAGCCTGGAAGAATGCAATAGTTCTTTGAATGTGATTTAATGATATGATGATAGCAACAGAGAAATGAGAGCTGTGTGATTCCACCAATCTGAGCTACTTTAAAGCTATTAGAATTCTGTAGAGATTTACCTTGGAATTTCCAGGCACCATATCACTCGTGGTACTTCTRCGGAGTCTCAGCTATGGCTTGTTCYTCCAGCTTGCTCAGCGATATCGTCTTGGTTTTAGTTACCCATCACACATGCCAGTGCATAAGCCCTAATCCCATGTGCATACCACACACGTACATATACAAATTGTGTCTTTTTTTCCCCAAAATTGACGCCTAGCTGTGTCACTAAATCTCTGACTGAACAGAGCTTCAGCTTGAGAATTCCCTCTCTGRCCCCATGAGAGGAGCATGCACAAATGAATATGTGCTGAGGTCTAAAAATGAGCCCAAGTTACATATATGTATAAAATGCATACAATGTTTGTGCGTTACTTGCACGTACACAGGTAATATTAGAAAAAATCTACTATTTCTAGATTTATTTTTGTTACAAATGGTAAATATCAGGTAAATACATCGGCCATTGTAAGATTTGAGAATGTGATGGCATTTAGTTTGGGTGCAAAACAGATTAGCAAACAAATGGGAATAATTGTATTCAAAATGTGAATGTGAAGATAAATTCTAAATTGATAATGGCAAAAGTCAGAGGTCTAGGCTGTACACTAAATTATATCACTCTAACCTGTTAAGTACTACTTTACAGCTGCTGTGATTCAGTATGGAAATGATCTGCGTATCCAGCGACAGACTTGTAATACAGAGGGTGGCAATGTTTCTGAAGTAATCATCGTAATTAAAACCATAGCCAAGCCTGAACAGAGCTTTATAGATTAGTCATTTCTTCTTGAGCTTCTGGACTAAAAAATATTTTTCGGTTCACAAATAAATTTGGGTAACTTTACCTTTTTAAGTAAACTTCCAAATGAAAAACCATTTTGAAAGGGAAAAGTAAAATTCAGAATAGTTGAAGATACATTTTCCTTTTTATCAAAGTCATTCAGCAGTATAGATGAAAACTTGTAAATTTTTATGGCTGACACAAATAGTTGGATTTAGAACAACAGCAAAGGCTTTGTTTGAAAACACTTAGCTCTAATTTCATATGCAATTATATAATAGATGGTATACAATGATAAGATCTAAATACCACTTTCTTCAGGCTTACATATATGTCAGGCATAAGAGGAACTGAGGGTCAAACAAATCAGTTAGCACAGCTCTCTAATTTGGCTAGCTTATTGCTGTGCAGAGTTAAGGGAAGTATTAATATGTATGTAGTATGTCTAGTGTTTAGGTAAATAAGATCCTTCCAAAGATGCCATGCTTGCAGAAAAGGAGAGGGTAATTGGATGCTGCAGGTACTATCAAAAGACAAATGCAGTGGAGTATCTAGAAACCAGATGCTTATTTAGCATTTATATCCGACCAGTAATACAGCCACTTACTTTAACCCAGCCTTTTTGTCTTTATTTCTTAGGATTACTTAGATCTTGCGGCTTCCACACCTTCCGATTCTTTACTTTATGATGATGGGCTCTCAGAAGAGGAGACACCACTCGTGGACTGTAATAATGCTCCCCTCCCTCGAACCCTCCCTTCCACATGGATTGAAAACAAACTCTATGGTAGAATTTCACATGCATTTACTAGATTCTAGCAACACAAAAAAAAAAAAATGATTTTTCTTCTGCACTGTTCTCAGACTCTGTAACCCCATTAGAGTATTCCTTGTCTGAATGAAGCCAATCAGAATTTGCTTGGAAGCTTCTTTTGGGTTTTTTGTTTGTTTTTTTTCTTTTGATAAGTGTCAAAGTTTGCATCAGGATCATCCTTTAGTCATTTTGCAGCTGTGTTTAAAATAAACATTTTTAAAAGGATGTGAAAATAAGTAAAATTACTAGATATCATCTAGATATATAACAAGAAAAAATCAGGGAAGTATTCTCAGGGGAAATATAAAATGCTAATGAATATCTAATTCAGCTGTCCCATTGGGGGGTGGGGGCTAGGAACATTTAACATACGTTAGATTCTGCACCTCTAAGCAGTAGACTGTTTTTTTTAATACCATTTGTGCCRCAGTTCAATGGTAGGACCCATTTGCAATATTTTTAGTTTATCAAGATAAATTCCTAAAGTTCAGTTGCTTGTTAATGCAATATGGATTCATAAGCTGAAATGTCTATTTAATGTGTCATAGAACGAGATGAGAGTATTATATACAAAAGGTACAAATACTGTATATAAGTATTATATACAGACTAAATGAACACATAAAGTCTTTAGAAAATTGAATTAACAATGGGCGTTTTGAAAATGCACTCAACTATTTTCACGTCCTTTGACTTGTTATGAAAATGTCAGTACTAAATCCTGATTGAATGATGTAGCAAGTGTTTTTAAGAAGAACATATGCTTTCATATTGTGATGGTGAGATGGACAGTAAAAATGGTTCTTGCCAAAACTCCTACATTTTGTCTCCTGATTAAATATTCTACTTGGTTTTAGATATTTACTAACATTATAGATTTTTTTTCTTCAAGCAGTATAACTTTTGAAAAGCTGGATCTTTTAAGTTAAAAAGTTGTCATTAAAACATAGCTTTGGGTCTGTTTTTGATCTGCACCCTGGCTATAACTTCCTACCTAAAATTCTCTTTAGTAGATTCCCCCAACTCAGGTTCACTTTGGGGCAGTTAGTGGCCAGATTCTCAAAAGAATGAAGTATCTGAAAATTTGCCATGAAGGCTGAGGGCAGAAGCTGAATGTTTAAATAATCAACAAAATCAGAATTCTGTTCTTTGGAAATATTGACCCTGCTATAGTTCTCTGCTTGTACAGCTGGATCAACATGGTGCTAAGCATTCTGTTTCCAATTTGGTGATCACTCRTGCCTAAAACCAAGAAGCTGAGACTCAATCAAAATATCAGGACAAGAGTGCTCAGGACTTTGTTGGACTTGACTCAGTTGTGCTGCTGAGATTTCCTAGAATTAAGCAGGGGATCCTTGATGAGGGTATGAGAGTGTCCCCAAAAACTCATTAAAGCCAAGGAAAGGCACCTGTTTAAGTAAATGGAAATACTCTCAGTCATTAGAGTGGACTTTGGATCCTGTCCCAATAAGGTTTATTAATGCTTGGAGCACTTCCTGTATAGCAAGAACTTCCTCTTGCAAAGCAGTATATTGCTACGTGATCACTGAAAGAGAAAGTTATGGAAATCTAGAGGCTCATCAGAAGAAAAATTATTAGCTTTTATTATGAAGGTGTGCACACGTGCATGCGTATACATACACACACACACACACACACACACACACACACACACTTTTTTAAGAGAGCACTTTATTTTTTCATAGTTTTTGTCTACAACTGAATTTGTGCTTCAGGGATTTTGAAACATCATTTATATCAATTGATTTGGGACAAAACCCAGGCTTAAAATATTGAAGGGAGTTTTGCCAAGGGCCTTACTGTCTGCACATGAAGTTATGGTTCTTCAGTGCAGAAAAAATTATCTGTTTTCATTTTTAGGCATGTCATACCCGAACTGGCCTGAGGAGAGCCCCGTTCCACTCACAAGATTCGATGGCACTAACTCTGTGTTTTCAAGATATGCAAATGATAGTGTATATGCTAACTGGATGGTTTCACAATCAGCGGCAAAATTTATGGACAAGTTTGATAGTTAAAATTTTCTTTGTGAAAGGTAATGGACTCACGAGGGGAACAAATATGCAAAGAATGGAAAGACCATTGTTTCGTTCTTTGTGCAATCAACAATACCTTTTAAATTGGCAAACTCTTCTACTGATAGTTTCTAAAGTATGTTTTTCATGCTGAAGACTATAATTGGTGATTTCCCCTTTCAGAAAACATATCAGGCCRGGTAAGAGTTGTAGTTCCAGTACTTCTTTTTAGACTGCCATTTTGCATATGGTTCCATTTGGAACTGCTTACTGCAAATGGCCTTGCACTTCATTCTCAATGTTTTTTCAATTAACCATCCTATATTACAGCTTTCTTGGATGGGAGAAGGTACTCGAACTGCTACTTTTATAGCGGCTGTTAGCATATGGACCACTTGATCTAAGTAGGAAGCACAAACAATACATGGAAGAGAGGGGKGAAATACGCTCCCAAATTACTGAGCTTGGTATCGAATGAGGAGGGTTACAATAATGTTGGCACTAAGGAAGTCTGTACCTTGGTTTGGAAGCAAACATTAAGTAACTCAATAGAGAACTTAAGATTCAACATTTGAAGTCTTGTAAAATGTATTGTCTTGTCTTAATGAGAAGAGAGTTTGTTTTATTAGTCTTAAACTACTCTTACCTTTAGCACAATGGAGATAAATTTGATAAAAGATAAGCTGTATAGATTGATGGGAATCAACCGTGCTCATCTGACACAATTTATTTTCTATCACATACGTCTTACTAACGTTAAAATGTACAATCTTGTACAATCGTAATTTCTCTTATGAGTTCAATACAGACTGTAGAGGATTCATAGTAAAGACATTTTGTTTGCAGTCATTTTCAGTGGGTTGGAGTCCTCCTCTCAGCTCAGAATTGGTGCACTGCCATACACAGGACACTGCCGTTGACATAGCTCTGAATAAACCTGTTATCTTGGAAGTCATGAGTAAGCAACACTTGCACAGCAAAACTGTTGTTAGTTAACCCATACAAATAAAATGCCTCTGAATTTGTTAAGGATAAAGTAAAATATAAAAATGTGCTACAACACTGACTTGATACTTAGGAAAATGATCTGCCTTTGGGTCATGCGTTTTATGTGGAACAGTAAATGATCAGCACTATTTTTGTCTTTATTTGTAATCTAATGTTGTTAAAGATAACTTTTCCTTTGCTAAAAAATATTGGGACATAAATCCTGAGTGACTCATTGTTAGCATTGTGATGGTTATTCTAAATAATCCACTTCTACCAAAGCTTGCTCCTGTCACTTACGATCCAGTTTAGCTGTTTTCATACGTTGTTTTGTGTGTCAACTTTGTTTCCATTAAAGTCTGTGATTTCAGAAAAAATGTGAGTCAGATTGCCAAAACCTTAACACAGATTTTTGTTTGACAAAAACTGGGATAAAAACTGCTGTGTTGGAATTCAGACAACTTCAACTGTCCTGCTTTTCATCAAGCACTAAGTAGCACGACTTTTCCTTTGTATGAACAATTACCATGTTGTGTAAAACTTACATACAGAAAGCACATATAGCTATGTATGCAAAAAGGGTTCAGTTGTGATATAGTGGTGATCTTCATTGGYGTGACACAACTCTCAGAACACTGTAAAGAATGCATACCTTTAAAATAAATGGCACTGAAAACTAAGCCCATTAAATGGGCTCTTTTTTTTCCCYCCGCATTGAGGTAACTATGAAAAAGGGAAAGAAAAAATGGCACCTGTGATAATTCTGTTTTGTCCATTTCTCTTCCTGTATTTTCTATCTGTAAATGAGAATTCTTTGACATTGGCAGTCAAGGCACCAAGATTTTCATTTATTTATTCTTTCTTAAATTAAGAATTTCTTTTGAGCAGCTATCTTCAGCAATGGTATTCAACTGGGAGATGMGAAGTACACAGCTTCTAATCTGAAAAGTCCTGTGACAACATTGTTCAACAATAGGTGAGTGACATTGTAATTAACACTGAAATAATCAGTGTAAGAAGAAAGTGTGTCATGATATTTCAGGCTTTCAACATGAGCCAAGGCTGTTTCAGTCATTAATTCCTATGGAAAAWTTTCAGTCATCATTATTTCATACATATGGACATTGGACATAGATTCGACATAGAAAATACATACACAATTCATAACTGCAGTTGTCATAACTTGCACTCTGAAGTACAGCTCATTAAATAATTCTTAACAAAGATTTCCCAATACAACAAAATTTTCCTGTACAATAGCACAGCTCTACCCATCCAAAGCACAACATTTTGTCTATCTAGAAGCTGTATCTAGAAGTAGATATACACTAGTAGATAGGTAAACACAAATGTATCTCTAATCTACACCCCGAAGAGAGAGTGAATGAAATATTTTCCAATATTTATCAAGTTCTTCAGGAAAGATTAGCTGTGAGCAGCATTTCATATGTTTCTCATTTCTAATTCCATAGGATAGCAACCTCTGTCTTCCCCTTATGATAGATGCATACATGTTTTTAATGCACTTTTGGAAGATGATAAYGTTTTTCATGGTGTGTTCTTTGATTTTGCTTTGTTTTATAAAGGATTGTATGATTTTTCTTAACAAATTTCTTGCTAAAACACATTTTTTGGGCTGATACGGAAACTCATTTTACTGATAACTTTCTGAAACGAATTACTTTCTCTAGCTGAGYGAAGACAATTACACCTTGCCTTAAGCTCAGCTGAAATAATTAGTTCCTTACTTAGAGCTAGTAAGCTAATAGAGCTAATAAGAGCTAATAACATTTCATAATAATCCAACTTCATCTCATCTGAAAGCTGTTTCGTATGCATTACAGGCCAATCCCAAATGGTATGGACAACTTAAGAGTATTGCAGTTGCACATTGCACGTCAGGAAATAATTTTCAAAGTTGCTCCATTAAAAGAATGCAAGAAGAGTGGGTTCATTCCAAGGTAGTTATAAAATTAGTAGCTTTTAAAATGAATGACTGTAATGGTTTTTGTCATTAGGCGTAAGACGGGACTTGATTCTATTCTTGCTGAAATAAGCAAATGTGTATTAACATACAAGACAACTGTTTTAAGCACTTTTTACTTTGCTACAAGAAACAAGCTTCCACTTAATCAGTTAAGCACGAAAACTTGTAGAAGTCAAAACCATTACACTGATAGTAAGTGATGTGCATAATTTGAATAAGTATAGTGATGTTTACAGTAGGTGTTTCTGGTAGGTGCGTGTCTACAGTGGGTGTTTTCTATCATCCGTATTCTGCAGGATCGGTTCCTCTGCCTTCCCACTCTTTAACTCTGAGAACTGACAAGCTCCTAACAAAGCAGGCAGGACACAGATGCCCTGTCTGCCAGGCACACGGACACAGCAGAGCCAGGCAGCACTGCAGTGGTCAGCGTAGGGCCTGCAGGGAGCTCGCAGGGAAGTGCAGGTCTAGTCTCATCATCTATTTAGATATATCCATTGCTGTTATGATAGGAAAGTACCTGATAAATAACAGGGTGATTTGTGTTTGCRTACACTCAGGGCTGTGATGTTATGAAAACAAAAAATTATCCTTACTTCTGTTGGGTTGTAGCTAACACATTTCATCCCATTAAAAGCTACAGCTATTAAAACTCCTTGGCACTTCTGACACTGGGTTCTCGCTGTTAACTATCTCAGTTTGTGACTTGTTCTAAAAGTGCAATTATCACCGGCTGAAAATATCTGGATTTTCAATTTCAACTTATTCCCAGCAACAAAAGGAAGGTTTAGAATGCCAAAATAAAACTTTGGCATCTTTAAGAGCTTCAGAAATGTGAACAAGATCCAATCTGTGTTTGGATACAGTAGAGGTAATTTGGGTAGAGCACACATGTATTTTCATAGGTTTTTGTCTTATATTGGTAAACATCTCATTTGAAACAAGAAAGTTTGGACTGCTAAATTTGAATTTGTGGCCCTTGTCTTGATATTTGAGGAATTCCTGAGGAAACTCAGTCAAGACCTGGATCTCTCTCTGATGTTGCACTCTCCAGGGTGAATTTTCAGCACTCCACAAGTCACGTAAGCACTTGTTAAAGTTCTTACGTAATGTTTCAGCTATTCAGCTTTGGCACCAGGGCTTTCCCTGCTTACATCATCTTAGTTGAAGGAGTTTGATGTGTATGCTGATTTACTATTTTCCACATTTGCTAGTTTCATAACTCCCTGCCAATGTAATTTTCTGTCTACATTTACAATGCTTTATTTTAGAAATTAAATCAACAGAAACTATTTTACAATCATATAGCATTTCTTAACTAAAAATCTTGGTTGCCTAGATTTGAGAATTTTTTAAAAGTTATTCTGAGGGGGAAAAAAATGCAATCCCACTTCTTGATATTTCAGATTTCATTAAAAGAGAAGTAATCCATAGCCCTGCTCAAATCAAAAACAAAACAAAACAACAACAACAAAAAAAACCTGGAGGATTTTCTGATTCTACTTGTATAGCAGAACACTGCCAAAAACAAGAATAACATCCAGGTATTCAGAGTATCTCATGTAAGTTCTAAAATAATKACAAAGATCTGGAGTAACTTCACATAGATGTTGCAATTCTACAACTATTGGGAATGAAAGTATCGAAAGGGCGGAATCCCAAGTCAGCAGAGAAGGCTGTATCGTTCCCTGAGAAAGCTGGCAACGGGGTCGTTCTTTAAGACCACTGAAAAGCTTGCAAGAGCATAATAGAAGTAGAACAAGCCCATGTAAATACATAGGGCAGATAAATACCAAATTTTCTATTTTTAAAGGTGTATGCTGCTGAAAGAATCAACTGGCAAGCTGACTGACTGTTCTCCAGGGTTTCTCCAAGAATTTTTTTTGGTCGGGAGTGTCAGCGATTGATTTGACACAGTGGAAGACAAGAATGATTCTTTCTGCTATAGGGTTGATTAAGTAACTGATAAGAGATTTTAGGGTTGAGTCAGGAAATCATTTAAACACTTAGCTGGTTTCCCTGCACAGAGCAGGTTTCTGAACAGTGGCCTGGTCCAGAGATTGTACATAGTTGATGCTATCATAAGGATTTTTATTTTAAAAATGACAGGTGAAAATCTCATTCAGTGTTGCTCTTCCAGGATCATTTGTTAAAATGAACTATGAAAATTAAATACTGATCAGAAACAGATGATGCAAGTTTTTATAAAAACACTACTGAAAATATGTTAATTTGTACTGAAAATCACCAGCTTTACACCACCAGCTTTACACCACCAGGCACAAAGATAATGTAAATAATCAAATTACATAGCAACAAGTTCTCATTAGAGATGACTTTTTAACCAAAAAATGTTTATTAAATCATTTTAATTTGCTTAACTGAGTCTTCCATATGGTTTACTAAAATTACTAAATTTTAAATAAGTATTTTGAAAAGCTTAGCTTTAAATAAGAGACTATTTGTAAGAGTTACTGTTTTAAATGATAATGAYTTGTGTATTAGGCAACAGAGAACACTAGTCATAGCTCTGTTAGACTTGGAAATACACTAGTATGAAGACTAGATATTATCTTTGTTGCTATAAAAGGCTTTAAAAATATGGTAAGGGTCTTTCATGACAAGATTTGGACATTGGTCAGAGGATCAGAGGGAGMAGGTATCATACCTTATATTATTAGCTGTATAATCCATATTGCAACAGAAAATGCACAAAAGTATCGCACACTCCCCCCAGCAATTAAGTGGCCTTTCTTCATGGGAGTGTCACAGGTGAGCCAGAGTGAGCGACAAGCCAGAGTGGATCTGGATGCTGGAGTTTGTTTAAGAACCARCAAGATCAGAGCTTTTAACCTCCTGTTTGATTATCTCACCCGCTCCCCACTCGCAGCGTTATGCTCACTGCATCTCAATTTCCCTCCGTGGCGGGGAGATCGCTGCTGGCCTGGGAAGATGGGGCAGACGGTGGTGCGGGTTCGTRCGGTGCCACTGCTTGTGCTGTTACCTGCTGAGGTCCCTGGTGTTTGGCTCCACACAGCTGGATCTGATCGCAGGGTCTTCCCCCACTTCCAGTATCTTTCCTCCAGCCACAATCTTCACTTTCTTCTCTCTGGCCCCTTTCTTCCTTCCAAAATCACTTCCTTCTGGGACCCCTTCCTTCCAGCACTCCCTCTTGAATCCCAGCACCCAGTTTTTCCTAATCTAATGTATGTGCGCAAGCACAACACATGAGCAGCATCCCAATTGTTGGTTGTCTCGTGTCTCTTTTTTAATTGCAGGATTCAGGATGTGCCACTTTAATTCGGTTGTTATCAAAATGTACAACCAGCCCACACCAGCTGCATCCAGCRTGTAGTGGGCTCATGCTTAAGAGTTCAGAGTTTCAATATTGAACATTTAAAACCCCCTCCCACACACACACACACATATCTAGCGGCAGCCTGTTAGCATCCACAATTGAAGTAACTTTTTCAGCTAAAACACTTGGCCAAATTTTATTAAACATAAATGTCTTTATTATGAAGGTCCTTACATTTTCAGTACGCTGGAGTGGCTGTAACACAACCTGCAATTAATCGCTCAGTTTCTAAGATGCATGAGTTGCAGAAACACAATCAATATTTTTTAAAAAAAACTTTTTTCTCTGCGTTTGTTCTTTCATAGATGTAATGTGTTTATTCAATAATATAAATCATTGCTAGTCTAGCAATGGTAACTGGAACATTCTTGCAATTTAAATTAAGAGTGAAAGATACCTTTTAAAAAAAAAATCAGGGAACAAAAATGTCATTTATAAGTATTCAATTCCTTTCAAYGAATACTCCTGAACTCATATATTCCTTTATTTAAGAGTAGTAGGCTGGCAGATGAATGACAAGTCTTTGTCATTTTTGTTCTAAAAAAAGAAGCAGGAAAGGAGAAGCAGGAACAAATTTTCCTTGCTCTTGAGAAGCTGGAACATAATCAAGAAACTTTCAAGGCATCTTGCTATTCAGCTGTCCTACGATTGGCTCTAAATTGCATTTCTAAGGTAAAATCTTGCTTTGAATTAATTTGATGTGGATCTCTTTTATTTAGATGTGTGAGGGGTGTTAAGATTTTTACAAAACAACAGAAAAAGAGGTTTTACAAAACAACTAAGTCAAAAAGAGAAGCTTGTGAGACAGTTAGAAAGGCAGTGCAGGAACATTTGAGCCTGGCTTTATAGGTTAAGTCCATCCTCACTTGGATATTACAGCAAGTTGAAGTCTCAACAGTGTGTTTAAACGCATTTCTCAATCAGCTGCCATTTTTATGCACATATGATGAGATACTGATTTCCATGAAAATCTAAATACATGTGATGCAGTGATTTCAGCTGTTAAATTGAGATATAATGTGGGTAGTTTCTAGGTGTATTTTGATGTTGTGTGGAACCCAAGCAGGTTCTCTCTTGACAATGGAATAGTATATCCTATATTCCTTGAAGCCCTATCTTACACTGTTTTAACACTGTGATTAAATTTTCAACCCTTGGCAGTTAAGTACTACTACTGATAAAGTCTTAGTGTGAATTTATTATTTACATTTCATATTATGGAAGCTTTAAAAGATTGAAAACATTCCACTTAACATTTTGAACATGCAACAATGAGTGGTACAAGCAACACCAGGAACACTACAGCTTAGTTTGTAAACGAACCGATTGGAGTTTGGACTCAAAGTTTGTAGGCAGTTGCAGACAAGCTTGTAGCTAACAGCAGCCAAAAGCTGGAAGGGAGTAGGTGAATATTGTCAAAAACRGGCCAGTACTGTACAGAACAAGGCCTGGCATTTCTAATACGTCTTAGTGAAGACACAGTAAGTTTCTTTGTCTTTGGTCCTGTCTGTTGTACAAAAAAAGAACAACAACTGTTGGGTACCAGATGTTTACTAATCGCTCAACATGGATGATAGTCTCTATACTGTACCTCTTTGTAGTTTAGYCTTTGCTTTGTGTGGAAGACAGTGGATTTTTTTCTGTCTCCTGGGTAAGTGCAGTAGCTACAACGCCAACTATGCAGTAAGGCACATTAAATACTGATATGCTGAATACTTTGTATTAAAAATGAAATATCTCATCCTAAAGCACAATTAATTCCCTTGGTAAAGATACCGTATTTAATTTTGATATTTAATATTTATTGTAATAGCTTAAGCTTTGGTACCTAAGCTTTAAGCATGAAAAGGAACCTAACCAGATAACTAACCAAAAGATCCTGATAATTTATATTGTTACCTTCTGAGTTAACTACGGTTCACCACAGATCGTGTGGCTTAAATCTTCTTTTCATGTATTTTGTTTCATTCTAGATTTGCCTCATGTATGGAATAAGCAAACTTCTTTCTCAACGGCATCTTCAAAGTGAATTCTACTCTTTAAAAGCTAAAAATATATATTTTGTAGATAGGGTTGTTATAAAATTTATTATGCTGTAATTTTAATGGGTTACTGTTCTGTAATTCTGGACAAGAAAAAAAAAGTGTATCACTTTTGGTATGTTTTCCTTGGCAGTGAGCACTGTCTTTTAGTCAAAGTCTTTTTAATTTGTTTTCCATTTCAGGTACAGAATACAGGTGCTGGAACCTTCTTTCAAAGCGGCTTTGTAGTCAGTATATTTGTGACAGAATTGTCTATTCTTTTTAGAAAAATGCCTGCAGCACTTCTTGGTGTCATTAGAAGGAAGGTATATAATAAAGGCATCTTGGAATCTTTAAATAAACCAATACAGAAAGTCAGCACTACATATTTAGACTAAATTCTATAATGTTCTTTAATGGTTATTCTGGTGTGAATATTGAATAATGCAGTTGAAAACAAATGGTGGAGCCCTTCACCATATGACCCGTTGTGCCTGCCAGAACAAGTAAGGCCACGTGGCCAGGAAAATGGTCAGCTACTGTTGCAGAGTATTGCATATTGCTTTCAGCTGGAACAAGGAGCAGCATCTGGGCAATTAATACARCTCTTTGGAACTACTGCTGTACATTCCTGTTCGCCTGCAGCATGAAAACCTTTATTTCTCACATAGTACTGTTTCTGGAACCCATTTTCTACCATTAAAGAGCTCGGCAAACATTGGTTGCTAACAGTAACTACATATTGATTTAAAAAGATAAGTTATTCTAAGAAATTGCATCCCAACTATTCTAATACATTGCTCTGTAAGCTTCTGAAGTTGCTAAAGTCATACTATTGATAAAGTTAAACTCAATTGTCACTACTCATGAAGAATTAAGTGGACTGTAATATGCATTCTTGTCACCAGAATGAAGCCTTTTCAGAAAGAAGAAAAAGTTATTCATTCTTGTTTATACTACCTTACAGAGTGAACTTGGATTATATCAATTATCTTTCCTAATAAGGATCAACAGAACTTCTTCTGTTTTCAACAGTGAGTATAAAAATCAATGAGCCTSCTTTAATGTACAGCAGGACTATGCAAGGATTTAAAGTTAGCTGATACTGTGGCAAGCATGTACAGATTCTGTTTTCTAATGGGAATTTTTAAAAGGGAGCAATTTAGCAACTCCGATTCCAGAMCACCAGCAAAAACCAGTCTATGGAATCATTTGCCAAACATTATACATGCATCTGGGTCCAAAATGTGGTGTAGTTTGATGCCAAAGAATTAACATTTATTTGATACCAAAACACTATGCAAACAAATGCAGTTCTTCATCATTCAAAGATATATATGCCAAAAGTTTGAGGTTTGCCAAAATTAAAATGTGGAACTAATGCAGAGGGAACAGTAACTTTAAATATAGAAAGATTAATGCATAGTGTAGTTACACTGCTGGTTGGTACAAAGTAATTTTACATACACACTTTCTCTCCTATACCTATTCACAACTCAAGAGGTAATTTCAGCCTCTAGAAGTAAAATATCTAGAGCTTCAAAGCACTTTTATTACTCACAATAGATGCCACGTGATGAGAAAACTGCATAGTGCCCCTTTTACTTTGAAAGGAACAYACACATAAAGAACAAAATTGGCCTTTCGGTGACTTGGTTGAGGCTCATGCTTCAGGGTCACTAGCAGAGCCTGAGGTACAGTTTAGCTTTCTGCAGTCCAAACTTAAATTAATTCTATTGTAATGCACTGCCCCTCCTGTGACCCCTCATTTCATAGCTGATAGCAACAAGATGGACAGGACCACTGACAAGAGGGTTATGGAATACAAYTTGGAACAGAAGGTCGAAATGCATGTTTTAAGGGAACAAAATAGAATTCAAGATGATCAAAATGCTGTAGGCTGCTTTATTTCAGAATATTAAAAATTCTTTATACTTTTGGTTACATTGTTCAGTATCTCTGTTATAAATAATTTGCAAGAATTAAAATGATAAAGAAGGCAACTTCACACGGGATCAATGTTGGAATTGTGCCATCAGTAAGACTGAGCTCTGGTATTTGACAAAAAGCCCTGTGTCAAGGCAAACTAATGACTATTGTTTGGCAATTAAAGCTCTAAAATCCTAGGCAAAATAACAGACTGTTTTTCTTACTTCACACATACATTTCATTTTGACTCAAGAGGATAAGAGAATAAAAATATCTAGTATTGAAGGATTGCTTTTTTTCTCTCTCTCTCTTTGGTCTCATTTACATTACTCTTTCACTTTGGCATCATRTTTTCAGATCAGCTCCTCTCTCTTTTTTCTGTTGTTCCTTCCCCTCCAGCCCACGCATATGCTTAAAAAAATACCCCCAAAACCACTAGAGGCTGGAGCTAATGCTGTTCTGGAAAACTCTTCTTCTTTTTAGAATCAGTTATTGCTAGCCACTTCCTTTCCCCTAACTGTAGCAATTTAAAAACAACACTGCCTAAAGCTTTAGCAAAACATTTTTAAAGTCTGCCTCTCTGTCTGTAAAATAATCATCCTATCATAGTATTTCTAATTAAACACAAAACTGTGTCACCCTTTATCCATATTTATTGCTTTCAGATGTTAGGACATCTGCAAATACCTCTCTAAAAAGAATCCCTGGCTAAAATGAATTGTGTCTTAAAACACAGGCATTTCCTAAATGTTTTTATTGCATTATTTATTCACAAACAAACTAGAAATTCCCCCGTTGGCCTGCGAGACTAAGACCAAATAGACTCTACACCATCTGTCAGCATAAACATAGGTCTGAGTTATGAAGGAACGTCTAATTTCTGAATGTCATTTTGATAGAAGAGTCTGGAACTTATACCTAGCATAACTGCAGTGGGATAGCTTTTCCTGTTATGGTAAACCTCCCATAGAGATGGCTATGAATTGCGAGCTTCTTGTTACTGTAGTATAAGAAATCTATTCCCTTTTCCTTCTCTTGATCCAAAGRAAAGGTTCTTCTACTGTAAGTAGAAGAACCCTCTATAAAATAGAGGAAGCTAAAGCACTTAAAGAAGAAAACATATTCTGTGGACAGTCTCCTGTGAGTCACGGTAGAGATCTCTCCGCATAGTGGCAAACTAGCCCTTGCACAGAAAACTGGTAGCTGATAAGCCTGAAGGACGGTATTAAGAGTCTGGTTGCTCTTCATAGGCAAACCAATGGGTGATTCACGGTTGCCAGAGTTTGTTTCAGACCTACATTAGAGCATTAGTTAGTTAATGAAATTGGTTTGGTGGCAGTGGTTATTTCCATTCTGTTATCACTTTGGACTTGCAAAGAATATTATGTCTAGAGAACTTTGCAGTCTCCATTATCACTAGAGTAACACAGTCAAGTGTCTACGAAACTCCTATCCACTTATCACTGTACAGAATGCAAACAAGAGCTGGGAGATGCTCTGTCATCCGCAATATGCAACACTGAAACCTAGCACAAGGTCAGATTTAAAATAGTAGTGTATTTACATTNNAAGAAGAAGAATGTACCTATATTTACCTAGTTTCAGGAAAGCAAATGTGGAAATCTAAATTGCTGATGTCTCTCTTCTCCATAAGCCTCTCTTATTTTGATGATTATCTAACTTTGAGAACCTAGCTTCATGACAAGTTTCAAGTTATAGTAAAACACCCACGTCAAAACCATGGAAAAACATGGTCACACCAACCACATCAGCCAAGCYATTCTTTCAGCAGCAGTGCATTTTCCCTATATGCTGCCTTGCTATCRGTAGCAAACCAGATGTTAATGAAACAGAGCAATGAAGTGGACCCTGACAGCAAAGATTAGTAAGATAGGTCTCAGTCCCTATGGAAAACCCCTGTTTATTTAAAATCATACTTCATCTCTGGGCATTCTCTGGAAAGATCATCTTTACTTACGTTGTTTGAGGGTCTGGAATCTCAACTGAACAGACATCAGTACTTTGAATGTTAAACCCCCTTTCAGGCTGTGCAGCATACACAGCCTGTAGCTCTGTATGAATGCAGTAGTTTGTGTGTGCCTGAAGACAGAAGGTTGTTCCATATTCAAAACAGTAGATGACTTGGCATACCAATAATGTGTCAGAAAAAGGCAGTCTCTGGTGCTGAGAGCAAAGTGAGGCTCTGCTGCTGGAAGCACTTAACACCTACCTTTGTTTCATGCAGGTAAACTAGCATTACTAGTAGTGAGTGTTGTTAAATGGGGAAGTGCAGATCTTTATAGGATGTCTTTAGCAGCTTTTGACTGTATATATCAGTTTTTGATTTAGAGAGTTAAAACCACTTGATACATAGTTATGAAACCACATTACTATCTGATCCATTTCCTGAATTGTTCTTGGCTTTACCAAATTGTTACCGATCACTCCTCATGCAAGACAGCTGAAAAACATTAGAGATCCTAAACCTGGCATCCTTTAAGGTTAAGCCCTGCAGAAAAACAAACAAGCAAACAAAAAAACATGTAATTAAAATGTCTGGAAATGCAGAACTGTAAATAATTATTAGGATAAGTGGAAARTAATTATCAGTAGATCTGCTTGTTACAGATCCTACATCGTGGCCATAAAGCCAACAGCACAATTCTATACTTTTGTTAATACCGAAAAACCTATGATAGCTGGGCTATTGTTGAAGTTGTACTTTTACTAGCAGTTGATTTTCACGGCCTGGAGAACAGCTTCTGCTGCCAGTATTTATGCAGTGCTGCAGGGTGTACACGGAGAGGAGAACAACYGTGCTGTGCCAAAGAATAAAACATACCTGTCCAAAACGAATAGCTTTACAAGACAGAGGGCAGCAGGTCCAGTCAGCACAAAACAAACACGGTCCTCAGCAGTGCAGCTATTTCCAGGTATTTCACGCGCAGCGGCACAATTACGAGGCTGCTCGGCATGCTTCGCGCGAAGACCAGCGGAGAGCAGTACGGTGTAAGGCGGCGGTGGGTGCACGTGGGCCTCCGGCTCTCCTTGGATGAGACGGCTCATGAAAGCACAACTTTAAAGCCATCGTACATGGAAGATGTATGTATGTACAATATGTGGTCTGTAGCGTTGTGGTACACATACACGAGTAAAAACCTCCTAGATAAACGCTCCGTGGTGGTACACATACATGAATAACAACTTCCTAGATAAATACTCCTCGGTAGAGCTGAATTTTACACGTTACTAGTTATATACCGGTATACTACAGTTCTAAGAACTAGTATTGCTGAGTAAGACAGAAAGCGGGATCTCCCGTTAGAGCACGCTGTCTTCACTCTTTAGCTCCTCAACTTGGCTAACGTTGCACCTTTCTCACGTTTCCAAGGCGCACCAAAGCCCCGTACACGGCCGCGCGCGCTAACGGCCGCGCGCGCTAACGGCCGCGCGCGCTAACGGCCGCGCGCGCTAACGGCCCGGCCCCTCAGGGCCACCAGCGGGGCGGCTCCGCGCCTGACACAGCCCTGCCGCGCCGGGCAGTCCCGCGCCCACAGCCCGGGCTCCGTCCCCTGCCCGCCCCGCTCGCCTCAGGCGGAGGCGTCCCGGCAGCTCCCAGCCAACAACCTCCCCTCCGCGCGGCGGCGGCTGTGGCGGCGCGGGCAGGGGGTGGTGGCGCCACTTCCGCAGAGAAGGCAGCGACCATTGCGCGGCCGCGGCCCCGGCCCCAGCCCCAGCCCCGGCCCCGCGGCGGAGGGGCGGCGCTGGGGCGGCCCCGCCACCGCCTCCGGAGGGCGGGCGAGGCTGGCGCCGGCCCCTTTAAGGGCCGCGGCCGCCCCGCCCGCTCATTTCCTAGCGCACAGGAAGTGGGGCCGCTGCTCCGCGGCACCGGGGCGGCGGCGCCTCCGCCCCGCCGGTGAGTGTCCCGTCCCCCACCCCCCGCCGCGGGCTCCCCGCGGCTCTCCTGGCCCGGCTCTCCTGGCCCGGCTCCGCTTCCTGCCGCCGCCGGCCCCGGCCGGGCCCCCGTGGGGTCCGTGGCTGCCGCGAGGCTTCCCTGCGCAGCGGCGCCCTGTCCGCGGCCCCGGCGGCCCTCGGGCTGCGCGGGGGGAGAGGCGCCGGGGAGCGCGCCCGGCGTCTGCCTTCCCGAAAGCGCAGTGGCCCCGGTGCGGGCATCGCCCTGCCGCGGGGCYGCCGGCAGCCGCGGGTCCCACGCAGGGCCGCGCCGCCCTCGCGCTCCGTGCGAGGAGGCGATGGCAGCCCCCGCTCTGCGCCGAGCGAAGCGTCTTTCCCGAAACTTTGGCTTCCGAGATGCGCTTCGCCCCGCGCACAGCCGGTTGGGAGCCCCCGTCCGGCTCCGTCGCCGGAGCTGTGCCCTGCCCGGCTCGCTGCGCGCTTGCCCCTCGTGTTCCGTGCATTCAGCGGGGCTTCAGCCCGGTGTTAAAAATCCCCTCCGCGGTGAAAAGGAGCGGGGCACCGTCAGCTGTGTTTGAACCCGTCAACTGGGTTTGCTGAGTCCTGTCTGCTCCAGGAATGATGGTTGTCGCTGGGGAGATAAGCAGGTTGGACCTATGCAATCTAGACATTTTTGAATCTGTCAGGGCCCTTAAGATTGTAATTTGGTTTTATCTTAGCATTATCTCAACAATGAAGTTTCTGTCTCTTCCTCCTCACACTTATGTTTCCATTGACTAGCATTTAATAYGCTGAAGAACATGTTTTTGGAGAAACAGGCATCTGGAGATAGTATTGAAAATACTGAGGTTAAAGATCTCTGCAGAAGCATCGCTAACTGGTTTCTCCTATCTCATGACTGGGCATAACTGATGGCAGTGCAGAGCTGGAGTGGTTGTAATGACATTGCTATGTGTAGAGGCAGTTTGGTGTTTGGATTTTGACTTGATGCTTAAAAACTGTGAGAAACTCCCATTCCTGTGTGCCCCCCCCACCACAAAAAAAAAAAAAAGTAGAAGGGATGATAAGAGCAAGAGCTGCACGTTTTCAATAGACAAGTACTTAGCTTTGCTTAGTTATGACTTGCTTCTTGTCATCTAGATTCTTGGTTAGTAAATTCTGTGCTTTTGTAAATAATGATAATTGGAAACTTCTGATGATGTTGTTGAACAACATAAAGTAAAACTCCATCGTCACTCTCTTGTATACTCTATTAATGCTGAAACTAATTTCTCAGAGGAATGCAGAAACAGGGATTCTAATTTGCAATTGCAAGTTAAAACTCTTAAAGTTGAGTGTAAAAAAGCTTAAATTTAATACTACTTATTTTTGGTTAAGTGTTATCTAGATTTACTTAATTCTTGTTTGTTGTAGTCTGAGGGGTTTTCATTTTTTTTTCTTGCAAGTCCCTCTCTCAGGTGGAAATTGAGACATGCATCTTTTCTAAGGACCATTCTTCTAATGATCCCATCTTCTAAATGGTTGATAAGAACAAAGTGTTCTGCTACGGTGGGGAACTCAGAGGTGCATGAAGGAGGAGGTTGTCTTAACACAGAGCAAATATCCCTCAAACTGAGATCAAAAAACTTTTTTTTTCTTTTTTTTGTTGTAGGCGTGGTAGATGCCAAGGCTCATGAGTAAGATAGTTTCTTCCTTTCTTGCCTTAGCTGAAAGTTCTTGTTCTGCTTTAGCATGTTTGAAGGAAACTTCTGGCCTCCCTTTGTTTATTCGTTAGATAGTAAGTCCTCGGACAGAGTAACTTGGAAATATTCCCAGTAGTTGTCAGTGGAGGTAGATGCATTTTGCTGCAGGGTGTTAGCTGTGGGCCTCAATTATACCCTGAGGCTTTCATGGGAGACTCTTGCTAGTGAGTCTTTATCACTAGTGTCAGGAGACCCACAAGGGTTGCTACAATATCATGGTCTTAAGGCACCAATAAGCAGAGAGATTAAGAACATAGTTTAAAGTACAGGACTGTATGGCACAAATAGAAATCGTCTGACTTACCTGTTCCTGAAGGAAATGTACACAAACTTCAGTCAGTTAAGACCTGATGAGTCTGAATAGTTTGTTCCTTCTCTTGATCCCATGACTTTGCTTCTGTCCTTAGGGGTTAAAAAAAAAATCCCACACAAATGGAAAACCCCAAACCTGTCATTAAGGCTGCTGCATCGTGGTAGAAGTTGCGCTAAGTTTTTCTTGAATGCAAATTCTTTGCTTTCAAGTTCCAGCCTCAGGATACAGGTCTCCCAAAGGGAGTGCAAAGCACCATCTGAGAGCATAGCTAAGTGATAAGTAGCTGAGGTCTGTTGCCAAGAAGACCCACAGACATACCTGGCATAGCATGGTACCCCTGCATGACAGCCTGCTACTTTCTTAATTGTTAGAACTGTTTGGTGGGTCACTCTGCAAATTAGATGACCAAAATGACCTGAATTAAAAGGAAAAAAATGAACTTGGGGGAGTGGGTATGGGAAACATGAGGTCAGATTTTTCACTGAAGAAAACACATTGCACAATGTTTTTTTTTCTTAGCTCTGAAACAGTTTGTCATTATGAAGCAAGTTTCATGACTTGCAGTATTTTCCTTTTTAAATAAGGCAGAAGCAGGGTCACAGAATTGGAAGGATATTTGAGCTTTGGATAATGATTTGAGTGGCATTGGAACTGATAATATTCTCAGCTAGTGCTTTCATTTGGCTCATCTGTTTTCTACCCTTTTGAAAGACTAACCCCCCCATAATAAGAATGTAGGAAGACACTATAATAATCTTGCTGCTGGAGAAATAAAATAGTAAACATAGACGAGTTTTGAGTATAAGAGGTATTTTATGCTTTAGAAGAAAAGAGAATAACARAAGTTCCCAAAGGGCAACTACAGAAAGAAAACGTTTTAGGAGCATAATGGTTTTCATAAATAAAAAAAAAATAATAAAAAAAAGATCTTGTGCTTTATCTATGCAAGTAATTATGATCTTGCAAGCTTGGTGCTGTAAATGGGAAAATGAGGTTGTAAATCACGAGGTGCTCCCAGAGAAATGTAATCCTCATGTAGGGGAATGGGAATATAATGTTACTTCTCAGTTAGAGCTGCATCTTATAACTGCAGAAGGACTTGCAAAAGGTCACTTTGTACCATCTGCCACAACAGTTTCATTTTGAATGATAATAAAAAAGCCTAGCACTCAGTTATATTACTGATTATTAGAGAAGTCTGAAAGCATAAGCTTATTTTAGTACTCTTGATTTCCTTTCTGTGCTGCACTTGAAAGGAAACATTCCTGAAGGAAGGAACAGTACAGCAAGTTATTGCCATCTTTGTCACCAGTGTCTTTTGATGCAGGGTGCGTAGAGCAGGATATGGAGTATGGGCCTTTTTTAGGTGCATCTAGCTGCTGCTTCCATTTAAGCCTATTTAAAAATCTTTGTTACAACTGCAATACCTWAAAATGTAGACAAGATAGACTGCTTTATTTCTTGGGCATCTTACAGTTGTGTGCCTAACCTAAATAGGTAGTACTGACAGACACTAGTAATTGAGAAATGGTCAAGGAAGTTATTCTAGGAATAACTAGATAATCGGTCAAAGGTATATGTAGTCCCTGCCACAGTTGACAATTACGTGCTGGACAGTATTGAAGAGCAAAGGTTCAAAGGGAAGGAAAAGTAAACTTGTTTTGCTCATCCTAGCAGATTTTGCTGAAGTAAAAATCATATTAAAACAGGTATGAGAAGCTTGCACTCTTACTGTGTTGGCTYTATGTTCTCCAGTGTTTCGGTTTTGTATATTTTAAGACTGGTAAGAGATGCTTGCTTGATAGGTATTTCAAAGCAGGGAAGAATGTACATGTTCTACCTTAACTGTTTCTAAAGGCTTATCCCACTTACAAATGCACACCAAGGGTTCTAAAACTTTTAGTTTATTGATAGAATTGGCAAGCTATTGGTAARCGTGCTAGAATGCAAACATGAGAGCTGGAAAGAGCATATATGAAGCATCAGTGTTTTGAAGTGAAGCCCAGTGTATCCACACAAGCCTCTGGATAGGCAAAGGGGCTACCACATGAGGAAATCTTGCGCATATTTATCCTGCCGTTCTCAATCGTCTCCCCCTGTAATCAAAAATAACTATAGTGATAAACCTGTTTCCAGATTAACTTTACCCGGTACAAGTGCCTTCTTTGTTCTAATTGCTTCTTTTAATCCTCACTAAATCCGATGGAGTTTTTTGGTTGATAGCTTCTGTCCTCTCTGCTGGTACCTACCTGGTCTATTGAGAATGGCTCCTCAATAGATATTTTTGAGGATACTGCTGACTGCTCTGTGCATGAGTGATAGAAAGGATATGGCTATGTGTTTTTCTTTCCTCTTCTTCCTCCTATTAAACATTACTCTAGCTGATGGAAGAGGAACAATCTCCTCCATGGTACAGTGGTTTCTGGTAGGAATTTCACTTACAGAACCTGTCTTCAAACTCTGGATCAGTAGCCAAGGGCCAGTATGAATGTCTTTCTAGTGCCTGAAATGAACGTTCCCAGTAACTACTTGAATTATGGAAGAAATAACCTAAACTATCAATTAGGTCATTATTTCAACAGATAGAGGGGTGAGCATGATTTCTACCTGAAAGTTTGAGTGCAAGTACACAAAAGGCAACTGAAGAAAACATGTACACAACTGAAGTGAATAGTATTCTTTGGTAGCATAAAGATAGCTGGAGTAAAGCTGGGAAGGGGCCGGAGGGGCAGATGTGGAAATTTGGAAGTCGTTCTCCTGAGTAATGGAAACTTAACTTTGCTATTCTTGCTTTTTAAATTAAATCAATACTCCAGTTGTAGAACAGTAGTGAAATTCTCCCATGACTAACAAATACTCTGGAGAGGGAGCTTACCACACACCTAGTGGCTCTGAGTCCTTTCTTTGAGATGAATATAACTCAAGATTGATTCTCTCGTGTTCAAAAGTAACATAATACAACATGAAAGAGGCCAGACTAAAAGGTAAACTGAGAAATGCAGTACTTGTGTGTATTAAATATTTCCAGATAAAGCTGCTAAATAGCCTTAGTTTTTATCTCTGTATACATCTGCCTCTTATTTTTGACTTTGGAAACAAGTGATCATCAACCAAAAAAGGACTTTAGTATGTCTGCAGTATTAGTCATGCTTTTTGCAAAGAAAGACAGTAGGTCAGCATTTTCATAGAAGAACAAAACTGMAAAATACTTGAGCTCTCTAAAAGTTTGTATATGAAGCTGTGCTAGCTTGGTAATAACACATTACAATAACAAGCCCCAGCTAATCTTGCTAGGAAAATGGCCATAATAATTTTCCAGGTGCAGATTGCAAGGGAAAGACAGCAAAGGACAGCTTCTAGCTTGCAGAGATCACACAAGTTTAAAATGATGGCTGAGGTGCTGTTGTGAAGATGTGCTCCAAATAATTGTTGTCTGTAGATGTTTGGAGCTTGATTTTTTTTTTGGGGGGGTGGGGGAGGGGGTGGGGGCATATCCAATATTGCATTTAATATGTGATAGGTGATTGTAACAAGATAGCAAACTGTATGCTCTGTGAGGGTATCTTTCTTCTACCAAAAGTAAGCTTTCTTCTACTGAAGGGTGCATCCGTTTATCTTCTTTGGAGAAATTGTAGGAGTATATTTGAACAGTTCTTCTGGGCTGCATTTTCTTGCTGCTGCATGGGAGCATTCAGCAGCAATGTGCAGAAAGCAACTGAAGCCTGTTTAAAATGCTGCTGCGTTAAAGCATGGTTGAGAAAATATGAAGTAAACTAGCACTTTGTTTTCAGTGTGTACTTCAAAACATGAGCTAATCTTGAGCTTAGTTTAGGGTCTGTCAAATTATGTGGAGGTCCAAGACATCAGTTTCTATAAAGTTAAAGCTTTCCTGAAAGCGTGCTTTGGGCGATAGCTTTCAGGTGATGTTTGGTAGCACTTCTGCTGTCTCTTAAAGTTTTCCCCAAGCAGTTGTTGCAAAAATGAGATACTTATCAGCACTCTTGATGCTGCTTGCAGTCCTGTGGGCAGCAGGACTTTAAGCTGCTGGTGGTGCTCTTTTAGACTGGAAACTAGGACTGCTAAGTGGCAATAGTTTAGTCCACCTTTGCGGTGATCTGGGAGCTTTTGGTATAGGTAGAAGTCTTCTAAAGAAAAGACTTTGATTTTACAAGCTAGAAGAGAAAATATCAGTTGTAGTTAGTACAGGCTAGCCAGAGGCTGACATAGATGGTGTGCCTGCGCCCTCCCCCAGCAGAGCCTGGAAGCAGAGCTTTGGTAATAAGGCTGTGCAGTGCAAGCGCTTCCTGCTGGGTTGCCTGTGTTAGCATCCAAAATACTACACTGGATTCTGGTTTTGAGTAATTTTTCTTYGGAGTTCAGACATAATTCACTCTTTTTCCCCCACCCACCCACCCTTCCATTTAACCTTTCAAAGTTGCTTCTTATCTGTGTAAGTTCCTGGCCTTCTCCTGGAACTTTACCTGGGTAGATGCAAGAGGTGGAAAAGTGACAAGAGTTCAAGATGATGGTCTGAAGGGAGAAGAGGAGGAAGTAACAAAATCTAAAATAGTATTGAAATAGTGTAGTAGAAGCTTTTGCCAGTGTCCTGTGTCAAATAGGTCACTTGAATAACTGTTCACAGTAAGTTTCTACAGTAACCACTTATCTTTCCCTGTCATTGAAGCTTGGCCAGCAAAAATGTCAGGACCATATGGAATATCAGCATCACGAAAGAATGGCACAAGAGACCAGCAAGATTTCATGGGAGAAGGAGGAGTTATAGAAACTCCAGGCTTCTCTCCTCTCCAAATGATCGTTATCCTGTCCTTGAAGAGAAAGGGAGGAAAAGATGGTCCCARTGTTCCAAAGATGAGCTTCAAGGACTTGAAGAGTTAAACAGAAATGGAGGGTAATGTGGAGTGTTGTGGTTGGTGTTTCTATTCATTATAGTAGTGTTTTTCTTAATTGTTGTCTTACTTTGAGGGGGGGAAAAAAAAAAGGAGTATCGGGATAGTTTTGACAAACTGTTAGCTTCTCTGCTTCAAATGAAATCCACTATTGCTAGTCCTTTAAGAGCAACTTTCTGCTCAGTTATAATGTAAAACTCAAAAGACAGAGATGAAATAAGTGCATCTCGTTGTACTTCTGGAATGCACCAGATGTTTCTCAATCACTTGGCAGCTAGCTGTCATTTCTGGTGGCATATACTCATGACTGATTTGTTKCGCTGAAAGGAGAGCTTGAGCTACTATTGTAATTGTTAGTTACTCTAAAAATATATATAGGCCGTGTTTCCCCTTCCATTCTAGATTTATTGGCTGAGGAATAGCAGAGTTGTTGTACAGCACGTGAACTTAAGCTAGCTGGTTCCATTTATTAAAAACAAACAAAAAGCCATCTCTAAAATGATTTTTTTAAGGCAATATACTACTTGGAATTTTTATATCAAATTGTATTTTTAACTAGTTTTAGATAGTTTGTAGTTCTCAAGCCAAACTACCAGGTGGACAGAGTGTACAGAAATGCCTTCCAGTGCATGACTTGCTGCTCTTCAAACTTGCAATAAAAAGATTTCTATGCAAATACTGCATGGTCCAGTGTACCACACACAGAATTTGGCAGTAAACCTTAAGGAGAACACTGCTGTGGTAATACTTAGTGCATAGTTGTCTAATGAAACTGCTTTTTTTATGAAATTAAAAACATAAGTGTATTAAGGCAGTTGAGTTAAAGACTGATATTAATAGATTCCTCAAAGCCTTTTTTTTTTAAAGGAAGATTCAGCAGTGTTTGAGAATCTGACTTCTCACTGCTTTTATTTTAACTGCTATGGATACACGATAATCTGGTTTTGTGCTTCCATGAAAACAGTGTTTCCTGACATAGACAAATAATGGAGGGAGGGRAAAAAATCCAACTGCTCCACCAGATTCTCTCTCTCTCTCTTTTTTTTTTTTTTAATGTTGACCAGTTAGCTGTGAAACTGTCAGAAGTAACACTGTAGCTAAGGACTATTCCTTCCCATATCTGAGGATTTTGGGGGTTGTTTTTGAAGGGTGAAAAAGAAATCTGTATACAATAACCATCTCACTTTAGGTCTCTTTGTGAGCTTCAAAGGGAATTCTTTGTTCTGCAGAGTTTTAGCTTTGTTCCACAAGTGTAAGGCAACTGTTGAATATTTACCCCCTTGCCTTACCTCCCACAGCGGGAAGTGTTCCTCTGGCTTTGTGTAGGAATTTGGATGATAACTACCCTTTAAATATAGCACAGGGTTTTACATATGTTGGAATAGCATATTTTTGCTGTGGTCAGGCAACAATAACTACAGGGTCTGGATCTTATGCATAGAGAGCTAAGTTATATTTGGGAGAGATGTGAGAAAACAGAAGAACACTTGAATCTGCAATCATAGACATGATAGATTTAGGTGGAGTAAATCCCTAAAACACATCTTCAGCTCTGTCTTTGCCTGCTGCTGTTCTCACCACTGATAGACTTCATTTTGTGGGTGTGGGGGGTTTTTTGTTCTTTTTTCTTTTCTTTTTTTTTCTTTCTTGTAGTGGTAGGAAATGGCATGAGTAAAGGTATAGATGCTGTGTAAATACTRTACACTTGAGTTAGGATCACTAGTTGCCTTTGACAGTTACACTGCATTGACTGCAGCACACCTCCTACCCCCGTTTGGGAGAAATTCTTAGCTGTGRTGTTTTTAGATGTACTCTTTGCATATGTAAACGATATTTTATCTTTCCTTGTTCACTGTAAGGTTATGCACATTAAGAGCAACTGGTTTTTTCTTCTCCTTTGAAAACAGACCATGTTTTCCTGTACAAAGTCTCCTAAAAATGCTGTAGAATTAAGAAGTTAATCAAACATTCTAAGTTTCATTTATCCTTTGTGCAGCAACTGTTGCTGTGTTGTGCTGAAATGAGTATAAAGGTTTTTCTTCCTCACCCAGTAGTTGTTTTGAATGAAGAGGGACAACCCTCAGCGCTACCCCACCCCGGAACAGAGCTGCTCTTGCAGCGCYGACTCCTGCTTCCTGCAGAGGCTCATTTCTGACAGGCAGCCGTGGGTGAGCAGGCTTGAGTGCTCTCAACTGAGCAAGATTGCCGCAGAGATGTGCCGCTGCACCTGGAATAAAGCAGCCTGCTCCCATCGTAGTTCCCCACGTAATTTATGCAGTGCTTCATGGAGAGCAAGTTAATAATGTTACTGCAAAGCATGTGGTAAAAATAGGTGCAGGTTTTTGGCCTGTCATATTTTATGCTTATCTTAAAGATAACTTACTGTTTAGCGCCCCAAGAGAAAGTGCTTCTCTCAAGGTAGTAACTTGAACTTTTGMTACTATTTGTAGGTTAAACTTTAACAGCCTCCAAGGTAGGCAGTTTTGGTAGGCAAAATAATTGTAGCCGTATGATACTGCTGTTCCATTAAGTCTCTTACAATAGTGGGAAAATGACTTAATTTTCCAGGTTTGGAGTTTGTTTTTATGCCATATTGAAAATAAGAGTAGAGGCTACAGCAATGCAAAAACCCACGAGTTAAATAATGTAACTATTGGAAAGTCTATGTAAAATAGAAACTTAAGCTGCTCGGTCTTTCAGGTTAGCTGTTCAGTAACAGTTAGAAATGAAACCAGCAGAACCCTTCAACTAGGCCTACCTAAGACTTTTTTTTTTTTTTTTTAACCTGGCTTCCTTACCAAGCAGATGTCAGTTTTCATAAAAACAGCAGAAGACCTGAGTTGACTTTTATTTCCGTGCCTTACCTAAAATAAATACAACAATTAACAGCTTAGTTAAAGTGTAGCTCTTTGTGTTTCAAGTTCAGTTCAGCAGTTCCCAAACAAATGAGCTTACTCTGGCTTCAGTGGAAACCAAGTAGGTCTCCTATTATGTTCATTGCTTGCTCTGGATTAAGTAGAAAGTAAATCATGTGAATAACATTGCTCTCTCATTTGCCCGTTTTATTATGTAGGGAATGYTGTTGTGTCGGCCCAATGTATGCAGGAGCGTGTGATAATTTGCTTGCCTCCGTAAGCCATGGAAGATAATATCACTTAGGCAAAAAGGTGGTTGTCTGTTTTCCTTGTCTGTTCGCACAGATTGTAAGTATTATATTTAGACTGTTTTGGTGTGTTTGACACTTTCTTCTTTTGAGGATGATGGTATGGGCATGACTGGCTTTCCAGGGAGTGTTGTGTCAACAGTATCACCGTTTCTGTGGTGTTGGATATCATCTTTTGCTTGCTTTCTCTGCTACTTCAACTCTAGTGCTGGAAGTTGATTCTAAAAATCGTAGCACTTTGTGTACTGTCAGACCATCTTGCTAATTTATCTGCTGGTTGTGAGTATGCTAGTGCCTGCCCACTGGTGGAGATGGAGGATGTGGTGGGAAGGCAGGGCAGGGCAGCTCCCTCGCACAGGCATGTTGCTTTATATTGACTTGAGCCAACTCTAAAAGTATACACCAGGAAACTGATGAAAATAAGGCAGAAATTGAGAAGGAGGTTCCAAAGTGTATGAAGAACACGACCTGCTCCGGTGTCCTTCATAGGATAGATGTAGGTAGACTCAACCCTGTGTTGATACAACCTTACTGTTAAAATGAAATCACRTTTTTGCATATTTTACATACATGTTTTGCTTGTTTTCTTTTTAAAGAAGACTTCTAGGTAGTGTGAAGTGTGCTGCTTCAGTTGAGTCTGCTGAATGTGTGACTAATGTACAGGCTCARAGCCTTGTCCAGAAGTGGAAAAACGCAGAATTCCTTGTTGATAAAGCTATGAGGTCGAGCATTGAAAGGGAGCTGTGTGTAGCAAGGGAAATACAAAATCCCATGTATCTGTGCAGTGTACTGGGATCGCTAATGTGAAAGTGGAGACTTGGGGAGGATTAATCTTAATTCTTAAAGATCGGTGTTTCTGCTGGCAAGACCGTGATGCTGCTTTTGTAAAATAAATAGTTTGTAAAGGGGCTGCATAWGAAAATATTTTTCTTAAGCCTGACTTTTTTTGAGTGGTAAATCCTGTGAATGTTTGCACATCATTCAAGTAATGCTTTTTTGTACAGATTCTCATGTCTGAACTACACATTTTAATACAATTCTTGTGCCAGACATCTGTGGTTCTCCCCCCACCCCCTGCTCCCTTTCCATGCAGGAACTAAACAAATGTCTGAAGTTACCTATTGCAGATAAGCTCTGATACTTGATACCTAATTACAAGCTTTTCATAATGTATACAGTAATTTGTGTCATTTGTGTGGGTTTTTTTCCAGATCCTTTGCTAAAAATGAAGTAACATCCTCTTCAGGGGTTGATGTGCAGCACCTTCCCCGCTGCCAGGGAACTCTGTGTTTTACAGTGCAGATTTATAACAAAAAAAAAAAAAAAGAATTGGAGAGAGACCAAGAAAAAAAATGGAGTGAATATGAGCAGTRCTACACTGACAGCTCGGTGCTGTCCTGGGCCGTTAGCCGACGGCTGAGGCTGGCTGCAGTGACATGGAAGACTATGTATCTGTTACTGTTTAGTCTGCAGCATGACTAATGGACAGGAGCTGCAGGAATACATTTAACTCTTGCATATTTATCAGTCAGGTGGAGATAAGTTCATAAGGATGGAAGAGCCCAAGTTATGGGGTTGAGTTAGATCTGACATGGAGYTGATTCTGCCTACAGGTTCTCCCAGTCTCCCAAGGAAGAGAATTTTTTCTAACTCTTGGACTTCTATTTGGATCAGCAATGCTCTGGAAAAACTAATTTTCTGTAGCGACTGTTCTGTTTGAGAACTGCTTCTAAATTCTAAAATTTTTTGCTTCTGTCTCTGATATAACTACATGCAACTTATGCGAGCACTGATTGGGATGTATATTAACCCAACTTCTGAATTATTAATTGCAGGGGTCTAAAATATTTGGTGATTATATTCATTTTCTATCAATACAATACTCTCCTGGATTTTTTTTCTCTTCATTACTCTTCCCTTTCTCTTAACCCTCACAACAGCACAAAAGTTTGGCTTTGGTCCTGATTTGACTGGAACTGTAATGCAACATTAAACAGCTTTCCTTGTGCCTCTCTTCTGAGGGCTTACCTTAGTGGACCGAGCTGTGTAAGCAGCAAACATGCTTCTCCACATACTGAAGGTATGACTTGAGGTTTTTYGTTTTGGAGTTACACAAAGATAGTCCTGGACAGCAAAGACAAAAAGCTTTGTGTTACTTTCACTAAGTGAGAAAGCAGCTGGGCTTCCCCAGCAGTCTGGAAGAACAGCATGTCACTAAAAACAGAGTAAGGCAAAACATTCAAGGGATGATGCTGGCTCTTACAATTTCAGTATGTAACTTCTCAAGGAGAGAAATAAATGTGTGTGGAGGGATTTAAGACAGCATCTGTGGCATCTGGGTGAAATTACAAGCAAAAAAAAAAAAAAACTATGAAAATCTTCTGGAATTTCATAAGCAGCTGAAGTATGACCATTTAGGGTGTGCTGAATGAAAAGGACATGTCTGAAATAGAACATGTTAAAATGAGGAATGTCCACAGTCTGGCGTGAAGCARGAACATTCACATTTACAGCAGTGATCCAATTCTGTGTGTTTCCCCCCTTTAGAAAGAAGCACCCATCCCTTGCACCAAAGAACCAAAACAGAATGCTAATATAATAAAAACAAATTAAAAAGCATTTTCAATTAGCATGCTGGTCTATTCCCTTGTGCTTAGCGAATCAATGAGCTCTTTTGTAAGGAACAGAAACATTTCCATAGTTGAATATACATAAGGCCCTGGAAATGCAGAAAGAATAACAACCAGTTGCTTCTGGAAAACTTGCAAATCTTGTAGCATTGTTTGACCATCAGCTGGCTCACTCTTTGGAGATCATAGGGATAGTTGCAAATAGACTGATTTCAAAGAAATGGAAAAAAGTGAAATATCAGCATGTGCAATTTTAAGATTTGTTGTTTAATCTTTAAACAGTGGAATACAGATCCAAGGGCTGTGTGATTACTCTTTATTTTTCCAGGTAGCTGTATTGTACAGACTTTAGAATGTACTATGTTACATCAAATTCATTTTCATAATGTGGTAGTTGTGTGCTTTTGCATYGTGTTTCATAGCCTGCTTTCTCTTGCAGCCTGGAGAAGGTTATTAATGTTCCTATAATGGTGGTGTGCCAGATCTTACTGAAGGAATTTAATTCATAGAAAAACTGAGTTGCGAATGCACGAAACTATACGTTTCTGAGAAGAGAGGATAGTGAAATAGAGGGCCTGTTAAACCACCTCTTCCGATGGGATGAAAACTAAGATTCTTCCTGGCTTCCCTTTCTCTTAGGGGAAACCAGATGAAACAGGAGTGCTTTTCCTGCRTAAACTGTTTAGCTGATTAAGAAAGGTTGTAGCAGCAGTAATGAAAAACTTCACCACTGCATTTAGGGTGTTGTTCATGGCTATGACCGCTTCCCGTATTGCTAAGGTGTTGGTATGCGAATCTCTTACTTSTCATAGAGCAAGTATGAGAAGACAGGGTGGGGGGAAGGAGCTCAGCACTGTTACTGGCTGTTAACTATTACATCCTTGGAACTGTTTTGTAGGATAGCGCTTGTGAAGGTTGTGAACAAGAAAAATTCAAGCCTCTTTTAAAGGGAGGGAGGAGAAGATGAATCTGGGGAATACTGAAAAGTTTCCTTTTTTTTTTTTTTTAAAAAAAAAAAAGAAATACTTCAAATTGGTTTAGTCCCTGTAGCTTTCATAAACTACTTGCACCGTTAGCTCTCCATGTGCAATTTAGTCTTGTTGTTTAACATACCTGGTTGCGTGGATATTCCTTGCCTTTGAAGGCCACAGGGAATCAGTAGTGGGAAAACTACCTATTCTTAATAGTGTCGTGCTAAAACTGTTAGAGGTGTATCGGGTAAGACCTGTCCCTGCAAAAGGCTGCCTTGTTGATAAGGTTGTCACCAGATCCCTAGAAAAGGGTTTCAACTAACAAGGGAATAATTACAGCCTAAAAGGAAAAAAAACAAGTGAGTTTTCTACAGCCCACCTAATGTGTAGTTTCTATTGCTTCTGCAGTAGGCTTACTCGCTTCTCCAAAGTGCTCTGTAAGGTAGTGCTTCGTAATACAGATCTCTAATGTAAGTAGGTAAGGTGCCAGTAGGTAAGGATCAAAAATCTGCAGTTRTTTATGATGTTTTCTTCTTGGATTTGCTAGTCTTGAGGCTAGCAAATGGCTAGTCTGTGGGCATGCTGGTTTTTATTTGTGCCTACGATGATGATATAGATTTGGCTACACTAAAGGAACTTAAGAGCAGTGTTGTCCTTTCATGGCCCCTTGCTAATCCTCTCTGAAGGGCTTCTCAGTCTCCTAATGCATTTTGTCCTCTTGAGACCACATGAAGAAATGTGTTGTGATTTGCTTCTAGGAGATAAATAAGACCTAAAGAAATTTAGTGATTCATCAGCACTGGTCACAGGGCTCAGCCTAAAATAATGCTTCAGCTTCAGCGACATCTGTTTCTGCCTTAACGATAGTTAGTGATGGCGTAAAGCCCCCAGTGATAGGAGGTTGCATGGCTTACCTGAGTTCCTGCCTCATCCCCAGTACCAAAAGCATCTCTTCCTAACTTGACAAGCTAATTTCTGTGTTGACATGATAGCCATGTTTGTGTATACAGAGATGAGGAAATACTGCATAACCTTATTATTGCTGTTAATGTTGTTTGGGATGGGATTTGTCAATTTTTTTTATGCAAGTCTTCTAGTTTGATCTTTGTTCTCAATATGCCTTGAGTGACCTATGATGTCTCAGCTTCTGTGTGGAAAGGCTTTAGTACAGTCTAGCTTTTTTAAATCTAGATTTAAAGAAACRATGTTCTTTATGTTGTTAATTGTGGCTTTACCTTTTGCTTCCTAAAGTAACAAGCATTCAGCACAAAATGAGCAAAAACATCCTACAGGCAACTTCAGTAAAAACTTGGAATAAAAACTACTACATCATTTCTGTGAACTAGTCTTGTCATGTAGACTGYTTTTTCTTCTATCTGCCTTGATGCACCACATCTGGACCCTGGTCAAAAGTTTGAGGATACATCTGGTGTTGATTACTTTGTGGACATTTAACTTGCATTTTATATAATATTGTACCTCTTTGGTGAAGAATGACTAACTTCTGTCCTATTTGGACTTAAATTGAATTACTTTTAGGTAATAGTTACTTATTTTGTACTGAAGTGTTCAGTAGTTTCATATTAATTTGGAAAGCTTCAGTTTAAGATATCTATTGCCTCTAAGTTGTTGTATGTAGAATTCCTCCATAAAGACTCTAATTTATTCTTAAACTGGCTCATAGGCAGGGATTCCACCAGTAGAAATACTAATAACTATTTCAAGCGGTCCTAAGGCTTCAGCTGGACTACACCTGGGATGCAGCTCGTGCAAACCCAAGAGTAATACAATATCTATGCAAGTTTTAAGATCAGCAATTCTGTTAATTGGTTTGGGGATATGAATAAATTATTTAATCTTTCAAGCTCTGTTATTGGAGCTTACTTGCAAATGAGGATACTGAATATCATGATACTGCTCTTGCATGGTACCTGGTACTCCAGGAAGCCACATCCTCCTGCTGGAGGCAGAATGGAAAGGGAAAAAAGTTGCGAGGACATAATCAGTGTTTATGCCCTGAGAACATGAAGTGCGTTGTGCATGTTTTTATTTGCAAGAAATGAGGAAGACTGAGTTTTTGGTTGGTGGCAATGTTAGATAACAATCTGTTAGTCAATYCATAGAGAGTAGAATATTTTTTTCCTGTTTTTCTCATTCCATAAAAATGCAGAGTTTAAACTGCTTTTGAAGTCCCAGAATCACCCCCCAAAGAGTAATTACACAACCCAGTCAAAATGAACACAGAGCTAGTAGATCCTTGGGTAAATTATAAAAAGCTTTACTCATTTTCTATAGCAAAACCTTAAACAGAAGTATTTTGTTAGCTTTAGGAGGGAGGTTAGCATACATTCAGTTTATTTGACCCCCCCCCGTCTTTATAATATAACTGAAACAGACCCATATACAGTATTTCAGACTAGGAATAATCATTTTTGGTACTCTTACGTAACTGTCCTCCTCTTGCTGATCTTCTCCTAGCCTGTTTGGTCAGTAGTATAGGTGGTGACTGACCTTCAAACTATCAAGTTCACTCTAGTCTATCTAAAACAAGAGAAAAATGTTAGTGAACTGATAGTCTGCGTATGCTTTTTCTCAATCAAAAATCTAGATTTGAATTTGAAATTCGGCTGAATTTTTGACCTGTCCTGAAAGGCTGTTTGTGTGACCTTTGTTTAAATCTGCAATGCTTTGTATGTGAGTAAAGTTATTCCCTGAAAGATATTTACTTAAAGTGAAAGCAAATGGAAATGCAAGCTTCTGCTGCTTCAAAATGGCTCTTTTTAATGTAGAGGAATAGGAAGGGCATGCGTGGGTTTTGTTTCTTGAGTCTTTTTCTGTTGGAGGAGGAATGGGCAGTTTAAAAAAAAATAAAACAAAAAATGGTATTTTGAGACTAGAAAAACCCTTACTGTTTTAACTATCTATGTGAAAAATTTCACTACAYTGTTCGTATTAGTATTTTCCAGACAGTGTTTCAGACAGTCACTGTTGGGTAATGCAATGGAAAGAAATAATGTTTTCTCTTTCTTTTCCTGCCCCTTCCCCCGGTGATTTTTGTGTCCATATGTTATAACTTTCTTAATGTGTTTTCCAAATTACCTGCTGCTTTGTAGTTCTAATATGCACCTTTCTTTTAATTTTAGGTTCTGTCTTCATTCTGCTGACTCAAACCACAGATTCCAAAGAAAGGAGGGAGAAGTGGAATAAAATACTCAAGTGCCAGAGGAAAATGTCAGACTAGTCAATGAAAATTACTATTACTAAACTGTAGACTCCTCTGATTTTTACATAGTGGGGAGAACTAAATACTGTGTATCTGAAGCTTATAAAACAGCTTTTGCAGACTTTCCTTGCTGAACTTCAMGTGGGCTAAATAAAAATCCCATAACTATTCCTATTAAGACATGGAAATATGATTCCTTGCTCATGTCTCCCTTCTTCCCCTTTCATGGGTTTTTGTTTTCTTTGGGGTGGGACATCCTGAACAAATTGTTTGGCATCAGCCATGCTTACAGTTGATGGYCATGGATGACATAGGAATTTCAGATTTATGTCTCTGTAATAACACATGATTAAGGCAACGGTTAAAAACTGCTTATATGCTGCTATATCAGAACTTATATTAACTGTTGCAGTCATGCTTTCATTCAATTTCTAAGATTCGGACCCAGGGGGATGTTCCCAGAAGGGTACGTGCAGAGAAGTCCTCTTCGATGGGAAGCGGAAATATTGTAAGGATGCCTAGAAGAGGCTTAATAATTCAAGCCAGAACTCGTTGGCTGTTAGTGGGTCTGGCCTTACTGTTCAGTTTAATCTTGCTCATGTACTTGCTGGAGTGTGCCCCACAAACAGAGGGTAATGGATCTCTGCCTGGGATCGTAGGCGAGAACATGGGTAAAGAATACTATCAAGCCCTTCTGCAGGAACAAGAAGAGCATTACCAAAACCGAGCTACCAGTCTGAAACGTCAGATTGCCCAGCTAAAGCAAGAGCTTCAGGAAATGAGTGATAAGTTGAAAACCCTGCAGGAGAAAAAGAGCCCCAAGATCAACAGTATGAACTACCAGGGCACAAAAGAACAAGCATCTAACGATCTCCTAGAATTTCTTCATTCCCAGATTGACAAAGCTGAGGTGAGCACAGGGGCTAAACTGCCTAGTGAATATGGTGTCGTGCCTTTTGAAAGCTTTACATCCATGAAAGTATTCCAGTTAGAGATGGGGCTCACTCGACATCCAGAAGAAAAACCTGTTAGAAAGGATAAACGAGATGAATTGGTCGAAGTTATTGAGGCTGGCCTGGAAGTTATCAATAATCCAGATGAAGAAGATGGGCAAGATGAGGATGATGGAGTAGGAGAGAAGCAGCTGTATAATGAAAATGATTTCATAGAAGGTATGGTGAATGCTTATTAGATGCTTTCCAGACAGTTAACAGAACTGCCAATAGGCATTTAGTAATGTTTATATTTCTGGCACTTTTACCTGCTCAAATAGGGTCTTGAACAGAAATTATGCAGTAAGAATCTTTACCTCTCATAATCAGAATGTTATTACTTGATGATTTRTTTTAAGTAGGGAGCAAGAAATGTGTTTCAGAAAAAAGGTTCACCACAGTAAGTATACAGCATAAAATACTTGGGCTTTCATGTATGCGTGTGTGTGGTGTTTTATTTTTATTTTATTTTATTTTTTTAGYTGAAGGTCTGTGTTTGTCCTTATGGTACTAAACTGAAAGATTTCAAGTAAAACTAGTGGTGGAGAGGGAGAAATGGATTCTCTTGCTCTTGTCCCTGCATAATTAAGCTATTCAGCTGTGAAGCTACRGAGTATTTTTCTTCACAGATCTCTATGCCACCTTTAGCATTCAGACTTTTGATTCTCGTGGAGTTGGCACAGTCATGTTAAAAGGAGAGTATTGACAGATTAACGTGTCTTGATCATGTCAGCTGAAGAACTTGGTGTCCTGAATAGACCTTTCAGTGGGGAGACTGGTGTACTACTCTTGGAGTCAGTTAAGTTATGAAACCTTGAACTTAGCCTAATATGAAAAAATGTGCAACTAATGGACAAAACATGCATTACTCTGAAACATATGACCGTTACTATTAGCATTTGTTTACATTCTCCTGTTCTTTCTTCAGTTCTTTTTCCATGCTTGTAGATTTAATTACAGAACACTTCTGTAGAAACAAAAATAGAAGGTATGCTTTCAGCACTTCTACTGACACAGCTGGAAGATGTAGTAGCTGTAATTCCTGAAGAACTTGGCTTTCAAGGTATAGTGTAATGCTGATGGAGATAAGTGTTATCAAAAACTGCCCTAGTATCTGTTTTTTGTATTTGCAGTATTACACAGCTCATGCTGCCTTGAAAAACACAAAAGTTGGAGCATGTTATAAATGGAAGAGCCTTACTGTAAAAGGGAATCCCCCTTAAAATTGCACTTCATACCTCTGCCTCTATTCACAACAGTGTATTGATAATTGGGAGCCAAAGAGCATGTCTTCTGGAAATTGAACTAATGTACTTTTTTGCTGTAAAGGCAGTGTCCTCAGGCGTAGGCTAGAGGAACTGTAGAAAAATTACACGGGACTTTAAAAAAAAAAAAAAAAAAATGCTGCATATCGTATGTGTTAGTAACAAACCATAGTGAGCCACAGTGGGATACATATAGGATTGATATCCTTGTCTTATTTCAGCCAGCAGTTGTTAGTTGTGTGGTTATTATATTTTTTATGTGTATGTAAAAATAGTAGGGCTATTTTAGATATTGGACCAGCAAAAAACTATTTTGGTGTATTAGCTGCTTTTATTATTCCAAAATTTAGAACTAAGAAATGGAACCAACTCAAAATGGAACCTCCTATTCCCTAATGCTTTAGCCCTGCAAAAGACTCTGCCTCATTACCTGTTTTGTCAGCCTGGTGATGGAAGCCCAGTTGGAAAGTTCCTGTCTTTCCATTTAGAAAAATACTGTTCCCTCAAACTATCGTAAACAAATGGGTTCAAGTTTTATAGCAGACCCAGTGCCTTTACTGAAGTCACAACTGTTCTTGTAAATATCCTGAGTGCTACTTTGTTGCCAAATTTGTATTGCTTGTTTAGAGAAAGTCTGTTAAAATTGACTTGAAGTAACACAAATAACTTGTCATTTAAGTCTGTATCCTCAGCTGCTGCTAGATTGTCTTGGTACAAGTGGTTTAGGACTTTCAAGACTAAGAGGAGAGCTTTATGCAATTTGGTACAGGAAGGTGAGAAACTGTTGGAGGATTGGAGGTTTTTGGAGGATTGGGGGTTTGGGGGGGGGAGAAAAAACGTGATATTGCATGAGTTAATGCATAACCATCACAATTTATACTTAAAATAGATGTACTGATTTTACTTTTGTCTTGACTTGCAGGAATGCTGTCTCAAAACTACTGCATATCTACCTGCAGAAATTTACCCACAAAATTATGCCACTGCCCACAAAATTGTGCCACTGCCATAAACTAAACTAGAAACAGGCATGCTTATTTTAAGAAAGTGTTCTAACTTCCCACCTCAACAGTCCAATTGTTCATGTAGGTAAATGTTTGGTTCTGGGAATTATTTCAGCTCTTCCTTAGACTTTTAAATATTAGACTAAACCTTGAGCTCTGTAATCCCCTGTAGTATGTACTTTCAGATACATTAGTAAGTCTTTAGAAAATTTGGTGGCTTTTCAAGTAAGTTTTGAAGAAATACTCTTAGATGGGATGGTCTATAAAAAAAATAAAAATAAAAAGATGAAAGATTCATCACTACTAAACAAGTCCTACATTATTCTTCCCCTGTATTTACATCATCTTGGAAGCCCAGTGAAAAGAGTATCACTGTCTTGATTTATAAAAGCATCAAAAAGTTATTTCTTACTCTGTTTCACCTACATTAGTCACTTGTGACAACCACAACTAAAGATGTGAATTGAATCTTAATCTATTTAAATTTGTTTAAATTTATATTTTTATCTTATTTTAGTCTTTTCAGAAAATGCATGCCTAATCTCTTCATCCATGATAGAGAAAAACATATGTTACTTTACAGCCCTAATACCACATAGGCCAAAAACATTCAAAATATATTTTGATGAATGGTGACATTCCTGTTGCTGGTCTGTTTTCTACTGTGTCCTTGATCCAACTGTTCATGCAGTTCTTCCACAGCTTTCTCAGCCTCTGTGGTCTCTTTACATGAGGATATTCTGACTTTTACCACTTCTGGAAGGAACCTTACCCATTCTAGGAAGTGACCTTTTTTTAAGTCTTACCTAAACTGATGGGTTTTTTGGGGGGTTGCAAGAGTGTCCCACTCCTGTTCTGGAGCTGTGGTTGGGCACAGTTGCCACAGCCACATGATGACTATTGGCAGCTTAGAACAGTAACATAAAATAAAACTGATCTGCAAACACATATTGCAACTATAAAGATACTTGCTGATGAAGACAAAACCATCAAGTTTCTCTATTCTTTTGGGCTGTGCTTACTACACTTACCTTTTTTTCTTCTCTCTGCAACCCAAAAGGGAGCTTCTAAAATTCTCAAGGTAATATTAATGGAACAAAATCTGACCTTAATCTTGTTCAGCAACTCTGTTTGAGAGCCGCTTTACATTCTTAGTATTTCCATTAGATCKTCTGACTATTCTGGGGATATCATGAGGAAAAAACTTTTCTTTAGTTCTAACAACATTTCCTTTGCTGAAAAACCACCCCTGAAGGTGACAAAGTTGTGATGTTATGTATTTTCCTAAATGAAGGGATTTAGGACTACAAACTATGAACGTAACTGCTGAATTAGGCATTCTAAGAGAGGTCTTGATTAAAAATAGAAACTTTGAGTTCCATGTCTGATAATGAGAAGCAGAGGATGAAGAAAAGAACATAATGATATTACTTCTCTCCATCCCTTTTCTTCAGAAGCCTGTGTCATTTGAGTCTTGCATGGTGATGCAAACTCTGCATGAGACTTCCTGGGCATCTGTGTTTTACTTTGAGTTCAGCTCATGCTCATTTATTTGGGGTATTTTGGATTGAAAGCTCTTCTATTGAATAGCCATTTAAAAATAATCTTTGGAAAATAGAGGCATCAGTTTATTTTCAAAATAAAGTTCTGCTGCAGCTAGGGACTTTATTGCGCTACTCATTTTTATTAGAATCTAGTCTCATGAATATGTAATAAAGATACTGTTACTGAATGGCTGCTAGAATTTGAGTGCTGTTTGAGTCTGCTTTTCTTGCTTCTGTGTTTCCAGCTGGGAATGAACAGTAACTAGCTTTAGATTTGTGCCTCATGGGAAAACTCTTCATCCAAAATATGTCATTAAGATGGAAAAATGGTGTACCCCAATGCTGTATGCTCAAAGTCAAGCCTTTTCCAGAGTCCTTGCCATCCTTAGAACCCTGTGGACCATTTGTCATGCAGACATCCCCTTGAGTTTGCCCATACGATCAGAAAAACAGCATCCTGAGAACTTCATCAGAGAATTTTAATAAAAAATGATACCTAAAGCTTAGGTTTCATAGACAAAACACTTCCTTGGTAACACCAAATGTAAGACTACAAGCATTCAAGGGGATAGAACAACAGCTTTAGGCACTGAAAAAATGTAATTGAGCCTCAATATTTCTAAGATTAARCTTACCATAGTGAGAAACAGAACTTCTCTGCAAATTGAGCAAAGCTTCATGGATGTAACACTATTAAACTATTTCTGCTGCTTTTTACTACTTTGCTTATGGATCTTTATTTTGAATGGTAGCCAGTGTATACTAGTTGGAAGGTAAGGTAGCAGTGACTTTACTACATAATGAGTCATTCCTGAATGTTAACCTGTATATACTAAGTAGTAAAACAGATGTTAACTTTCTCTGGCTGTTCTCAATTCTGGCTTTTAGTGCATAGAAGTCATAATTTCATAAAATCATTTAAAACTGTAGGTTACCTAGCTAGGTTAGCTCATAGCAAGGAAAACAACTTCAGGAGCACGTGCTTGCTGCTGAAATAAAATAGAAAAGTGGGCCGATAGTAGAAAGTTGAGACAACTTTGGACTCTTACATTCCAACAAATCAATGTTCACGAGGCTCTGCTCCAACTTGGACTTGTACATTAGTCTCGATCAAGTTACAAACACATAGCAGACAAAGCAAAAAATACAGTAGTATTTTTTTAAATTGTTTTGAAGAWTTTTTTTGATTGGTCTGTACTAGAAACATGTTGTAGACAGAGGTCTAAGCTTTTCCTTTGATGAGAGATAAGCTACTAGCAATTATGACAGATACTTTTAAAAACTTTGCTTACTRTGAGGGTGTATTTTCATCTTTAAATAGTTGTTCTATGCTAGAGAAAAGAATATACAATATTGAATGTTAATATACCCAGGAGTAGTGATGTAAAGTATTTGCTGTATATTACATAAGAACATGGTGTGAAAGCACTGTGGAGCATTGACTACTCCTCTAACCAAGAAGCTGTTTTCCAGATACAACACTGATTATTTCGCACAAAATGTGGGAGTGGAGGAGTGACAAATTTATGATTTTTTTTTCTACTTATAGCAGTCAATTTTGTGAACTTACACTGTTATACTGAAACACCCCTTTCAATACTTGTAATTAACTTGCTAATATGAAATCATCATGCTTGTCATCAATATTAGAATGTAGTGCTTATTTTGTGTAGGAATAAATATGGATGGGTATGTCTTAAATAAGACTGCATTGCCAAACTGTGTTAAATAGCTAGAGAGCATCTACTTGAAAGGTTTTATTTGGTCACCAGGAACTTTCAGTCATGGTATCAGCTTATTCTGTTACACCCTGTCTGCCACTGGCCCTATTGATGATGRTCAATATTTTCTGTAAATGCTGTTAGTGCACATGCTCACCTGCAAGCAAGTGCTTTAGAGATGCAGCAAAATAGTGCAGTGGAATAGGGAAGTTGCTATTAAAGAGAGGCAGATATAGGAGAAGGGCAGAAGGAAGGGAAGTTGGATGTGGTTTGGGGAATGGCTGGGARAAAGAAGCTGAGGCAGAAGGCTGTTGCAAGAGTTAGGTAGATCGAGGTAAAGGACATTAAGCAGCTGGGTGGAGAGTGAAGGTAGAGAGGAAGTCTGGGGTGCAGAGGAAGAAAGTTGCAGCAAGACTGCATGCACATACCTCTGCTTTTTGTATGGAACAAGAAAGTAATGGGAGGAAAGGAGCATGGATGAAAACTGACACAGGAAAAGCCCTGAGGTGTGGAGATGGGTGTCTTCAGAGGAAARGTGGAAGAGCTGTAAGACCACTTCTTTCTAGTTCCTGAGCTAGAAAGAAGCAAGTTTTAAAATAAGCTCTTAATGTGAGGACTCCTCTCTGCATTCATTCTCAGGTCCTCATTTCACTTGAAAAAGCACTGAAATAACTCAAAGGACGTTATCAGTACTGCACACAGAAAACAAGCCTCTGTGTCACCAGAACCCTTTATGGATCATTTCCTGTCACCTCCCTCCCAGATGGGAGGCTGGAACAATTGCTCAGCAGGCTTGCTTGCAGGAGGAAAAGCAGGTCAGGCTGCAGCCTGTCAAGTGACTGGAAATGCACTGATGTTTGTCCCATTTTGGGATAAGTAGCTATTCAGTAGCTCTTACAGTGGCGTGTGCGTGGCCTGCTCAGCCGAAAGGTGTTTTGTTCATTATGTAGCTTATGTTCTTTAACTTTACTCTACCTTTTTTCTTCTGCGGGGAGAGAGGAGAGCTGAGATGGGATGAGCAAAGAACAATTCTGTTGGAGTATCTTTCCTGTCATCGCTTTTTGCCCTCAGTCTAGCATGAGGTAATAATACAGATGTGGGATTAGCAATCCTTTTGAATCCACAGGAGGAGTCTTGGTCTTGGTCTTTGTGGTTTAATGTTGAAGAGGCTGTGTGGTTTGGCTTAATTCCTTGGTGGGTCTTAAATGAAAGCAGTCAGATAGCTTTAAATATTTGTCCTGAAAAGGATAGTTTCTGTTACCCAGTAAGTACTGTATGGTAAAATTCCCTAAGTAGATAATGTTATTTACAGCAGCCTAATTGCTTTATCAAATAAAATGTTACAGTTACCTAGAAAACTTGCTCTGTCTACATCCTTTGAATGCCATGTCTGTAGTAAAATGCCACTGTCCCTGTTCATGGGAAAAAAAACACTGTAGCTTGTGGTCAGCAACCGAAACAATAGTTTTAAGTATTCCAGCATTTATCACGTAGGGATATTCTTCAGGTATCGTATTTCAGACTTCATGGGCTTTGCCAAGCAAGTTGTATTTTGTGTGTTCTGCACGCAGCTTGTGTTGGGTCCGTTGCTGGCCCCATGATCTTCCCTATTACTGTGGAGTAGCTTGGGGGAACGATGGCCGCTAACTGAACGGATTAAGAAAAGGCAATATTACGTAATGAGGCTGAATTCCTCTTTCACTGGAAATGCCTGATTTTTATTTTGCTTGAGAACCTACCTGAGAAGTTGATGTAWGAAAAAGCTATTGCTGAGCTCTGAGAAACGAGAGGGAGCTATTGGTCTGAGACTGTTCCTCAGATCAGTGCTAAGAAAGCAGAAGGGTGATTGTAATTTATAGTGATTTGTGGATTTTTTTTTGCTTATTTTAGGAAAAAAAAAACAGATAAGCTTTTCCCAAATAGCTTTCTTTTTATTTCTTTATAGTTCTCAAGAAAAACGGTGTTTCTGAAATAAAATTGCGGGGATCTTTGACTTCATAAATTACTTCTGTGACTTATTCTTCAGGTTACTATCGTACAGAAAGAGATAAGGGGACACAGTATGAACTGTTTTATAAGAAGATGGATGGCATGGAATACAGGCATGTCACGTTGTTCCGACCTTTTGGACCACTCATGAAAGTGAAGAGTGAAACAGTCGATATTTCTAGATCAATCATTAACATTATTGTTCCTCTTGCTGGAAGAACTGAGGCATTTGCACAATTTATGCAAAACTTTAGGTAGGTGTGTTAGACTACACAGTGAGCTGTGTTGCTGACTTTCAGATTTTTTCATTTTCCAAATGAATTTCTGTTCTGGTGGATTTATGACAGAACGGATGATTCCAATATTTTGTGCAACTACCTTGAAATGTTTGTAACTGAACCTATTGTATGGAGAAAATGTTTTTTCTAAATGGATATAAGAGCTTCTTAAACTACACCAAAACCCCTTTTAGACTGAATGCCAGGGCCATTGTGAACTTGGAAATTGATCTTGAGCACGCTCATTTTTGTAGTTATCAGCTTTTGAGTTCCTGTTTCTAAAATACGGTGTTGGAATGAGCACACCATATTGGTACCTCCCAATTCAAATGGAAAAGATGGGGAAAGAAGCAGGAAAACATTTTTTTTTTTTTTTTGCTTTCTTTAGAAGCTAGTTGAAGTCTCACCAAAATACTTGTATCTGCCAATGTTTTTTTTAAAGTACCTGAGGTTTCTATTGTGTTGCAAGTAATAACAGCAGCTTATCTCTGTGCTTATAGGGATGTATGTATTCATCAGGATAAGCGTGTTCATCTCACTGTGGTATATTTTGGACAAGATGGACTATCAGAAGTAAAAAGCATCCTAGAGTCTGTAGCTAGGTAAGTATATCCAACATCAGTCAATACAAACAATATTTTTAAAAACAAAGAAACAACAAAGTGAAGAATTTCAGAGACTGTTACAGGTTAAGGAAAGTAAGCTTTACTTGCATTGAATAATTCTTCATTTGGCATTTCACAGCTTAAGTTGTAAAAGTCTCCTGTAAACTTTTAGGCCATGATTTGGGTTTTCTCTATCTGAAGGCATGCACAACTAAAAATCCAAGTTACAGGCTAAGAAATACTAACAACAGTGGCTTTGAGCTTTCCATCTGACAGCACCAAAAAGTACAGGAATCAGTTTTGCCGTGCGTATTCAGTCACGTTAACAGACTAGTCAGAATTAATGGCACAATATTTAATTGTTACTGAACTGGGACACACATTGTGACAGCTCTTTCACTGGAGAGCTTACTTTAATAATGAGGAAGAGAAATGACTGGTTGCTGTAATCAGGGCTGGTGGGCTGCTGAGTCTGTCTGCTCGAGAGGTTAAGCTTTGTCCTCTATCCTCTATGTACAACGTACTAACTCCAGAATGTACCCTAGACTTACCTTTTCCTATAGAACGAATACAAACAAAGGGTATTTCATCAGTCATGACTTGCAGTAAATAGCATTAGAGCAGTTTGGATATAAAATTCCCAGATGTTCCTTTTTCTGTCTCCAGAGGAATGGGACAGCTTTGCCCAGTTAGGTGAGAAACCTGTCTTGCTTTCAGACTGAGTAGCTAAGTCCATCAGTCTCTAAGGAGTTAGTTCTCTGCATGAGTTCGTATTCTCTTTCCTGAGCTGGGAGCCTGTTAAATTTGTTGGCCACGAATGAGCCTGCAGCTGCATGTCCCTTTCGTACAACGCAGGACCAAGGCTTTTCTGATTAAATGTATTTGGCGGAGACTGTTGTGTTGCTGGATTAAAATGTCATGGTGAGTTGGTCTGTCATGCATAGAAACCTTTAGGTAGCTGTGAATTCCTTCTCTCTTACTCCTGTAAAGTCACCATGACATTTAGCTTGCTGAATGCTGGCTTCTTCTGTCTGAGGCACTTTCTGCCCCCCTGCTACGCTTGCCACGAGGCTTTTTGTTCTTCTTGCCTAAAATTGGATTCAGTGCAGCAGACTCCTGTGTTTTCGTCTGTATCTTTATCTTTTTAATGGTGCTACTCTTGAATATTTTTACTCTGTATCTTCAAGAAATTGCCTTAAGTGTCTCGGAAATAGTAGTTTATTTTAGTTGAAGATATTCCACAGGTATATTCCCAGTTTCCTTTGGTACACTTTCTTCCTTCTGCAGCAAGTGTGCGCATATATGCTGCCGATATGAAATAATGAGGAAAAAGTAAATTGACTAGGTTATGGTGGCATCAATGTACAAATGAGCTTTTGTCTCATGATTTTGGTAGAGCTGGACTCTGGCTTTCTTGGTTTGAGTTCCTTGAAGGCTTCAGGAGATTAGACAGGGATATTACCTTTTTAGTGAGGGAATTTTAGTTTGTGGGGACAATTTTCAGATGCCATCATAATTTCAGAGAACACTTCAATTTGCATCTGTTGCCAGAAGGCTTTTTTAAATTTGTCTGAATAATTAATTGCAAGGTTAAGTTATGAAATAAGACTTAGGTCCATCTGTTTGCATTGTCTAAAAAGAGACAACTAAGTAGAACTGATTCTTTCTCATCCTGATATAGAACTGGATTTTTTTAAATATTCAAAATTAAATTACTGTAACATGTTGGAAAAGTATTCCCATGCAAGGTTTTTTTTTGAATTTGACTCTGTTTTTCTTTTCAGAGAAACTAACTTCCACAATTACACACTTGTCTCTCTGAATGAGGAATTTAACCGTGGCCGGGGACTTGACATGGGTGCCAGAGCCTGGGAGAAGGGCGAGGTCCTGATGTTCTTCTGTGATGTTGATGTTTATTTCACAGCTGAGTTCCTGAACAGTTGCCGCTTGAATGCTGAGCCTGGTATGCTCCTTTTAAGTTGCTGTAACTGAGTCTTGTCTTGTTTGGCCTTTAAACTGTCCTGAGTTGAGCAGAGAAGACTGCTTTGTATAGTAGAACCTGTTCAATAGCGTGCATCTAGCAAAAGGGAAAATAACTGTGCTCAAAAGAAAATACTATGAAGACTGAGAAATAATTTCTGCCTTAGTGTCTGGAGATAAGAATTCATTGTATTTTTTGTACAATAGATAAGTTTTCACATTTTCTATTGATTTAGCTAAATAAGAAAGACTTTTTTTTAATGGTTAATTTGTAGGAGATTTTGTGTAACAAAACTGTGAAGTCTTATAGAAGCGGAAGGTGATTTTGTTATACAAAAATCTGTAATGCTTGTATGGCCAAGGCACAGGTGCTTTGCAGTAAAGCTACACAACATGCTCCTTACAGAGACTGAGGCAGAGCTAGGGTTCCATGTTTACATACCAGGCTCTGAAGTTTTCTGAACAGCTTTTCTCAAGTTTATGAAGCTTACTTGTTCTACAAATTCCTACAAGAAGAAAAATGCTTTCCTGAGTTTTTTGTGCACTCCACTAAGGACTCTTCCTGTCAAACATATTTTTATTCTGTTTTTTAATGCTTACTCTTATTACAGATTTGTTGCAGTCAGAAATCTTATTCTTTAAGTGTCAGTTTGGAACAAATAGATATTTTTCTTCATGTAATGGACAAGAGACATTACTGTAGATCAGATATTTGAGTTCTAATTCTTACTCTTTTTTTTTACTTTTGTCTGTGTCTGCACTTCATGAAATGGGTTGTATAAGTAATTGGGAAAACTTTGAAGAGGAACACTTTGAATTTTCACAAGGAAGGGAGTTTGAGAGACTGCTGGACAATTTAGGCTGACAGTATGCCGCCTCTGCATCAAGTGAGACCTGAAGGTACCTCACACATGATCAGAGCTAGTGCCCAAGTCAGAATACTGTGTATTCTTGTGGGCTATCACCGATGGCTGTGCACTCCTGGCAATGCTTRAAAAATGTTTGTCAGATTTCTGTAATAGGTGTAGAACTGGTGTCACAGCATAATCAAGATAGTTACAGTGCTTAATGACTTTGCAGGGCTCATACGTACTGGAAATCACATGCCTTTAAATAAAACACAGGCTATGCGGGGTATTACTTGGTCTTGGTTATTTTGGTAGCTTGACTTCTTAGCATGAGATCACATTGGATGACACAGCAAAAAATTCTCAAAATATTCCTATTTATTTTGCATGCATATATACATTCCCTGCTGTGGGCTTTGCCCCATAAGATGTTATGGTCTACCTAAGTGGAAAATCCTAGCAGATAGACTTTATACTTAATGGTTTTCATTAGACGGCTAATAACATTTCACAAAGAGGGGAGACTTCTATAGTTTCCTCTTGCCTTCTGGAAGGGGATGGTCATAAAAAATAATTATCTTTTGACTTCTAGGAAAAAAGGTTTTTTACCCTGTGGTATTTAGCCTCTATAATCCTGCTATAGTCTATGCCAACCAAGATGTACCACCCCCTGTGGAGCAGCAGTTGGTAAGTAGCCTGATTTATTCTGAAGAAAATTAGTTGTGCCATATATTATTTAATTTTTAAGTAAAATGAAGTTTTTAAAAAATTAAGTGTGATTTAGTAGTGTGTTTGGGAATTCTTGGAACAATATGTCTAAATATCTAAGCACTTTTCTCCCTTATAGGCAAAGCACTTAGGAAAGAAGTTTATCAAACAGTGCAAAAATCATATATTCTTGGCTAAGGCTGGAGTTTTACCAGGATTTTAGAAAAATGTGCAGCTAATGAAAGGAAGTTGGTAGTTCTGGCCTAATGCTTAATTCTGGCTTTGAAAGACAGGGTTTTATTGGGATAGAGGCATTAACTGTACCATGGCAGCAACTGTCTCTGTTGTGCTCCAGAAGCCAGAGAAGGTGTGAACAGAAAACTCCCTAAACACTTCTTGATGAGCTTCCCTCAGTACAGGCTTCTCTTTGTTAACTGCCAAAGGATAGTTGCAGGGTAAATTCTGTTTAAGCTGAGGTAGGCAAGATGTTTGGGCAAGTTGCTCTGCTCATGCTGTGTATAGCTGTCCTGTTCATGCAGGCTGTTTTTTTACCTCTGCCATCCAACATCCACCAGAATCATTGGTGGTTATGCAATTAATTACATCTTGTTTTCTGAATGAGAAACACTGCTTCTTAGGGAGCTTGTAGTGAAAATAAATAAATAAAACCCACAAACATTTGAGAGAATACATTTAAGGATAAGTTTGTGCTCAGCAGAAAGGAGGAAGGGTTATATTTCTAGATCATTGTTGGCTGAAGATGGGAGGGTCGCAGTCAATGTCCATCCTTATCATCCCTTTTAAGAGGCTTCATAAATGAAATGGAGGTTTTAACAGCTGAGACTTCTGAGGTAGATAAGTTTGGAGGAGAGAAAGGAAACAGCAACACAATCTTACTAAAAGAGGAACATCCTGTTGCCCCCACTCCCCAAAATAGTTGTTTTCTAGAATATTGCAGAAGTTAGAAGGGAAGATTTGCTTATGGCCTGAAGTAGTCACATCTGAGAGAGGACTGAACTTCAGCCTGACAGCTTTGTTATTTGCTTTGAATCCAACAGCTGTATGGTTGCTGGCTTCAACCTTAAAACTTGCTTTTCTTGTAATATCAAAACAAAAGGGGACAAATGTGGCATTAGAAAATGGGTAGGAAGTGGAGTAATGGGAACAGATGATTTGGTAACAGACTACCAAAAATTCTGTTTGGTCTGAGCAGATATATAGAAAACAGAGGAGTAGAGTGGCAGAAAGGTTGAAGCGGAAACTGCGAAGAGAGTAAGTATTTGGAATTAGAGAAAAGAATGATGAAGCGAGCAACAGGTAATTAGGTCTGCACGTATGCACTGTATTATGACACAGAAATATTTGAAGCATTATGTGCTGTACCCCGCAGGGGCAAATGATCAAGAGAATTTAGGTTTCTACAAAACTGAATACAATATACTTCCTTCGTTGTATCTTACATTTCAAAACAGTAGCATTTTAAAATTGCAGGTACACAAGAAGGATTCTGGTTTCTGGCGGGATTTTGGCTTTGGGATGACTTGTCAGTATCGGACAGACTTTCTGACTGTTGGTAAGATGAAGTTAAACAAAAAATTGTTTTGTAGCAAAGTATTCAAAAGTTGATTCTCTATTTTGAAGGAAGTAATACATTTATGGCTCATACTATTTTACTGAATCCAGCAGTCAGACTTGCTGACTGTCAAGTTTGAACAGAGTTAGATTAGTATTTTAGATTTTTGACATGCCATCTGACCAACAGTTGTTAAAAGCCACAACATTCGTTAATATCAACAGCATTTCATTCAGGAACTTCTAAAAATCATTTATTGGTACTTTTTGATCATGTGAGGCAAATTAACCAATTTCCTGAAGCATATCTCCTAAGGAAACCTCCCAGGTAAACCTCACTTCTCTTGTTTTTTAAACAGCCTGAGTAGTAATAGTTGGATATAGTGGCTTAAGATTTTAAAAGTGTACTTTGGCACCCTCTTGTGGCCTGCCATTAAAACACAGAACAGCTTGATGTACTTCAATTTAGAAGGCTGTCTTGAAAATAATCTGGCAGAAGTAGATGGTGTTGTGTTGCTTGCCTTAAGTGCTATATAGTTACTAGAACTCAGACTGCATTAACTAACAGTCAAATTGTCACGTGTATGTTATGGGCTAAATGAAAATGACAGAATTCTAGATTTTTGAGTTTGTGCACCAGTCTGGATCAATTTTTTGCTATGGTCCTGGTGAGGTAAGAGAGAACTTAAAATGGTGGAATTGGATTCCTTCTCTTAGTCCAGTGTTTTGAGTTGTGATCTGTGGAGTAATTGCTGGCATTTGTGGAGAAGGCTTTTTCATGTGGTGCATGAATGCCTCATTATCCGGATGCTAAAATCCATTATGATCGCTAAAAATAACAGAAAAGCATACCCAGTAAGGTTTGCTTACCATTTTCTGCAGCTGTCATATGGTATGTCATGCATAATGCAATTTAGACTCTGTAGGGGTCTCCCTGATGCCAGCAGTGCATGATCTATGTCCTAGGCAGTTTCCACCACAAAGGATGCAGTATGCTTGAAGCTTTTCTCCCTCAATTTGTCGTGCTTTGGCGTGGAGTAGTTAACTGCTCCAGAATTTCTGGTGTCATATAAGATTTGTTGTAAGGACTGTTGCTCTTTTTGCTTTAGATCTAGCTTTTATACCAAAGTAATGTTTTCTGATGTTGTTTCATAGGGGGGTTTGACTTGGAAGTGAAAGGCTGGGGCGGAGAGGATGTTCACCTTTACAGGAAGTACTTGCATGGTGACCTTATTGTGGTGAGGACACCAGTCCCCGGTCTCTTTCACCTCTGGCATGAGAAACATTGTGCAGACGAACTGACTCCGGAGCAGTATCGCATGTGTATCCAATCCAAAGCCATGAATGAAGCATCTCACTCGCACCTTGGCATGCTGGTCTTCAGGGAGGAGATTGAGACTCATCTCCGCAAACAGGCTTATAGGACTAACAGCGAAGCAGTGGGTTAAATGGAGCCCTGTGTCAGGGTGAAGATGACTACTTCAAATTCACAATGAACCAGCATCATTTTACAGCCTTAATTCAGCTTAAAAATGCAGTGCCTCTCTTTTTCAGTAAAGAAGAGTTTAGGGGTTTTTTGGTTCTTATTTTTGTTTTATAAGTAATTCTTTGACTGATATGCTATTACCTACATATCTTACCAGTTCCAGCACCTGAAATAAGAATCCAAGAAGCTTATGTAGTTCAAGGAAAGTGTCTTCAGTATTGATTGGGAAAACACATCAGTGGAATGTAGAACTCAACACTTTTCCACGTGGTACATTGTGATTCTTATATCTGCATTATTTTATGGATTAAATTATATCCTTTGTGTTGTCTCAAAGTATTTTCAGTCTTGTATGGCTCACTGCACTCTGCCTTTAGAGGGCTGCTATATTTACATTCCACTGTAGAAACAAGACAAAAGTGTGGAACAAGAAAAGTATGGAAAAGAATCTCGGTGTAAAAGGTATACAGGATATGCTGATTGATACTGTAACTCTTCAGACTGCTGACTTCACAGCAGTAGCTTGGTGCTGTATTTCCTGTATTAACAGACATTCACATTGTTGAATATGAAGTAATTTATGTGAAAGGAGGGAAAATGAAAATCTAACGTGAATTTTTAAAGCATTTAATGCAGTTTCATACTGTAAAAGAATACCACTTTCTTGCTGATGGGTCAAGCAATTCCAGTTTTGTTTCTGGGTCTAGTCTTTTGCCACAGTAGACACTGTGTCTTAGGCTCTTTTCTTTTTTTTTTTTTTCTTTTTTTTTTTTAAACTGAGCTGAGCTGTTAAACAAACTCGGTTGCTTAAGGATATTTAGCCTCACTACTCCTTCTTGAAAGGTCCTGCCTGTACCTCTCAGCCTTAAAAGTTGAGAAACTATCTTTTCATTTCAATACGCATTTGCTGCTATGCCCATATTGTCCCTTTGCTCTCTTCATCTGACATTTTCGTGGCATGTTTTTAGAAAGCAGTCATAGACTGTTAGCTGTTTCACTAGATGGAAAAAGCAAGTGCTGTTACAATCTTTCTTCACAGGGTACACTTCATTCCACGGATAATCCTGGTAGCCTTATTCTTCACTGTTTCAATTTGAATTAATTTTTTTGAACAGGCACAAATAGAGTTATATATAGTGTTTCATGTGTGGTCTCATTAGTGCCTTGTACAATGGCACTACTATTTCCCTACTTTCAGATATTCCAGGGTACACAAACAGTTAAAATGCAGGCAGGGCATTTTTCTCCATGTTGTCTTATATGCTAACATATGGCATGCCTCTTTTTTGTATCCTTCTTTTTAAAATGAGTGTTGAGAATGCTGATTCAGTAGTTGAACCATTTGTGTGGTCTCCACTGAATTTAGAAGGCAGTTAAAACCCTTCTCTTAGCTAATTAAGATCTGTTTATCAATTTGGTTTGTTTCACAAATTCTGAAGGCAATTAAGAGATTTAAATGTTTGATTTCCAAATAGCAGATATGCTATACAAATAGTTCTGGCACCGATCCTTTTTATGTGTACATAGAATTTGCCTTTATGTAACTTATTGTGGAGAGCGGTGTACTGTATTGTACTTAAAGCGGAGGGAATGCATTGCAAGACATCTTGCAAATGATATTCTCTGTATAATAAATGAATGTCTGCATTTTAGAATTGTTTTAAGTTGTCTTATTGACATTTTTTACAATGATATTTTACAAGGTGGAGTGCACGCCAAATTCAAATAACTATTTGTAGCAAAAGCTCAGCTAGCTATTTACTGCATTTCAAGTGAGTATTCAGACAAGTTATGAAAGTCTAGAGTCAGTTCCCCAGATAAATTTATAGCAGATGTTATTTTGTTTTGGGGAAATCACCACTTTGGGCGCATCCTTTGGACTGCTTCCCAATCCTTTAAGATACCTGGGTGATTCCTAACAAAGTGATAAGATAGTGAGGAAGTTAAAAGCAAATATTTTACACGTAGGCACGAAGACTTGGGTAAAGATGCCAGTGAACCATCTCCTGAGACCTCAGCCCTTAAAACTTCATCTGTTATTGCTGTCCTGGCTCCATTGCACAAGAGTAAGCATCAAAAAGGCCCCTCGCTGCACTGCTTCTGGTGAGTGCTGGAGTGAATGCTGAGGTCCTACGGAGGTGCTGAGCACTGCTGCAGCTCAGCTCTTACYATCCAGCCACTGCCCCCAAAAGGCTCCTGTTCTAGTTCAGAGGTTTGGCACCCAGCAGACAGTTGATGCTGACAGATCTGTTATCTTGTATTTTCTGCTTGGTAGCTGTCCTTATCACAGATTACGTTGTTCTCCTTCCTTATTTCAGCCATTTGTCTGCATCTGTAGATCAAAAATGGTCTGCAGCGTCGAGGCTGCTGTGCAGCAAAAGAAGTTTGGAACTGGAGTCCACAGGAACTTGGAAACTTCTTTTTTCCCCGTTCTTCATCCCAAAACTTGGAAGTTTTTGGAAAAAATGAGGTATACATGATTAGCAGTAATTAGCTGGAAGTGCAAGTTTAAAGTCATGGATAACAGCCTTCAAGTAACTGATTCAATTTGTATGTAAAGTTGTTAATAAACCATCCCATAAACTGTAAAGCATTGTTAAAATGGAATATTCTCCTGCTGTAAATGTTCTGCAGATTGATTCTTAGTAGTAAAATCATCTTCCCAGAATAGCAGACATTACCACATTGCGAGGTGTATGCACTGAATCCATTATTAGGCAGTAGCAAAATCTGAGGGCATTCTCTGCTTAGAGTTGTACTTATTACCACCATCGTAGTGCTAATCGCAGGGTACCTCCAATGACTTACCATAGCACACAACCCGTTYAGCATCTCTGACTTTCATGCCACAGCACAAGCAGAGCACGGCTGCCCACGCTCTGAGCGAGCTGCCCACTCTGCATGTGCCACAGCAACGTGGTCTTACCCAGGCAGCTCTTACAGGGAGCAGAGCTAATTGCAGGGAAGAGGAAATCCAGGCCTGTAGGGCCCTGAAAAATTCAGGAGTCAATTTCCTGCTCAAAGCAGCRTCAGCTAGATCGGGTTGCTCAGGGCCRTGTCCAGCTGGGTTTCAAATAGATATTTGATAGTTATTTGAAGGATACAGGCTCCACAACCTCTGTGCAACCTGTTCCTAGTGTATGATCACCCTCATAGTAAAAAAGCGTTTTCTTTTATTCAGATGGACCTTCCTGTGCTTCAGCTTGGGCCTGTTGTCTCAAATCGCATCACTGGGCTCCACCAAGGAGAGTGGTTTCATCTTCTTTACTCCTTCCCATCAGGTATTTATACACATTGATCAGATCCCCCTGAGCTGCCTCTCCTCCAGGTTGAACAGCCCCAGCTCTCTCAGCTTCTCCTCGTATAAGAGATGCTCAAATTCTTAATCATTCTYGTGGCCTCCTCTGGCCTCACTCCAGTAGCTCCATGTCAGTCGTGTACTGGGAGCCCAGGACCAGGTGCAGCACTCCAGGTGTGTCCCACCTGTGCAGAGCAAAGGGGCAGCGTCACCTCCCTYGACCTGCTGGCAACGCTACTGCTGCAGCCCAGGAGGCTGCTGGGCTGCTTTGCTGCAAGGGTAAATTGGTGGCTCATGGCCAACTGGTTGGTCCTTCTCTGCAAAGCTGCTTTCCAGCCGACCAGCCCCCAGGCTGTGCTGGTGTGGAGTTATCCCTGCCCTGCTGCAGGACCCTGCACTGGCCTTCATTGAGGTTCATGAGGTTCCTCTCTGCCTGTTTCTCCAGCCTGCCCAGGTCCCTCTGAACGGCAGCACAACCATCATCTGGTGCATCAACCACATCAGAATAAATCTGGCTCGGTCAGATTATCAGGAGTGGAATAAATCTGGCTGAAGAGCTGGTAAATTTTAGTTAAGTGACTGGCTCAAAGTTGTAACTCCTGGCATTGGACTGAAGACGTAGGGTGATGGTACGAGCTTACTGGGGCACTTTGCTCCGCCGCAGTAGGGCTCCACTGGGGCCACGCGGGGAACGGAGCGGTCAGCTCCGAAGGGCTTTCCACTCCCCCTTCCCGGCCTTTCCTCGAGCTCGGCTCTGCTCCCCGGCCAGCGGCAGGAGGTGGGGGGGTCCCGGCCTGCCTCCCTTCCCAGCCATTGGAGAAAGGACTTTTCACCCGCCACCGCTGCCTCGGGGGCTGGAGCTGGAGCTGGGGCCGCGGCGCCAAGGCATGCGCGCTCGCCCTGGAGCAAGAGCTGGGACCACCACGCTTTGGACTCTGAATCACCCCTCTGCCCACATTAAGGGCTCGGGTCAGATGCCCGGGGGCCAAGCTACGCTGTATTTTGACAGATGCTGTTTATAAAATACGCTGGTTTCCTTTTTTTCAAGCTGCGGCCCAGGTATAAAAAGCCAGCTGTGTGTTCCTGGAGGGCTCATCGCATTTTAGTGTGAGAGCAGCAAATACAGTGATATTTCTTTGAATGGGAATGTGCTTCACTGAACGACGATAAAATCTAACTTTGTTTTAGCTGTTATATGCCTTAATTATAAGCTTTCCGCAAGGAACTTGCGTTTGTGCAGGAAAGAGAAAGCGTTCTTGGTTAGAGAGGTCAAAGCGAGAGCAGCTCAGTTACGTGAGACGCCTCGTAGGAACGAGCRCAGGTTGTGCTCAGCGCTTTAGTGTATTGCTGAATGCATTTAAACACATGCCAGCCGGTGGGACTGGGAGGTGATGTTTTTGAGAATCAGAAAAATGTAAGTGAAGAATTATGTGGAAATATTTTGTCCTGGATCCACTACACTCAGGAGAAAATAGGTGGGTTCCTTTGGCTGTTTTTTTCACTCCATAAAAGCCTTTTCCGTTGTGAACCGTGATGCGCCCGCCGTCCGACCGAGGGACGCTTCCTTGCGGGACCTTCTCTGCAGGCCGGTTGAATCGTGTCGCTGAGCRGTCAGCCCTGGCAGTGGTTAAAACTGGCGGCTGGGATAAGGGGGCAAAGCGCAGAAGCTGTGGCTAAGCCCTGAGCTGTTGTTACACAGCGCCGGCACGTGTCTAAGCAGCGGTTCTTAACGCACGCTGGAGAAATAATTTTAAAATAAACAGCTATTTATTTATTTATTTATTTATTGCTTTGTCAGGCCTCTAAATGAAAGGGAAAGAGCTTCAGAGAGTTTTTAATGATGATTCAGCACGAAGGTAATAACTCATTGACTACGGCTCTGGTAGAAAGCTCTTTGCCCAGCCAAGGTTGCCCGAGCGACCTCCGCCTAGTCGCAGGAGCTCCCACCGCTCTGCTCCGTGGTGGGGGTGAGGAGCAGGAGCAGGAGCAGGAAGGCCCAGCCCCAATCACAGGTGCCAGCGCCCTTGGCAAACGGAGAGGAGCGGTGGCGGCCGCAGCTGCGGCGCGTTTCGGCTCCACGAGGGCTGTGGGTGGCAATTGGGGCCAGCTGGGAGAGCAGGGCCCTTTCCTGCGGGGGGCTGGATGGCCGTGCTGTCGGCCGCCCTCCGCCTGTGCCCGGGACCAGCAAGGCGAGTTCCTCCTGCTCCGCTCCCAGGTAACGTGGGCTCTCTCCTTGGGGGTTAAAGCAGTGCAAATGTTTTCTTGACTTTCTTTGAGATGCTAGTCTTAGATTGCCCCAAACATGGGATGTCTTTCATGTTTTTAGTGAGAAACCTTGTGCGCTTCTGTAAAGTAGCTGATGGTTAGAGCTACCTTGTACAGAGTTCAAGGAGCAGCTGTCCTGGTTTCTATCTCGGTGGTGCTGCTGCTGACAAGCCCTGTTTTTTTAATTTAAGGTAGACTGCAGAACACATCTATTTTATGTTTAAGTCTCAATGTTTGCATAAGGCTGTATTAAAACACAGCTGTGTCTTGGCTAGCTTAGTCATGTCCTGAGAGAGAAGCGAAACAAGTTACCCTGAGCTTGAATTAAGGTGTCTAACTGGGAGGCTGCAGCGATTTAGCTGGTTTATTTGGGCAGCTGTAAATCTGCGTATGCGGTAGCCGGAGCGTTTCAGCCCCGGCGGTGCCAGTGCTGCCTGTTGGCTCTGGGCTCTGGTGCCCCGCGTGGGTCTGTGGCCTCGGGTCTTCTTAAGCTTTCGCCCCGCTGCTATAAAACCCTTTGCTGATGCAAACGGCCTCGGCCGACAGGTACCAAACCCAGCGTCGCGCCCCCCCCCTCGGGGCGGCTTCGCGCGGGGCACCCGGGCTGCGCGGCCGCCGGCGCT
>NW_028186490.1:5964044-5994657 GCF_003343005.1 Rhea americana
CGCGGGCTCCTCGTGCTCCCGTGGGCTGCTCGGGCTGGCGGCGAGCGCGGCGGCGGAGCAGCGCGGGCTGCCGGGGGTCGCCAGCCGCACCTACGCTGCGAAAAGGGGGAAAATCCTCCGGGGTGCTGGAACCCGCCGCTGACGGCTGCGGCCRGCCGGCGGGTTTCGGCGGATCGTTGGGCTGGCGGGAGGGAAAAGCCGTCGGCCCGCGACGCCTCCGCCGGCCCGGTGCCCTTTTTCCTCCTTTTAAAAGGAGCCCGCTAGCGATTGAGAAGACCTTTCCTAAATAACAACTTTTTGAAGTGATAGCTTGCTTGAAGGAACTCGGAGTTTTTTGCGGAAATAGGAATTCCCCGGATTGCTGCTGTTGCCACCTTTTAGGACTGAGCTTGGTATCTGAGAGCTGAGCGTCGCCTTGCRGCCCTCGAGCGCCCGCGGACGCCCGTCCCCGGCGCGTTCCTGCTGCCGCTGATGGCCTCACTTGYGTGTATGAAAAGTATCTCTTATTGTTGTTGTTTGTCAGAAGCCTAAGCACACTTAATAGCATGAGGTATGTATTCTAGGTGATCAGAAATAGTATATTTATTGGCTTAATATTTGAAAATTAATGTTGTGTTCCCTGGTTACTTGAATTTCTTCCTCATCTTCTCTTGGAGAGGCAAAATACGTACCTGAGACTGCACTGGCAMTCCCTGCGTGACACTAAACTCAATTGCTTTTTAATCTTTCATTGTGAAAATTCACTAATAACCCACTTATTTTGCATCAAGACCGCAGGATGGATTTTACAGTTGCATCAACTGCAAGACAGAGATGCTCTTTGCGGATATGAACCGCAAGCTAGAGTTATGCAGAAGCTGAGTGTAGTGTCAAGAAACCACAGAACTGATGATGTTAGAAGTTACTCACAATATCAGAAACCTCAGGAACATTTGTATGCTTTACTGTTCTGAGYAATCTCACAGAAATGGCTGTTCTTCAAATTGTGCCCCAAACTACTGCAGAATTACACCCCCAAATCCTGTTTCTCTCTGCCAAAGCTGTAAGCCTGCCTCGAGGAGGGGGCGCGCGTGCATGCGTGTGCGCGGTGCTCGGGGAAGAGGCCCCCGGGTGGGGGTGGCAGCGGTGGGTGAGCAGCTCTGCAGAGGCAGGAACTTGTGCCGGTGCCCYGCGGAGATGTGCTGAACCCCCAAAGCACAGCCAGTTATCTCTGCCTTGCCAGCGATGAGCATGAGAGGAAGCGTTTGGAAACAGCTGTTGTGAGTACTCGCATGCTCACTGGCCTGGAAATTTCCTAGGCAGCAAGCACTGCTGGCTTAGGATAATGTCTTTCTGCAATTTGATTTTCTGTGGGCAAGTAGCTCACTGTCCACGTGGCCCTGGTTAATGGCTGCAGAGAGCCGTAAGGCAAAACTGTTTCTCTGAATGCTGTTCACAGGCTTTTTGRTGTAGTTGGAAAACTAATGTTGCTTTGATTAAAAACAAACTTGGATACGTTTCAGACTGAGGAGGAAAGTCCTGTGTTTGCCTATGTCCTCTGAAGAATTACTAACAAGTCTGCTGAATTTTGCTACCTGGATGTTATTTGCTGGGGGGGGGGGAAAAAAAAAAAAGCTGTTTCTTGGGAGCTATTAACTTTATAAATCAAGTTGCTGCTRATATCACTAAGCATCTCTTACTGGCATTGAATTAGTACTTGTCACAGTTGCGTTCTATTTTAATGGAAGCGAAGGGTCTGGAAAGCGATTTTATTGTTTATTCTCATGCCTGTGTAAATAGCTAACTTATCCTAATCACTGGATGGGACATAATTGAAAGCGAGTTTTCAAGTTTGTAATATGCATGTTAATTATGCGCATGAACTGGCCATCAAGAGGACTCTTGTCTGCTAGATCCTCTTAATTCTGGTAAACATCATTATCTTTACTAATGAGCCACGATGATTGAAAGTTGTACTGTTCTACTCTAAATATTGTGGATGCCTTATTACCAAAACAATCCTCCCTGAGTGTTTTAAGCAAACAAAAAAAAATAACGCTCGTGCGACCTGCAGAGCTCTGCYGCTGCAAGGGCCAGCATTTTTAATGGCTTATGTCACTGGGAAAGAAGGTAGTGAGGGTAGGACCGTGCGTTAGGAAAGCGGGATTCGCATCACAGGTCAGCGCTTGCTTTACGTCCTGGGTGACCCTGCAGAAGTGGGTGACACATTACAAGTGGSAGCATGTTGCTGGGTTAGTATTGTGCTCACTTTTGTTTGAAGGAACTTGAATATTTCATAATGTGTCTTATAAGTGGGGGTTTAAATTTAGGTAACCAACTGGCTCATTAAAAGTAGTATCTTGTGTATTTGGCTCATTCACCTCATTCAACCATTTGTTTGTGGCTTGATCACTTTGCAAGTGAAAAATAACCACAGAAAAAGTTTAGCCTGGTGGAAGCAACATTTTTTTTTATTATTAATGCAAGTAYGTCCAATCAAACACAGAATATCCTGCTTTATGGTACAGCTTTATATTTAGCATTTCAGCTCAGAATAGCAAAACACAGATTTAAGGAATGTATCAAACTGAGGGAAGAAAAATAAAAAGGAACCAATGTAGATACTGCATTGATTTCAAGTATATACTAGGACTGATTGACCAGTGGAGTGCACATTCATGTGAAAGCTTTTTTATACATTTACAGAAAGTGTTCTAAAATTGCATTTCAAATATATATTTTTTYCTTAAATTTCAAGCATCCCTTTTAAATTTCAGTTACATAAACAAAGCTGATATACAATCCCTTTTATAGTGTCTGACAATGTTACTAGCTAGAACATCTCCGAAAGTGCAAAACACTGTAATAATACAGTATAAATATTCTTACTCTAATCCGGGGCTGAAGATCAGTACTTCAGCACAGGAGAAATAGCAGCAGATCACAAGAAATATCCCCTCTCCTTTTCTGGGCTGTTCCTGTTAACAGTTAGTATTCCTTCTCCTTTTTTTTTTTTGTGCGGCATTTATCTCATGTTTCTGTTTGTTTCTCTTTGATTTCAGTTCTATGGGAATAGTAAAATATTGATTTCCCCCTCCCCTTACCCCAGCTTACTGTTCTTATTTTAAGTGCGAGTCAATGGTGGGGGGAGAGGGGGAAACAGGCTGAGGGAAGGCTCTTCTGTTTGCACCCTGCTGCAGGGCCAACACAGCAGACGATCGCTGCTCAGTGAATGCAAATGCTGCGTGAAACCGATGGTGCTGCCCGTGGCTGCAGGCATTCACTGAGAAGAGTCTACCGGACCAGAACGAACCAGGCCCTCGGTCCAGCTAGTCTTGCCCCCTTGCCTTCAACTGAGRGCAGAATAAGATGTATTAGCAGATGGCTGCAACCCACCTACTCAAATTTGAGAGTTTCTAAAGAAGCTTGCACAGAGGTGCTTTGTGAGGCCCTTGTGGAGGGGCAGTAACCGTTTCAAGCTTTAGAGGGCTTTGAAAAAAAAAATCTTCTCTGATATAACTGTCTGGATCAACTCATCTTTATAAATATCCAGACCTGAAGCCCTCAGAGAACAATTGTTGGAAAGGATAGTGGATATTCATGGGTAGTAGTTCATTAAACAAAACAGGAGAAAAGAAAGTAAGCTCAAATTAAAAACTAACTCAGAGATCAAGGGAGGAAAAAGTCTTGAAATGTGTAATTTTCCCCAGAAATGGATAGCTTATATCTTCATAAAAGCTTCTGAGTTATGCTTGTTTTGATAGCTGAATTAGCCATAACCTCAAGGTTAAAAGGAGAAATTAGACACCAGGTTTACTGATCGTCTCTAATACTGTCCTGGTTTGAAGGCTTGATCGAATTCCTCTGGTGTTTTCTCGTAGGTTTCAGTGTATTGGCCCACGCTTTTAATCGGTGCTTTTCAAATACTAGAATACACTTATGATGTAAGTTTTTCTGTGTTTTAATTGTCTGTTAGCATTTTCAAAGGAACCAAGGGAATTAAAGGCCTAATTCAGTGGAGATGGAGTATTTAACTCTTAAGCTTTTTTGGAAATCTTAGCCTTAGCTTCAAATTTGACATCTGAGTTTAGTTCCCTTCCCTTAACTCATGTGTGAGTTTTTTTTTTTTTTTTTTGGGGGGGGGCAAACAACTTTTGGGAGAATAAAACACAACAAATATGTTTTGCAGAGAGAATCTAGGTTACATTCTTAATTAAAAGAAAAAAAATCCCTGATTTTTAGAAAAGGAAAACACAAACTATTCTGACAGCCAGAAYTTAAAGGATAGTTCCCAGGAGTATTAAAACTTAGGCATGCGTGCATCTTCACACATGCACGCACACATACATGCGCACAAACGCACATCCCCCAGCAATTATCCTATCTTACCTCTTTAAATCATGTAACAAAAATATGTTTGCTGCACCATCAATGTTACAGGCAGGTATACTTTACTTCATGTGCCATATCCTTCATTTTATTTAAAAAGTACATTGTAGCTGGTTTTGAGACATCCATATTTTTATTTTCTTTGCTTCCAGTCCAGCGTAATAGAAGGTACACTAAACAATTTCAGTACCTTGTAAGGCACTATTTTCTGATGTAGGAGAGGGACATGCTTACTGCAGATGTCTAAGGCCTTGACTCTACACACACTTAACCAAGCATATGAACAGCCTCACTGATTTGAATGAGGCTCTTCAAGTCAAGGAAACATATTGAGTGTTTTGTAGGTTATTGGTCCAATGGAGTATTTAACCCGAACACTGGCGATACTGGGATGCATTTTTTTTTTGTGGAAGTAATAAAAAATAAAAATTTGGATGCTGACAGAATAAAACCTCCCCAGGGATACCACCTCCCATGATACACTTCAACTCTGAGAACAGGGCCCTGCCCTTGTATTAAAATAAAACCCAAACCCCTTCACTTAAGTGCCTTAAGGTTGACATGTGAAATATTTACCACATTTTATTCATAAAAGGTACTATATATACAAAACAGACCTCAGCCAGTGAGGTCTTTCTTAGCTCAACCCAAGTCTTTCAGGTTTTAAAAATGTTCCTTCTGTGTGCTTCAAAGTCTGCAGATCAGATCTCAAAATCTCAGGCTCTATTAAGCAGAGTTGTCCTAGGAAAAAAAAGTAATAAATAACTAAAATTATCCTATCATGACAGAAAGCTTTATAGTTTCAGTAAAGGTTGGCAACTGTAGATAGGTTGGACATATCAGTAGCTGGAAGTCTTTCTTCAAGGAACAGATTTTTCAACTGCTATAAACTAAAATATCCCTATGAATTCCAATAAAGATACTGACTTAACATGAAATGAAAATATAAGCTTTCTAACATTGCTTCAGGTCTCATAAGATGTGCTCAGGAAAATAATGTACCTTCCTCTGTCATCCTTACATTGCTTGATGAACAGCACTGGATTTAATATAAAGTATATTGTTTTCAGTAAGTGTCATAACTAAAAAGCTTAAGCGAGCTTCCTAAGCAACACTGGGATCGTTGTCTCCTCTAGTATAATACAGTCATAATATAGTGTGGCTGAAGCTCTGGACGCACCATCTTCCTCAGTCTGTCTTTATCTGGTACTGATATGTCAAATCTAAATGTTTAACATGGTTTACAAAAGCCTGTATTTCTCTTTCTGTGTTGGTCTGAGGATTAGGAGAGCCCAGTTCTTAATTAACTGATCTCACCATGCACACAGAAGGTCTGCTTTCCCTTCTAAAGAAGCAAGCATGAGTCATTCATCCCTTAAAAGTAGACTGAAAATTAGGGTGTCCATATTAAGATTTCATCCCTTTAGAAGATYTGTAGGTACATGGGTGTGATGTATAATAGCACCTTCTTACTATCTCTACATATTTGTTCTCCTGAAGTACTTCTGTAGTCTGTTTCAAAATGGGACTGTTCTGTTGTATTTGGCAGCCTAAACAAAGTATATTCTCTTTGGTAGTTCAAGCAGTGATTTTACAGTTAGAAATGGCTGGAAAAGCTCTTTCAAAATCCAAGCTCTACTGCATTTTTTTTTTTCTCAAATTTGAGTTTCGGAAAGGGGGAAAGAAAATAAAAGCCCAACATTACATTTGGGCCAAAATAGTACTTAAGCTGTGTATGCAATCAGGAGGGGAAAAGTTGAATRCTTTATACCCATTCTATAACGTGATCAGGGCTCAGATGAGATTGTGAATTAAATATACAGAAGTGTTATATGAAGTGATCGCGTGTCTGTGTATGTCTGCAAAAAGACTCATTGTTCTGAACAGACTTCATACCTGAGTGTTTTCCAGCTGTCTTTTTCCATGTGATTTTCTGGACCTTCGCTTTCAAAGGATGCAATAAACAGAGCTAGGTAATAAAATAAGAACAATCAGATATATGGGTTCTTTAACTTAAAATAATAATTACAATATAGCAGGTACAGTTTAACAATGTGAATAATGAAGTTTGTTATCCTCATTTGAAGCCAATGTGAGAAGTGGTAATATATGCTTCTTGAATACTTCTCTTGCATGTTAATTCTTTCATCTCTATGCTCTATGTCTGTAGTTCAGTAAACAGAAAGACTTGCTGTACCTTCTTCACTATAAATGGGCGCTGTGAGCAGATAACTTTGGATCTTCTTGTCCTTTTCAAAAGGGCACTCGACCTGCTTCCATGTCATGAAATCATGAATCTGTCTTGAAATTTCCCAGAAYTTCTGTATGAGGTGATTAAAAGAATATTATTACAATCACAGTTATTTTCTTTTTCAAATAGTAGTTCTCTGGTTTCAATTTCAGGGCCTCTCTATCTTGCCCTCATTTGTGCTTCTGCTCTTGTTATCCCTTACCTCATCTTCTACCTTGTTAACCTTTATTCTTATTGCTTCCTTCATCTCTWTCTCTTGTCCTAGTTCCTCGCTTTCTGCTCGTCTCTCAAATTTACTCATCAGTTCTTCTGTATTCAGTTCTTCTYCAGTCATCAACCTTTTTGTAATATACTATAGACTAAAGGAAAACAAAGTGCTCTTGGCCCATGTGTCTTTTCTCTACATTAACCTGCAAGTGGAACTGGTCAGGAGATGTTTTTCATTAATTTTACTTTTTACATTTCCAACCTTGAACTTAAATATAACACACCTGACTTGTTCCTAAAGTGCTTCTAGTATTTAATAAATAATTAAAATAATGTACAGAAACTGTAGGTATCATTCCTTCCTAGGATGTTAGGAAATGCATAACTACTAAGGGTTCATTTTTGTATATTTTGCCCTCATGATCTTAAAGGCAAAATTTCGAAAGGATGTTGATGGGCTGTGGTCCTTTGAACATGCATGTTTATTACTGTGTTAATTGGGGAGAAAGAACCCAAGTAACATTTGACTCCTGAATGCCTGCTTGTTAATCTGTTTTGAAAAGGGTAGATTTCTTAAATAAGACTTACGTAGCAGAACTTCTGCCAATATTGTTCGCTTAAGAGAAAAAAAAAAGCCAAAAACTTTAGCTAGTACTGAAAAGAAATCCTGCATTTTCTTGTTATGTGTGCAAGATCAAATACAACTAGGTTATAGGCAAAAGAACAGTAGCTTATATTTCTGCATATTATTATTTCTTATTACTGTTTTTTCTCCAGATAAAATTAAGACTTGAGAATCATCTAATCCCTGAGAAGCCAGGAAGATCTGCTTGCTTTAAAAAACATTGGTTTGTTTTTAATAATGAGAAATGAGAACTGTTTATACCAGAGAGACACTCTTTAACAATGAGAATTATTAAGACATTTACATTCTCTAATATATGACTTCCCCATAATGGGTAATTTCTCATAAGACCTTTCTACTGAACAGCAAGCTTTCAAGTCTTTGTTTTACCCTATTTGCTCTGGCAGACTGCAATAACCTCTCTTAAACTTCTCTCCTGATGTTATATTAAACTTCTAATTAGAACTGCTGCTCCTGACCATCACAATCTTTTTCCACATATTTAGCAAATCTTTGTAAAGAAAGAATTCCTCAGGGTTCCCTCCCTTTTGCATCTGACACCAGTGACCATAGTGCTGTAGATGCTATCCCTTCCCTGTCCCCTTCTTAAATCTCCAAATGGCTGAATGTCTTCACTGATTGCTGAAATTATGCACACTTAGTGGTGTTACCTTTTGCTTTTAGAGACTTGGGAGATTCTTAACCTCTTCTGCAATTTTTCTCTCTATAGGAACCTGTATCTCCACCTTAAAATTAACTTAGAATTCTAAACTATTCTTCAACATAAGTGGAAAAAGACAGCTGCACTCAATCTTCTTCACCTACTAGAARAGTAAATTGTTTATTTCTTCAAAGACATGAAACTCCCTTAAAGACCTGTTAAATACCATTTGCTAGTGAGGGTTACATGTAGTGTTTGCAGCTAGCTAACCCAATAAGAACAGCTCTGAAGATCTAGAGTGAAGTGACTACTAGTTTGATCAGCTAAAGGCTTGCTGCCACCAAAAGGCTTACTTTCCATATTTTAACCTTCCTCCCTGCTTTTCCCATTCTCTTATGAGCATAAGGCAGGAGCAGATGTGAGAAGGAATAAAGCCTTCTCTCCTCCATCGTACTTAATACACTAAAATTGTTGTATTTCTTGATTTCAGTTCTTTATTTTAAATGTTGCATGAGCACAACCTTCCTTGAAGAGAATTCCCTTTCAAATTAGCTAGTATCAGACTATTTCTGTACCATTTAAGTAATTTCTAATGCTTAGGTTTTGGCTTCTAAAATTCTTATTTTCTTAATCTTTCTGCGCATTACTTTTGGTAATCAATATTATTGAAGTAATTTCTGCTTATGTGCATTTTATGTTTTGCAGTGCATTCTTTTCCTGCTTCWTGTAAAACTAAGAAAAATTGATCACTACTTCAGTACACTTTAAAAACCAATCTATTAACAGAAGTCAGCAACGTTCCAGCAGTTTTATGTACTGCCTTCACCATATGCAGTGGTGATCTGTGGATATGCACCATAGATACTCTAACTGCAGTGCTAGCTTTCAGAGAAACTTGCTATGAAGACCTTACAATCCTTTCCTCTAGATAAATTGCTCAGCATTGCTGCAATCTAGGCAGTTATTTTTAAGGAGCTTGGTGAGATAATGAGCTAGAAGTTTAAAATTGCCAGTAAAGYGTTTGGCTAGCATTACAGTTTCTGTAATAGCAAAATCCTACCTTAAAGTTTATCTGCCCGTTGGGCAAGCGGTTTGTATGTATTTTGTGCAGAAAGTAGATATCTTTAATGAACAGGTTGAAAACTGGGATAACAATTTTCTCTCGATTGCTGTTGGCAGTCTGAGATCGCTGTGCTGCTCCTTGCAGGGCTGTGCGGTAATTACAAAAGTTGCTGGATGGATCCATGTGATGCTGTTTTTGTGGGAGCAAAAAAAACACAGTCAAGACTTGCATGTTTCATAAACAGAAAAGGTSTTGATCTAATCAAGACAGAAGTTATTCTTTATGACTWCTTTGGGCTCCTTTTTAAACTTTCAAGGTAGAATACCTAATACTGATGAGGTTTGGATTCAAACTTCATCTGATTCCTATCCTGTTCGAATGGAGGGTGCTGCACTGACTTCACACCCATGCTTTGTCTTTCACTAGCTAGTGAAAGATTGAAAGGCGATAACAAACGACGGTTGGGGAAAAACGGTTATTATTTTAACTTGTCACTAGCCTTGTTTTGATGCTGATTTCAATTAACTTTGTTTTGATCCAGATCTCCACTAGATGGAGTACTTCAATTAGATTCAAGGGTAGCAAAAGGCCTTCATTTGTTTGCTTGAAGGGTGAAAACAGATATCCAAAGCAGTTGGGAACTACCTAGACTTTTCAGTTGAAAAAATATTTCAGTATTCGAAAGTGTTGAAAACAAAACTTGCATCAGCCTCTCCTTGTACCTAAGCAGGGAGTTTGAAATTCAGGCAATGTTCTCCCTAATGTTTATATGCTGGTGACCATTGACAGAGGTGCCTGTGATCTTTAACTTGCATTACATCCAAACCTCTCCTTCTGGAATTACCCTTTGAAAGTTTTTTTTTTTTTTGCCCCCCTCCCCTTTTTTTTTAAAAAAAAAAAATCAAAACTTTATATGTACCTCTAAAACATCAAATTTGGCTGTTTTGACCTTGGACCAAGTTTTCTTTAGCCGTGCCACAGGACTCAAGTTCATGCCGGCTGAATGGAGAGAGACAAAAACAAAAATAACTGAGTTATAATACAGGGTTAACAACTCTACCTTGTGTTTGTGTGTCAGCACTATGCACTCGTGCTTTGGAAGGCAATTCACCTTGATAAACAAAATCTGTAGCTAACGCCCACTGCATTAATCTGTTGTTGGTACCCCTGTAGGAATGTGTATACTGACGGGGTCAGCTAATTTATGTTAAGTATGAGTGTACCTTTGCCAGTTGGGTTATAAAATGGAGTGCCTTTGTCATCTATGCCAAGGTTACTCACAGATAATAGCCATCATTGAGTTAAAGTTTCCAATATTGAAGCATTCTCTTGCCACATCAATGAAAAATTCTACCATTCTTGTACGCTGCTTTTTCTTCACAACCTGAAACAGATAAGATCTCTTAAGAGGGAAGGAATGGCCTGAAATTTAGATGAGTAGGATAGTCAGTCAAAGGCATTATAATCAGCTGCCTGAATAAATATTTTGAGACTTTATCAGATCTTGCAATGATATAGGTGTTGGGGGTATTTTGTTAAGGTTCCTCTTTTAATAAAATAGCAGTAGTATTTTGGTCTACTGTTAATTACTTGTCCAGCTGTATTATATGCTATATGTTCCATCCCTATATACAGCATAATTGCCAAGAGGCATGTGTGCAACTGAGGGAGTGTAATTTTTTGTTTATACATGTTTATACGTGAAGTTCAGTGTCTTGGGGAATCTTATGTAAACAAGCTGGACACTTCCAGCAATTTCCTCTTACTGGAAAAGGGAGAAAACAAGAATCTCCTATTCTGAATGAAGAAGGTATGCAAAAAATTTAAGCCTCAGGAAGAAGAAGAAAAAATTCATGCAAACGCATATACCCATAGACGGACTTAAGATCAGAGGAAAGTAGCCTAGATGTGAGGAAAAACAATTGCCATGTCCTRATTTTTCTCATTTTACACTGTACAGTCTCTTGAGAACAGGTAGCGATGATAAAATACACAAATTACCACTCATGTAAACATGCAAAGGATCTAGCAGGTGATGCTGGACATCTGTGTTGCCAATTTCCTTTTATATCTGGCAAAGCATAATTAATATATAGCGCTGTGTTTCTAAAAGTCWTCAATCTCTCTTCAGAAAGCTAGTATCTTCTCCCAGATCTTGTTTASTGATCAAAATCTTTCTCATGATCTAGAACTTCAGTCTGGTTCACATAAAAATGGTTCATGAGTGGGACTACAGAGTACTTCTTGGCTAGGAAAATTATGTATATATATATATATATATATGTATTTTTTTAATAGAACGCACTTTGTTATCTAAATACTTTTTTGCTTAYATATCACAAGAAAATGGCTTGGTAGTGAATGGTTTGGCTTAGTCTTCAGTATATTAAGAATTTTTGTTCGTCTGTTTTAACAAATGTATTGACTGTGTCAGACAACTCCAGAGGATGTTTTGGTTGTGTATTTGCAATATGTTTCTGTGGGAGAAGGAAATCTTCAAGATTAGGGTTTACACATGAGACTTGATGAAACTGCAGTGACCATCTGAAAGCTGGTCTCTGTTACAGAGGGACTACTGTTTTGCCAAAATTGGTGCATGTTAATAGGAATCTCAAAAGACAGAGAATACATATGCAAGAAAGGGCTTCTGAGGCAGTGTATTTTTTATTTCTTTGGTCATTATAGATGGTAAAAGCCRCATTTAACCTTTAATGTGGATGTTCTCCCTCTCTCCTTTTTTTTTTTTTTTTAAACCAATAGTCCACTTTTCTTCCCCATTTCTGAAGATTCATTGCTGTTTCTTCCACAATAAAAACGAATATATGGCAGTAATAATAATATCTAAATTCAGTGGAAGGACAACAGTTTACCAAGTAAACCTATGCYTAAAGATGAATAGTTTTGAGAACTGATGAACACACACATATATGTAAGTCCAAATGAGTTTTGTGACTCAAATTTCACAGAAGTTCCATTTCACAGCATAACTGGTATTATGATGGAAGCTACACAGAACTAGAGAACACATTCAAAGCTAAATGYAGCCCCAAACACACAAGCATTAAAATAACGTAGATCTTGAGTAATGCCATTATCTTTAATTGGACTGCTAATATTTAAATCTCTCCTAGACCACGGCCTGCCTTTTGTCTTTAAGGACAGGATTTTGCCATCTTGTCTTCTACTAGTACCTACCCTACAAATTTCTGTAGCCACCAGCATGCTGAGACAATTGAACCAATTGTCATAAGCTTCCAAATTGTAGGTTTTGGTAACATCGCCTCGGCACTGTAAGAGAAAAGGCCATGTGTTAATCCTATCCTGTGTCGCAATACAGTCAGCACGCCAAAGCATAAACCTGTTTCATGTCTTGATAAAATCTTATTGGGTATCTCTTAAGGCATGAGCTCAAAGAAGGTTAGAAAACAGCAGTTTTTCCTGCATGTAGGAAACTTGAACCATTCTTTATCCTGGTCATTCTTTGTTTCTTTTCCCTCCATACCCCTTCCTATACCTTGTGATTATCCAGGGAGTCCATGTGGCTGACAATCTGCATCAGGTCCTCTGGGTAAATGTTGCTCACTCTTTCCTATGTTCAGGGAGATGAGAGATACTGTCATTGTACAGACACACAGTGAGTTTAGTGAAAAAACGCATCAATAAATCCAAAACGAAAAGATTATGTTGCTAAGTTTTTTTTTTTTTACTGACTTGAAGTTTTACGGTATAGATGTGTGAGGCTTTTAAAATTATGGTGTCTAATTGTTCTTGTTCAGCACTTGGTATATTTTGATCAAAATATAGAAGGCTTTCAGCAAAGCCTACAGCAAAAGTTTATAGCGATAAGTATATGAATATTTAATAAATGGAAAATGAAATAATTCACACCAAGTTAATGTCTCACCAGTTCAATATGGGTCAGCTGCTGAGCCAAGACCAGCGGGTCACAGCACACACTCAGGATGTCCTTTTGAGTTGACTGTGGCTTATTTTTGAGGATAGTTCCTTTGTCAGCAACAGGTTGCCGAAATTTCTCTCTGATTTCTTGGTATTGACTCCGTGCAGAGAGGGCCACCAGGAGATTCTGTGTCATCTGGCTAATGATCTTTTTCACTGTTCCATTTTCCTAAGTGGAAGAGGGAAACAATGACTACTGAAAAGCTTTAACTCTCACAGGTGTAAATCATCAAAGAATTTCTGACTCCGATAAACTTTGTAACAAAACTGTTATGCCTGCCTTCTTTCCCAACTCTATTTCACTAGGTTGGCTGGTCTGTTGATTGCAGCAGTTTGTTTTGACTGGTAACCTACTTCAAGGTTTCTGGGTCAAGAGCTTAGAAGTGGGTGTAGTGAAAGGTGGTTGCTGAGCTGCTTGCCACAAGGCTGCTTGGATCTTTTGTACAGAAAGTGCCAAAAAGCTCTTTCTCATTCTCAGCAGATTCACTGATCAAGTCAAATCTATCTAGCACAGAATGCAGGGAATTCTCATTGTATCTAGGAGTATACCCGTAAAATACCCTGGCTTGACATTGAGCTTCAAACAGTGATTATGGGTGCACCCGAAGACTGAGGAAGGAACTCAATGGTCTTTATGTTCCTGGACAACTAAAATGCCCTCCTGTTTGTCAGGAGCAGATTTTAAATGTAGGATCTGTACGGAAACATACTGGGAAAGTAACAGAAATACAATCACAACAAATAAGGCAAGTTGAATTCTTTCTGCCATGGACTATGTCCTGTAGACGCTTCCTTACGAGGTCAGCCTCAAAGAACTAAATTCATCTCTCTTCTACACCTTCATTTTTCCTGTAACTACTCTAAGTGACACAGTATCTCTGACCCTGTTCGTTCTTCTGCTCAAGTAACTAGTTCTACCAAAGATGGTCCTTCTCTTCCTTATACTATTGTTCTCTTGGTTTCAACCAAGTTATTTCTCTTGAAGCTGGCCACGGTGTTAACTGTTAGTCTACAGCATGCTGTGTTGGTTTAAGCCAGAGTCAACTGGATGCACTAGAAAGAACTGCAATGAATCTGTGATCATTCAAAGAAGCCACTAATGTGCAGTGATGATTGAAATTATGTAGCAGATGTGAGAGAGGATGACTACCAAATACTTGTATATTGTGTGGCATAATGAAGCAATAACAGTGTCAGAATGCTGCTTTATAAGGCAATAATCTGACTCCAAAGTGGAATCAAATGAAAAGCTGAAGGCAGCATAGCTCATCTTGATGAGGCAACTGGATTACTGCTGAACAGCAGCTGGTTAGTGCCATTTTGGTTATTGTGCTGCAAGTGTTCAGAAATGCCAAGGTGGGGGGGGGGAGTGGAGAGAGTGTGTGTGTGTGTGTGTGTGTGTGTGTGTGTGTTTGGAGAGGGGAAGAGAAATAGAAGAATTAGTTCTGGGCTCTGATATCCTTAGTTTTATATTGTGAATCACTGACTTCAGTCAATGCCTGACCTGAATGTGTTTGTGAGGAGGCAAACTTTGTATGGAATCAAATCTGAAGATAAGTGAGAGTCTCATAGATACTATGTAAAAATGAACGAAGAAACTGCAGTGACATGAAAACTATTATTTACCTGAACTATTGTGAATTTAGTAGTATCTTAATATTTAGAGAAATGCTGTTTGAGAGTTTTCACTGGTAGTCTTGCCTTAAATTTTCTTCTAACTTTAAAAATAAAGACAAAACTTTCAGCTGGCCTGAGCGCATACAGTTCTATTGAGTTTGGCTTCCAGTGTCAATGAGTATGCATGAATTTGACCTTGTTTGACTTCAAACAAGATCCTTTCACTCCATCTGAGGCTTAGTTCTGGCCTTGCATATATGATCAGCACTGGCACCATGCTTGTGAAGGTGTGCATGTTATCCTTAGTGGCCAAAGTGCATTTYGCTAGTCACCTAGCGATCAGATATAAATTAAATGTGAAGATTATTGAGAGCCCACCCATGACTTGATCACTTTTTGTTGTGTGCTATGATCAAATTCTTCCTTTATCTTTAATTATTCAAGAACTATAACTACTTGTTATGCTATCTCACATCACCAAGATGAGATTGTGACTTTGTATGAGTTCTTTGTTTATCTCCTATCCTACATATAGAGAATAGTGCTCTAAGGGGATCTGGAAAAGGTTTAAAATACAAAATAACACCCCGCAAGCATTCCCATTAATCCCTTGCTGGAGCACAGTAACTCCTTAGAGCACAAGGGAGGGAACAGATACCGAGAGGAAAAGCTGCTTTTTGTCAGTGTCAGATTACATTTCCTAGGGGTCAGATGCGGCATAGCTCTTCACTGATCAAACTTGACTTGTGGCCTTGTTAAGCACATAAATACTATGACACTGCAATTAATGAATGTCATCAGAAACCTCAGATACCACAGCACTGAGCCACTCTATGAAGACATTTTTTTCTCCAAATGACAATTTATTCATGCATAATAGAGTGTGAGGGAAGAGGAAGAAAAGGCACAATGTTTTTCTAGTTCAAAATAATAGACAAACTAAACTAACTAGACAAGCTCTTGCCGTTCTACAATGTCACCTTTCACAGTAGTATCTCTGCCAATGCACACTCTTTATCCTTGTCTGTAAAGGGAATAGAAGGCATACTGTCTCCTTTTCCCCTCCTACTAAGGCACTGACACGTCCATAGTAGCAGGTAAACTGCRTTGCTGAGGCAACAAAACTGATGTACTTCCTTTTGACAGCTTGKTAACACCTAAGTGCCTTCTCACTGATTCATTCGGTGCTGTCAAACCTGTTGTTTTTCATTTCTCTGTACTTAAATCAACAAAAGCACACACATAATAAAATCGTATTCCCATCTCCCACTAATTACTCTTAAAYGTACCTCAACGTTTGGGAGATCCCCAAAACTGGGAAGCATCTACTTCAGTTGGCCTTCACATTCACAGAAAYGCTTCTCCTTAGAGTTAATGCCCTTGTAGTTCTTGATTATATCCTGCCTTCTGTCTATTGGTACTTATAATGACTTTCTCAACGAGAAAAAGTGTAGGCTTTGTAAATTGTTTAAAAAAAMCAGAAACCAACAACAAAAGAAAACCAGTAACACTTGTTTTATTTGAACTTGCTTTAGCCATTTGCTTTGGAAAAAAGGTTTCTGTGAGTTCTAGTGTTCTTCATAGACCTGAAAACGCGCAGCTGTTAAGCCTGGTCATTGACTAGCTAGTAGGGCTCATGGAGCATTTTTGTCACAACACTACCCATGACACCTAAAATGTGGCAATAAAAAGTCAATGTGATTATTGTTAGGAGCTGGGACTAAGCTATTAAATCATAAGTATTTTCATCTTGAGCTAGAGTACATCTGATACAGCTAGCTAATACATCCTAAGGGACTTAGGCATACAGAGTAGTAATAATGTACGAAGGATGGTACATAATTTGTCATGGAAATTAACCACTTTGTGCCTGTATAGTCTTTCTCTTTACAGTTGTTCTCTCTTTTCTCTTCCTGCACTGTATCTATTGTTTGTATCATCATGGCTATTTCTCACTAAGGGTAAGAGGAAGAAATTAAATATAGCAAATAGAAGATTCAGGAGCAAGAGAGGAAATCTTTATGTATACTTTATCATATTATATACAAATTTTAACACAAATATTAKTTTCCCGTTCACAATTTTTCTCCCTCACCTCATCACATTGTGTGATCCTGTGAGCAATCTCCTTCAACTCTTTCATAGATTTTTCATCTTGGAAATCATAGGGGAAAGTTTCAGTCCATTCCTTTAGGAGCTGAATGATCTTGGCAGCAAAGGATTTTAGCTTTGCCTAGCCAAAAAAAAAAAAAAAGTTAATTACTGACCACAGACCTCTCTTACTCCAGAGTGAATGAATACCTGATGAAGCTTAGCATAAAACTACAGATAACCTTGAACAAAATCTTTGCATTAGTAGTAGGTGAGAGGGAGAAAAAGAACATTAGAACATTAAATTGTGAGCTAGATCCCTAACTAATACAATTTAGTCAACTTTCATTATAGCCTGGCAATGTCTCTGACCAAATACTTTGAATATATCTTCAAGGTTAGTTGTATAAAGCTGGGAAGATGACAGGATAGTATAAGAGTCATCTTTGATTGAAGTCAATCAAAGCTGATTTATGCCATCTGAGGCAGCAGTGTTTTAATTCAAATGTATACAAACTGCAGTGCAGAACCAAGAGTCTTTCACGAGAAATGTTCACAATGAAATTCTTGTTCTATAGAACTTATCAGACTCCCCAGATTGAGCTGTATTTTAAAATAAATAAATGACAGGAAAGACATGTGTGTTCTCTGTAACACCTAAATTAAATTGGATTTTGAAAATAAAATGTTGGCTCTTACTCAAAAAGCCATCAACTACAGAAAGGGGAGGGAGAGCTATTTTCTAAGTTCTGTTGTTACCAGTGAATCTTCTGAGGCTTTTCATCAGCTAGACCTGATCTGGATGCCAATTATTCCAGTATCGTAGTAATAGAGAGCTGTACCCGTAAATCCAGAGGAATACTCTTGTGAAATTGGGAGAATGTGTGCTAAAAAAGACTTTTGATGAACAAAAAGAAACAAAACTTAATTCACATTATGTCTACCTCCCTACCCAACTTGTGACGCACTAAGAAAAAGAGGAAGTTTTCATTTGTGTTTACCTCCTTACTTGTGTAAGTTAAAGAAATTCCTTTGTACAGCAGTTCCTCCTTACTGTGAGCAACGTACTTTCCTCCTTGTGCTTTCCAGCAGTCTCTTAGGGGTAACAAGAAGTGACTTAGCATGTGAGTGTCACTACAGGAAATGATTTTTTTTTTTTAAAAAAAAAAAAACACAAACAAGCAGAAAATGCTTTATAAGAATTGGTAGGAATTCCTGCCCAAAAGCATCTTCTGATCACAGTATCTCCCTGTTTATTTAACCAACACCAAAAGTCTACCACACTAAACTATTTCTTGTATACRCTTTCTATTATCTTGCTGGCATACTCTGGTACCGGTTCTCATTCTCAATGGGATCATTAATAATGGTTAATATGAATTTTAAAATTAAACCATGTACAGTCGAATTTTCAGTCTGAAACTCAACCAGTTCTGTTTTTAAGTCTGAAGGGAATTTTGTTGTTTTTTTTCAGAGCTGAAAATTGCACTCCGATAGTATGCTTCTCCTAGCTGATTTTACTGATAGCATTTCATTGGCCCTGCTAGTGAGAAGCACTGAATGGTTGGACAGTGATGGCAAAATGAAAATGTCACTGTTCTCTTTGCCGTCAGTAGGCATTCCTGCAAAACATATGGATACKTAGATGTAGGCTCGAACAGCGCAACCTCTGCAAGTGCAGCTCCTATGAAGCCCAGTTTCATGGTCTTTCTAAATAGAGGGGGACAAAGCTTCAGGTTATAGTTGCCTGTCCTCCAATTCTCTATCATCATCTGCCTCAAGGGAAACATAATTCATGCTTCTTTGCCCAGCAAATAATAACCTGTAGGTGATGTTAGAGAATTAATTAGCCAGGTAGTGGGTTRTGTTCAATTAATGTGAACAAGTACATGCCTACTCTCCTTYTGTTCACCAAAAGCTTCTACATAGCTGTTTTGATATTAATTATCCTGACTATCCCTTCTTTTTAACTTTTGAAACTGGAAAGGAAGGATGGGGGGAAGGATCCAAAATCCTTCCTTTGGCCATGGCAATTAGCTCTGTAAGAATGCTGACTTGTGTGTTTGTAAACAAGAGTCATTAGGGTTTGCTGCCTTCTTGATGGAAAGCTAGGCATTTTTTGCAAGATAAACTGCAAACCATGTTACTCTTCAGGAATACAGGCATAAAAAAGCTTAATGCTTCATCAGATGCTTCTAAAGCTTATGAAAATGAGGTGTTCTTTCCAACTGCAATACTGAAAACCATCAGTACAGCAAAATAAGATTCCTGGTTCACCTGTGTTCTGATAAAACACAAAGCAGCATGACAGGCTTGGTGCGCATGATTTGTGATAACCTAGATAAAAATCACACATCTATAGAGGGCAGCAACATGCACATTCATGTCATGCTTATAACAAATGGATAACCTATTCTTTCTATAGTTCTACTCCAGATTTCAGTATCCTCTTGTGAAACTTGATATAGAGTTCTCTGGAGTCAATGGGAATATTTCTCCCATAAATATTTGACATGAGAAATGCTTCTATTTAAGTTAAAGTACTTCAGATCGGACCTATTACATGTGAGACAAACGACAGACAGGACTGAGAAACAACTACCAATTAGAAATGAGCAGCAGTAGTACAGCTTTTGCAAGAAAGAAAGGTTTGATGAGAACAACCTAGCTATATTGTCTTCATTTTTGGTTTAAAAAGCCAAATTGAGGGAAATTATAGGCTTTTGAAGCTACCATCTCTGATCAGTTCATACTGATTCACAGCAGATCCAAATCTCAGTTAGGATCTTTAAGCTTGTCTGGCCTCTTCTGAAATACTTAATAGAAGCTAACATTTCTCCTCTTTTACTCTTGCTCTCTTTCACTCTTTCTTATTTTTAAATCTTTGATTAAAAATATGTCCTCAAGCTGTGGAAATAGTACCACCATGGTTTTGGCAACCATTTTATCACTGAATAATACTATATGAGTGCTTTTTTTTTTTTTCCTCAGACAGTCTAATTTGGCCCCCTCCAATGCCTGGTGCACTTCTGGAAAGTTAAGTTTTATTCTTTATGGTCAATCTTAACTACTGACTTGTGTATTACAGTTGATGCCTTACACCGTGAAACCCTTTCTTTTTATGATTAGTCAAAAGAACTTTAAATGGGCTCTACAACAACCCAGATAGTTTTCCTTTTTAATCCACTTTTCCCTGGGTTGTTTTCTATAGGACTACTCTGCTAGTTGGTGACATCAAAAACAAAGGAGTGATAAGTGTTGTGGCRCATAACCTCAAAACCTGGCTCCTTGCCGTTTCTTCAGCTCACGCTGCTTGGGGCAAATCAGCCAGCTTCTCACTTTAAAATTTGTTTATGTGAATTTCTTATCAGAAATGATCAAATCTGCTTTAACTCTCTTTGTCAGCTACTTCCTGCTACTGAGGCATTTGATTATAAGGTGCTGGGAGCTGATGATACCTTAATGGGTTATAACTGTGAATATGTGGAGTGCCTTGGGTCAGTAACTTCCATGCTGCACATAAGATGACCTTTATTTGTTGCTAAATAGAAAAAGATAAATGTTTAATCTGGCCACTAGCATTTGCAATTTGTAATACATACAGGTGTTTGCAGAAGTCTGCTAAGCAGTCCTTTCAGACGGGTGTCAGAAGTTTATGTAGTATTATTTCAAGAACTTTGTGTTTAGTGGGTATGAAAAAACTGTAGTTTATACTAAGGAGGTAGAAAGGGATCAGGGGTATAGCAAAGCATATAACTAAAGCAGCCTCCCAAACAGCTAAGTTCTATTGTCACCCTGCTGTTTGTTGTTTTTTTCTGTTGGCCTATTTCCCAATAACTAGCAGAAGGTGTAAGAGTGTGGGTGTTTGGAATATGAACTGCTCTAATTTATATCCTGTTGTTAGGATATAATGCTATGTCATTTCAGGGTGGAAGTCATACTACTTTTAATGTCTGCTGAAAAGCCGGTCACACTACTTTACCACTAAYACCTTATCTCTAAACAGCCTGTAAATTTAGGTCTCTAGCTACTGTTTTGTTTTTAAAAACTCAGAAGTGTACTGGCATTCACACAGAAGAGTGTCATCTTATATCCAGTTACTTTTAAATCCAAATATTTTATATATGAATTTTGACACTAACTACTGACAGCAGTCAGTCTTCCTCTTCACATGTCTACACAGAGCTTTCTCGTCCGACGTTTCAGATAGTCCCAGCTACCTGCTCCACCATCTCTTGTAAATTCCTACCTCTCCTGTTTAGTTAGGTAGGAGCACTGCAATTTGCAGAGTACCAGTTTGGGGCTCCTTGGTCATGAAGTAGGTTGGGGTGGTGACAGGAACTACTGTCAGCTCGATGTGCAAAGCTGGATGTAGTATACCTTGCAGTTTCTTTCCTCCTATCTCTTCAGTTCCCCAGCACCAACATAACTAGTTACATAGCTGTTTGGTGACTGGATCAGAGAACTGACCTGGGTGAAAAGTCATTCTGCACCAAGTGGTTATTTTTTTTTTCTGTAGAGGAACATTGTGACATAGGAGAAAACAAACTGGGAGAARTAAGGGGGAGGGGAAGCTGCAGGTCAATATTGTTGTTGAAAACTCTGAATTGCCAAACCACAACGTTACCTTCTGTGCTCCCCACTCAGAGTCCTGATGCAACAAGGAGAAAAGGAAATGGGACTCAACCTGCTGCAAATTAGATATCTAAGCATATAGTTTCTCACAAAGAAAAATGAATCCCAATCAAGCCTAGGATTTGAACAACAGTTCTTTATACATTTGCTTAAAAGAATCTTTGCTTCTGTTGCCCCTATATGCACCCCAGATTCGACTGAAATTGAAGCATCGTTCCTTCAGTACACTTTTTCTATAATGGCAGGACTTAAATACATTCAGTGCGTATCACAAACTGAGCCAGTCTAGTTTAGTAGTAAACCATGCATGCTTACATACGGTAAGCACAGGCTACCATTTAAAGCAGTGAATCCCCAAATTTTGCTCAAAGGCAATTTTACTGATTTACTATTAAACCAATTTAAAACACCATTAACGTTTTCAGGATGCTGATAGCAAAGTTCTCAGCTTTAACAGCTGTGATAAAGGTGAGTGGAAAAAGAGGAATCACGTTTAGGAAGGAATCTAGCGAAAGCCCAGAAGTGCAAAGCTGCTTGCTGGGCAGGTTTCATGCCAGATGCTCACTGCTTCTGTGCACAGCACTGACCTGTAGCTTTAAGAGCAAAGTCATGTCTCCTACTGCTGCATCTGACTGCTAAGCTACTACATAATCTGTCTGTGGCTAGCAAGGAAGCGAAAGTGTTTAAAGGACAAAGACATAAATAAAAACATATTCAGTAATAGACACTGCTTACAATTTCAGTTTATTCTTTATCAGTCTATTTAGCTCTTATCAATCTTTTAAGCTCTACAATGAAAATGAGGGATTGGGAAATAAATGATAGTAGCACACCGAACTGAGGAAATAATGGCTGATTTACCTTTTCTGCCTCAGTCCCCGTTTCCAGCTGCTGCTTCTGTTTAATGCAGATCTGTCCCACTTTAGCCAGGAGCTCATGTGGGTGAATGAAGACTCGTGAGCTCAACAGGAAAGTGAATATGTATGTCCTCTGTGGGAGCAGAGAGAAAAAGGCAAGTTGAATAACTTTAACAGAAATTATCTCTCTTCCCTGGAGACTAATAATGAAAACTATTCCATAAACCACAAACGTAAGTTTCCTTCATTTAAACTTTGTATAATTTCTCCTTCCTCCAGAGAGACTGGTCTTTTCCAGCCCTGTTAACAGTGTAGAAGCCTCTTCTCAGTGTAGAAGCATTTTCTCTTAACAGAGCTGTTGTTCAGATTACCAAACTACTTGTCTCCTTAAAACACCAAATTTATTATGCCTACTTAGTAGTTCCTCACCAAAAAGGTAAATGAAATATGTTCGATGTAGAGCGTTATGCTTCTTGAACACCACTATTTATGCTGCTTTGTTTCTTTAAGAGCGACTTGTTTTTCACTTTGCAAAAAATTTCTTCATGAATATTCCAAACCACAGCAGTAATTTTTTCATGTATGGGTTTTTTTCAATCCTTTTTCCCACGTTCATTGATACTTCAGCTTAGATTGTGACCATATGACAATAATTCAGTTTTAAGTCTGACTTAGCCTATTTGGAGTCTGTTTGAGTCTTTTGAGTATAAATACTAACAATAATGCCAATAATTATTACTATTTCTCATTAGAAATAGGCTATTCATTTGTATTTAAAAATGGTGATGCATTCTGAATCACACTGGACAGTTTAGTTGATTTGAGAATGCCTTCGTGTCCTCCTCTTGCTGTAAGTGTTTGAAGCTTGGCTTCAGTGTTTGAAAGTATTCTACTGCGTAACTATGGGAGTGTCTCAGTGTCACAGACTTCTGTTTTTTTCTTCAGGCTTGTGACAGAATTTGGAGTTAGGAAATTGCTGAGGATCTCTTGATTTCAATTAACCTATGTTATGTTTGTAATGTTTGTTGTTACTTTGCACCATGCTTTTAGAAATGTAGCTGGCAGGCTACAATGAGCTGTGCATGTAAACAGTCAATGTGTGTATATACTATCTTGGATTGGACAATTAAAATGAGACATCCAAAAATTTAAGACCAGCTATCTAAAATATGGCATCTGTAGCATTAACTTCTGAATTCTACTGCTTGTAGCCTCTAAAATGTGCTTGTAGTCAAATAATAATGGTATCTTAATCACTTAAAAAAGATTATGGGATTTATCTAATTACAACAAAAATGTGCCATAAATGAAAAATGATTCCCTCTCACTAGTACATATCACATGAATAGTTTGGGTCAAGTTCCTGACTAGCACTTCCATTGAATGGAAATGTCTACAGGATGCTGACAGCTGAGGCCACCTAATGCACAGGCCCTCCACAAATTCTAGTGGGGGGCCAGGGCAGAAGACAGGACATATGGATAGATAACATGGTTACAAATATTTTGCATATATGCAAGTTGGGATAATTTAAGAATCGAGGGGTTGTTCAATGTTTTGTTCATGTATTTCTTTAGAATTTCAGAGTTTATTTTTACATTTACAATGGCACAAAAAAAAAGTAAAGAAAATTCAGCGTAGCTCTTACAATTGCATCTAGAAACAGTTGATAYGATCATGTCAGCTTCGGAGAAGCTTTATAAAAATTTATGGTGGTGGCTGCAATGTGTTCCGGACACGATTAAAAATTAGGCTGAAGAGCTAACCTGATTCACGAAAGGAGATTTGGTTGTGTTATGGGAAAACATATCAGATCTGCTTATGCATGTGATAATGATCCTTAAACTGATACACTCCTGATTCAGAATTTAAGCCTGAGAAAGAATAGTGSGATTCTTTTTTAGATAGACTATGCCTGGTTTTCCCCTATTATTTTTATAGCCAACTCTGGGCTCACTTCTATCAGTGTTGTCCCTGAACTTAAAGCTGTGAGTCTGGCCTATCTGGGAAAGGAATTTAGCTGTTGGGTGTGTCAGCTGTCCTTGGGTTATGTGAAAATTTTTGTTCTGGAAAACAAAGCAGTTCTTGCTTTTACCCTATTTTGAAATTCTAGGAGTAGCAGAATGAAAAACACCATGCACTTTGAGTGAGACTTTCATCCTTTAGCCACCTTCTTGTGTTTTTGGGGAGTTTAAAAGCCTGTCAAAAAAGATGCCTTCACATGTAGGTAGCAGACAACTGAAATGTAAGCTGTGCTGCCCTGCCAGTGACCTTCGCTCTGATAAGCTGGAACACATTCTTCTAAGGAAAGATATAATTTTGCTTCTTACACTAATTCTTGTCTAGGTCTCCTTGCTGGAAGTTTGTATGGTGTCAGATAATGTTTACCCAGAAGGAATCTGAGAAAGTCTCACTTGCAGTATCATATCTATATTCTTTAAACTGTACTGATCCAGATGACTTGTGCTTTTGTTCGGTCTCTTTGACAGTGATTTATGTGATGTTCAAAAAAATACAGAACTGGCAAGGTACAGGAGGACACATGGGCATTAAAGTATGTACTTTCCATTTTAGGCATATTTGTGTCTCTCTCTAATCAGTTAATAGCTGTACTTGACCTCTACAGAGTTTTCTACTAGACTGCTAGGTTTGACAAAAAATTATTATACTTCTGCCCTCTATCTGGTGTACTGATTTACTTTTTTTTTTTTTTTTTTTTTTTTTTAAATCACTTAACTGAGATTAGGTTCGGCACTTCAGAAAAGACTTGTTCCATTATGGCCAGAAATGTTGGTTTACACATCTGGGTATCTGAACCTGTTTCTTAGGTTTCTATTTTTAATAGTGCTACTGTTTATGCTGGCATAGATGAGGAGGAAGTACAATTAAGAAGCAAGTTAAAAATCCTATGATTGACGGAAGTATCGAGCCCCATCTCTCTGCCTTTATGCTAATAACCACTTCCTGTACAATAAAGAACATTCAAGTTGAACTAAGTCATACTTTTCAGCTTTGTAGTAGGTCTCAGTGATTACAAACGTAGTTGTTTGGGATAAGAAATATTTCATACATATATCGTATGTCTTATCTAGGTTCAGGATTTCTGTGATTTGTTACACCTGTAGTACTATTATTGCCTTCGTTACATTACAATACATTACATTATAGGCAAGATGTGCTATCACAGTGTGAACGCCCATAATCTCTCATAAGCAGTCCCTCTGACTGCGATGATGATTTGGAGAAGGAAATTTAGCTGTGAAGCTAGGTGGTTTGACACAGAGTGATTAAAAAAGCTTCCATAAGCTGTCAGATTGAAAGTTAAACTCCACTTACCCTACAAAAATTACAGGTATTGAGGAGCACAAGAAAAAAATCCTCTCTGCACTTGGGACAACTTAAACTGACACAAAAGAGGCTTGTGCTTTACAGGAGAAAAAGAAGGCAGATTCCTTTAGTGCTGAAAGTTGTTGCTAAGAGATGAGCTGAATTATATTAAAAAAAAAAAAAAGAGAGAGAGAGAGCACACAAGACTAAAGAAGGAATTGTTGTTCCCTGACCCAAGAATGTACTAATGTCATCTTTAGTGGGGGGGRAAAAAGGAAAATATTTTCTTTGTGTGCTCACTGCTCATTCTGGAACTTCTTGTTTGTGAAATACTTGCTTGAAACATTTTCTAGCTTGGGCACAAGGGTTGCAGACTGGTACATTCCATTCCTAACCTCCCGAACTCCTCCGTCTCATGAGTATACATTTTCCTATGCGCTGAACAAGTCCTTGTACACAAACAAGCCTCAAAAGAGCAGTACACAAGTGTAGGCCCTTATCTTTCCTGTCCTCCCTCATCTGTCTCCTGTTCTGCCAACATGCGAAACGCGTTTGCGTTTTGCCTCTGCAACCAGCACAGAAAGATATTCTGTGGTTGCCTTCTCCTTCCCCTACCACCCCTACTTTTTTTTTTTTTTTTTTTTTTTTATCTGAAAGGTTACTGTGATCTTTAGATTAATGTCGACACAGGCAGGAGTGCTTTCTAAGCATGGTGCTCAGATGTGTGAATCTGTAAGTTTGGGTGAGTAAAGCTCCTGTTCAGCAGCTTACAAATGAGCTGCTCTGATGCTACGGTAATCTCTGCTGACATTTCCAATAGTGACTTTTGGTGAGAATGAGTTGGTGATGCCTTGCTGCTTTTCTTTGCACATGTAGGCAGTGACATGAGACTGAGAGGAGTTGATACCTTTCTCTTGAACATCCAGCATTGGCTATTCTTTTATGACAGGATATGAAAGTAAATGGCAACTGCTCTAACCCTTTGTGGCAACTTYCCTAAAAACAGAAATGAACATGAAATTAAGTACAAACATGAAACTGAATTGAAATAGAAATCCTGGGTCTGGAGATGACTCAAAGCTCATTCTTTATGTTGTTCAAGGCTTATTTATCTACTTGTTTTACAATTAACCTTTTCAGCTAAATTGAGTGATCTAACTAAAAGAATATGCCCTGCTCTACAGGGGATGTTTTGTTTAATAYTGTTCTCCATTTCTCTTTCCCAGGAGTTCCCTTTATTTGCTTTTGTTGTAGTGGTCTCCCTCGTCAGCCTGTTGTCTGTTTAAACTGTAACCTCCCAAAGTGGGGTCCGTGACTACTTGGGTTGCAATGCTCTATCACACAGTGTATGGGACAGCAGCCTGGAAATGAGCAGGATTCCAAAATAACCTTAAGTAATGCTCACCCTGTGGAATCACTTTCAGAGTAGCTGTGTTATAAATAGATCCCATATTACAGTAAGGAACATGCATTAGCAGTTACTTAAAAACTAGCTAGATTCGGAAGAAATCCAAGCAGCGAGCAACCGTATTTTAATATTGAACAAAAGGCAAGGAACTGATCCCTTGGAATGCTTAACTACAGCAGCCTRAAGCTATTTAACTGTTGCACGCTATTTCAAAGGTTCCCTTCAAGCTCTACCTGCTGCTTWCTTCTGCATCTATGACGTGCTATTGGCGGGGGGAGGAGGGTTGACAAATAGAGGTTGCACACCAAACAAATGTTGCCCGCTGTGTCTTCTAAGGACTTGGTACTAAGTCAGCGTCTGTCAAAGGTAGTGCGATGGTACGTAAGTGTATTTAAATGTGAGGTTTAGGATTACTTTGAAGTGGAAAATTAAAACATCCTGGTTTTTCTCTTTTAATCTTTTATTGACAACTGTTGGCAGCTTCATATAGGGAGTGCCTCTTTTTGTGCATGGTGATTGTGAAGATGGGTGCTGTGTATGTGCAAGTTTTGGGAGGTTTTACGGTAACATATTGTGAAACCAAAGTAAAAAGTTCTAGGTAGGTTAGACTGAGAAACACTGATAAAAGGTCTATTTTCCAGCATAGCCTGCTAGAACAATAAGGTAGGCAATAGGGTGTAAGTTCAATGTATCAGTCAATACCAATTGCAATTTCTAGTCRCTCTGTTAGCCTTTAAACCAAGAATTAGGATGCTTCTACTATAGCTGCCACTTCCTCAGAGCTCAAATGGAATGTACGGTACATAATCTCTTTCACTTAAACAAGTTGCCAAAGATCAAACCTTTAGTATCTACAAGGGGTCATTTTAAGTGTTAAAATGATCACTTAATAATACCTTAGGTCCAGAATGTTATTGCATGCCCTGTAGTTATACATAGTATTTACTTCAGCATGTCACGGTGAGGATGTTTAATCAGTTGTAAAATCATTTCCAGGCTCATAATGGAATGAAACAAATCATTACAGTGTTGGCCAGTGAAAATGTGTTGAGTAAAAAGAGCATTTTAATTAAATTCTATTTTTATTTTCTGATGATCTAACTAGGAGATAAACTGAGAGAAAGAACTAGAGCTGATTTTAGCTGAAAGAGTTCATCTACTTCCCTAGGTAATATTGGTTGCATTAGAGCCAAAGCAGCTTAGAGAGACCAAATATTCTGTTGTGAACGCTGCTTTTAATTAGCTCTTAAGGTGCCCCTTTGGGTTCAACAAGGCTTGCTTTCTAACAAATTGYCTTATATAAAAGCAGAAGGGAGAGTGTCCCCAGGGAGCAACATCTTTTGTGAATGGTTACTGCAAGCAAAACAAACATATCTTTAACCTGTATCTTAATCCTGATTCAGATAGGAGTGGAATTTTCTGAGGAAGCAGAAATCAGGATCTTAAGAAAGCCATGGGGAAAAAAACCCACCAGTGTCTACTTACATCTGGATAATAGTCCATGGTGGGCACTAGGCGCTCTATCAAGACCTCCAGTGATCCAGAAATAAGGTTTCCATCCTGATAAACAGGATCGCAACACCTTTCTCCCATATCGGGCTGCACTTGTCCACTACAACTGGAACCAAGCATGCTGGAAAATATTGGCATCTGGGGCATAGTTTCCTGCAGAAGTGGGGAAAAAAAGAAAAAGGGTTAAGTTCTCTTTGAGGATGTCTTATGTGTGGGTTTTACAGAGGCATAAATTTAACACGATTACATATTTGACTGAATGCAGCCTGGGCATTAGAGTTCTGAATCTAAACAGTCACATATTTGCAAGTTGGCTTTTGGGTATGAAATGCACATTTAACTGTGTTATTCAGGCCATAGAGGCAGAAGTTATAAGCTCTTTTATATAAGTGTGTGTGTGTATGTATGTATGTATATACACACACACACACACACACACACACACACACACTTCTTTTCTCCTTTCTCCCCCAATTTTCTCCTGAAAAACTATACAAGGATGAGAATTCAAAAACCTTCTGAATTTTATAATTGCCAAAATAGTGCCTTACTGAACAACTGAAAAAGTGATCGTGGCTTAATGTTCCTCTTTTTACCCTTGAAAGTCTTTTTTTTTTTTTTTTTTGGGGGGGGGGCAAATTGTTTGATTTGTGATGATAAATCCTCCACCACTTCTCTTCTAGTAGATGTAATCCAGGTCTTGACAAACGTACATCTTCTTCTGCATGTACTCTTGACACGTGGATGTCACCGGAAACAGTGGGGGATTTACTATCTGAACAAAACTAACGTTTTTTAGTATACAACACCATCAGTTGCATGGAACTGAATGTATATACTGTAATATATAACCCTAATAACAGTCTCTTTGGAGATTTTTTGCTTAGGAGAAGAAAAAAACCTGCTGTCATAACACAAAAACCACACAAAGGTTTGGGGTTTCTACCCCTGCCCCTTGGCCACAAGCTGTATCAGTATGTTGTAGTTACCACTCGTAAGCTCTTGTTTTTGTTTTTCATTTTAAAAACTCGCTACCATTTAAATATATGCTGAAAGCCAAACAAATATGCTGCTACTGTATGGAAAGGTTGAAATTACTATTAAGTATCAGTACCAAAGCAACTCTGTGTACTGCCGAAATAGTTACGATCATTTAGAAAGTAAAGTGAAGAAAACATCAGCCATGAACTCTTTAGCTGCTGTCTTACCCTCTGCCTCAAAGATGTCACACTCTGAAAAGTGTTTATATAGAGAAATGGCATTAGGCCATTACTAGTACCTTCAAACTGTCAGCTATTTCTAACTGTACTTCAGTCTTGGACAGACATAGGTCCCCTTCTCTCCTTTTAGCAAGTCTTCAAAAACTAGCTTAAGAACTGAAAACCATAAATGGTATAAGGATTTTAGGCATCACTTCAGAGCAACTCAGTACTTAATACTCTTTTAATGTGATACATTTTTTTCCTTTCAAACAAACTTTGAAAAGCAATCATTCATGTTTACAACTTGGAATAGAAAATATGCTTTCTCTTTTTTTAAGCTCAGATGAAAATTTTAGGTGTGKGGGAAAAACAAAAACACCAGAATTAACAACATTTGTTTACCATTGTGAAGCCTACTTACACAGTACATAGGCTAGTAAAGTGAATTGTGTTTTGCAGCTTTAACCAGAACACCTTTATATGTATTAATATGCGATACAGATCCAAGCCATAATGGAAGCGCAGCTCTCTGTAAATTAAAATACAGCAGCTGTTCAGTAGTGACCAACAAGGCTACTTTGCCGAGTGTTGCTCAGGTCACAGTGTCTCATGTCCTGGCACGCACACGCAATATGCAAGAGCTAATGGCATTTCAAAACAAATGAAAAATGCTGCTGCTGCACAAACGGAGACACTGAGAACGCTCAGTGTTTCACAGACTGATCCGTTAGGTCTAAGCTTTGCAGCACGCACAAGTCTGACAAACCACTGGAGCAAATGACGAAGCAGCCAGCTTTCCTATGCGCGTTTTGTAACTTGCCAGTAACTTGTG
>NW_028186490.1:5995322-6054063 GCF_003343005.1 Rhea americana
GCGCTGCCGCCGCCGGAGCGCAACGGCCGCTCCCGCCCGCCACCCCCGGCCGGCACCGCTCCGAGCCGCTCCCGCGGGCGCGCCAAGTTCGTTAGGCGAGCAGATCCTTCGACCCGAGATTTATATATATATATATATATATATATATATGTATATATATTTTTTTTCTCTTGCCTCGGTACAAATCAGCCCCTATCGCTCCCCGCCAAGCGCCCCGCATCCCGGAGCGCGCACCGGGCGGCGCGGCGGGTCCCCCGCCTGGAACCGGCGCAGCCCCCGGGGCCGCCCGCCCCTCGCGAGGGCTCCCGGCGGCGGGCGGGGCGCGGACGCCCGGCTCTTACCCTCATTTTCCTCGGCGCTATGCACGCACGCCGCGCCAGACGCGCTGCCCCGGCGCGCTCCGCGGGGCTGACAGCGCTACCCTGCCATGGTGGAGGGCGGCGCGGCGCGGCCGCCMGCTCCCGCCGCCCGTGACGTCAGGGCCCGGCGCGGCGCCCTGTTGGCTGAGCGCGAGCGCGGCCCGTTCAAACGGAGCCGAGCCGGGGGGACGGTTGGGGGCGACGGTTGYGGCGTGGGTGTGCTCCGGGGGTGGCAGTTGGCCGGGGAAGAGGGGTGTTGTGGGGGCTTTGGCGTGTGTGGGGTGGGGTGTGTGGGAGGTTGAGGTTTGGGAGTGAGAGGGATGACGTGTGCGGTGGGGATTTTGGAGCAGTGCGTGGCGGTTGGGACGGAGGCGAGGCGTGCGAAGGTTTGGGGTTTGTGGGGGGAACGTGAGGGAAGTGGAGGTTTTGAGGGGAGTGTTGGGGGTGCACAGACTCTCCACAAGTTTGAAAATGAGCGACCACCTTCTCTGCCTGTCGGGAAGTTCGACTTGTCCAACAGGTTGGATAGCTTAGCTGTATTTTCCCTCTCTGTCCTTATCCTGTTAGAAAGGCGGTGAAGTCTAGGCTAGGAGCCTTTTAGCCTTTACACTGATAGGTAGGTAGATAGTGTCAACAAACCGCTTACTGCTGGGAAGCACAGAGCAGCAGTGGTCTCTCCCATCCAGCCTAGGTCTGATGGGGAAGACTGGTGCTGCCTCAGAGGGGATCAGAAAGCAGCAGACAGAGCTGGAGAGGGCAGTACTGTAACACTGTGCTTCCTAAACAACATTGTGAATTCATTTCTCTCTATATGGTGTGCAGAGATGGGGCTTTCTGAGAGCASGAAGTGGCATCCACAGGCAGTATCTGGATGAAAAACAAATTGAGCCAAGGCGGCTTGGGGACTGCTGGGGTAAGCGTGTCCAGCGCTCTATCTCCTACCCCATCCGTATCTGGTCATTGGGTTGCTGATAGATAGAACTAAAATTACATTAATCACAAACGAGTTTAGCTAATGTTGACAGGCTTAAAACAGATAAACCCAGTCTCTGTTATTTTTCTCAAAGGGTACTTCTTGAAACATTTATCTTTGTTTTGTTTTCAGGAAAAATTTTAGATGACTTGACCGTTCTTCTTACACCTAATGTAGTGTTTGCATTTCTGAGAACTCTTTAGCTATGTATACTTTTTTGGATATGAAAGGGAAGTTTACCTCCCCAAAGATATGGTGCACTAGGTGAGCTTGCCTGTCAGGTCCCCATCCAGCAAGAGCTCTCTCATGTTTAGAAAAATGTAGAATGAGGAGAGGCAGATAGAGAGTGCCAGTCTGAACTACATATGAGTACTGTGCTTATTACACAGTGTGGCTTTCTGTAACATGATGCATAGAATGAAGTAGCACAAGGGAATTAAGGGATTCTCCCTATTAAGCTGTTTATAACTGAGTGTGTGGTAACACCCACCCTAATTACACTACCACTGAGAGACTACTACCTAACCCTCCCTTCTAATAGCTGTTTTTATTCTTTTTAATGGAGTTGTTTCTCCTTCTAAATTGCCCAAGCACAATCATTTGATAGTTCTGATCTGTAAGATTGGTGCAGGGCCAGCCCCTGTTGTTTTGTATGCAGGCTTGGATATGTAGGTAGAGCCTGATCATCCATGGAAACATGCAGTGGGCACATCCAGCTGTCCCACAAGCTTCCTCAGCTATATACAGGAGGAACTGAGGCTTTCTATCTTTCCATCTTGGTGGGCTTCCTGCCTCCCTCCCTGCCCCCAACARTTTTACATTCCTATTTCTCATTTGCTTTGAATTGGGATAATTTAGCATTTGCCTTTGTCTCCATGTGRTTTCCTCATTTGTTTAGGACTCTGAGTATGTAGCAGAAAGATTAGAGACTCTTCTCCACAGTGATTAATGTGAAAAAAAACCTTTTTGGAAGTAAGCATGCTGTTTTAGGTAGGTGAACAAAGGAAATATATTCAGGAACATACATCTGAAAATAAATATATTAATGTATGCCCTTCTAAATCCTATGTTTGACGACAAGTGCTGTCATCCATCCTAAAGGAGAAATTACTTTAAAAAATTTGTAGTTACTCTACCTCTTCATTATTGCAAATGTGTAGTCCTATCCCCACTTACTAAATCCCTTCTTGTCCTGCAACTCCTAACAGATACTTCTGCAGAGTTTATTTTCCCTATATAAAATGAGCTTTTTCTCTAGTGACAACCAGAAAAGTCAGTTCTTTTCCTCCCTGCCAAGTGTGCTTTGCTCCTGAAGTCTCAGCTTCTGTATCTTAGCTGTATTGCACAATCTCTAAAGTATGCAGATGTGGCAGCAAATCTGATGGGTACCAGATTCGCACTGAGGTTTTCCTCAGTTACTGCCTGTTGCCCACCTTTGACAAGAAGGAAGTCCCAAGATACATGAGCTTTGAATCCATGTATCCAGCAGTCAGATTTGTTCAGATATTGCTCTAGGATGTTAGTGTATGACACTAGAGAGGTGTGATGGACAGGTTTTGTCAAGTTTATTGTAATGTCTAAGATCTTTGTAAAAGGCTGTCAGAAGCAGAAGGTAGGAATGCATAGGTTAATGTTGTATAATAAAATATGTTAATATTCCATTTTAACTGCAAACACTAACTCATCTAATATTTACAGCTAAGAACACCAGCAGTATCTGAAAATAAGTACCGATGAAAAACAAATGTCAGATCTCATTCCGTTTCTGCTAATCTGTYTTTCAACCCTACTGAAACATTTGCTGAGGCCTGTAGAAGTATATGTCATTTGATGTTAGTAAAACACACTTAATTGGGTTCTATTCACAAATTCAATCAGCTGTAAAAGCAGCCCCCTTTTGGGAGTGGGTTGTGGGATTTTTTGGTTGTTTGGGGTTTTCTGACATGCTAGGTGACCATTATGTTAAATGTATACTGTCACTGGAACAAAGAAATATAAAGAATTCTGAATGTCTCAATAAAATTAAAAGAAACTATACTAATTAGGCATAGATCTTCTCTGAGGGTCCATGGTCAAAGGACAGCTTAAACCATCAGCATAGATACAGTGAAGAACACCTAGAATTTTCACCAGATTTTGGATTAGATGACCAACCATACTTCTCCCCTGAAACACGGACTGTACAGGAGCTAGTCCCATCCTAGCTGGATTAAACTCAAAGTAATTTACAGAGGGACTTATCCTATGCTATATAGGTTCTTATATTGTTTCTGCTGGCACTGTATCAAAGTGGTTTTTTTTTTCATTTTCCTCTTCTCCATTCTGCAGTCCATCAGATTTGAGTTGGATTTTTTTAAAATATGTACGTAAGGGTGTGTGTTCAAATATATATACACGTATCTATATCTATAGTGTGTGTATATATATACAGATGTGTGTGTATACATACACATGTATGTATATTTATATAAAAATAGGTACGCACACTTGCATACCTTTTACACGCATATGCAAAAAAAGTGTGTGTGTGTATATGTGTGTGTGTGTGTGTATGCTGGTACGTATGTGCTGGAGAAAGCAAGTTTAGGGAAATACATCTTGCCTTCTCTAACATACATGACACTTAGGTTCTGGGGCACCATATTGCACAACCTTGGGATGTTAAAAAAGTATCTTGCTCAGACCAGAGAAGCTGAGGACCTTAAGTTCAGCTCACATAGAATGTAACAGAGAAATCATCTTATCTTTTTTATGGCTGTTTCTTGTTCTATAAAGGGTGGATGGTGACCTTTTGCTATCTATATTTGGAAAGTTGAGATCTGTAGATACTATTGAAGGTTTAAGCATTTTTGTAGTTAAACAGGTTCTGTTCCTCAACAAATTGTTTGTATTTCGAAGAGGTTTTTACTAGGCAATGCTTCTTGTTATTGGCAGAGAGGCCCAAGACCAAATTAAATTGGTAGAGTCAGTATTTGCTCTGTAGCTACAAGGAGGACTTGAAGCAACGCTCCTGTGGCTCTGTGGAGCTGGTCAGAGGAGTCTCTCCATCAGAGCAAGTCAGCAGTAGCAATGCCAGGGCTCTCTTACCCTGAATGTTGCTTCAGCCTGTCTTAAACTAGCTACTATCAGCATATAGAGTATAACAGGCTCTACTATTTTTGATTAATGACCTGCACTGTGACTGATAATGTTTGAGTTACAGTCCTGCCTGGGCCACAGACTGGCTATCCAAATCATTTAATTCCCCCTGTGCCTCAGTTGTCATCTGTGAGGTGTTGATGATGGTACCTTTTCACACTTTTGCTTACCTCATAGGTTTTCATATTTTGGCAGTAAGCTCTTCAAGATAAGGTTTTTCTTTACTGTGAGTACAATTTTCTGGCATACTAACATTTTTACTTAGGTAGGTATCAGTAACTGAATAAAATTAAGGAATGTTARCAAAGAAAATGAATGAAAGAGAGCGTGAAATTGAGTCCATAGTGAAGATTATCAAGATTATAAAGCAGTATTTTGGAAATAACGTATTCAAATGTGATTGCGAGGATATTTAAAATATTAATGTACTTTAGAAAAGCAAGTAATTACAAATATCGTGAATGCTGATCTTGACTACAACTTAAGTATTAAGTATTTCTCTGAAATACTGTCTTTCTAGCTTTCATTGTCAAGCTACTCAAGTCACTTGTCGGTCACCTTCCACGCAGATCTGGTTATTACTATGTTTGGCTTCAGACAACAGAATATGTCCACATGATTTAAAGACCCAGCATTTGCACTAGACAAAGCAAAGTCATAAACAGAGGAGGCAGCAYGGAAAGTGGCCTTAATTGTGCATGGCATTCTTCATAGTGTTAATTAAATAACAAGATGGGATCAAGCCTTTAGTCTGTCCATTTCCACTCTTGCATATATACAGTTGGGTGAATATAGTATATTGCTTTGGTCTTCTGAAGCAAGGCTGAGTTTAGTACATAGCCTTGCTTCTTATTCTGAAGTCAAGTTGGAAMTGTTACGTATAGATCTATGTGATCRTTTAAAGTATAGAAGTAGAARTCTTTCTATACTTTCTAAAGTAAAGACTGGTACATAGAGGCGTTAGCATTCTATATTCTGTGTTCTATATATTTTTTTTATATATATATGCTATATAATATATAGAGCGCATTACGTCCACAAAGCAGTGTGATTTTTAGAGAACATTATCGTATGCTCACAGTCATCTTTACAAGCATAGTTAGGAAAGTATACTCTAGTTTTACATTYCAGAAGACTCTAATGTATATAGCCTAATGTTGTCACTTAGAACATGAAAGAAATTGATGAATTAAAAAGATATATTAATACTTTGTATTGATCTAGGCCTTGGTTGTGGACTGCACTGTTTTATCTGGACCTGAAAAAAGGAATTTGTCCAGGAAACACCATCAAATGCCACAAACCATAATAACAAGTGGCCTCAGAGGGCGCTTTTACATGGGTGCAAGTTAGTGTGCAGTGTTTGTAGGAACTTACAATTTAAGGAGATGAACGTAGGCAGAGCTCCAAAGCCTCAGGCTAATGTCTTTAGGGAATATTAGGTTTTAGTCTTATTTGTAGGGCTGCACAGATGATCCAGGCTTCCCTGTTTCATAAAAGTTTTAAGATTTGAAAGCTGCTCTCAAACCACTTGGATTAATTTGAGGTTTTCTAAATCTCAGAGATTCGTGCTGCAGAATAACTTGATGGCATGTGAATAACTTGGCAGCAGATGGGAGTAGGAGACATTTGCGAATCTCTGTTGTGAGCAGAGTGAAACTCGTTGAGCTTGGAACTTGAAGTGAGATTGAATGCTCTAACCATCACTCTCTAGTTATATTGACCATGCCCTTCTCTTTCTCTCTGACTTAGGCACGACAAATCTTTCCACATAATAGCTTTGTCAGAGCTGATGCGATTTGTAAGTTGAAAAAGGCATTTTCTATTTTCAAAATGTTTTGTTGAAGAGGTCTTAACTGGCCCTACTCCTGATATATATATAGTAATTTTCAGAGCAAACCAAGCTGAAAAAATAAGAACAACTTAAGATGCGGCTCTTCACTGAATCTATTTTCAGTACTATCTGAAATGAAAAACTATTTTTTTTTGAAAATTAAGTCACATTTCCGTGGATCAAACTAAGCTTGTACTAGCACAAGATCAGCCCTGTGGCCCACCATTAAGAATAACTGTGTGTTGAGCGGTGAGAAATTAATCTTCCACTGATGCTCAGTACTGAATTTCCCACTTGGACTGAAAGGAAAACTCTTTCCTGGGAAATAAAGAGKACATGGTGCTTATTTCCAGTTTTTGTGCCTCGGACAGTATTGGAGACTCTTAACATAACTTAGCGCAAGACTGTGATACTGGTGTGTGGCTCTTAAGTAGTAACTGATATTGTAATGATTATTTTAGCACTGTTGTCTAATGAAATTAGCTATGTGATTCCTTATTTTCATAGATGCTCTAGTCTCAGCCTTTTGTAGTTTTTAGGAATTAGCTTATCTGCTAATTGGAATTCAAGGYACATCCAATTGGGAAATATCACTGGAGTATATCATGGATGTCCATATTGTATTAGTCATTGCTATGGATGAAGTAGTCTATAAAGGACTGATAAAAGGGATGATATTCCTCTCTTGAATCCAAGATATAGCAACAGAAACACAGTATGGGTTTGATGAACTCAGAAAGGTGATTTGAATGTGTACATGATCTAGCCAGAAGAGTGAGAGCAGGGAAAAAAAAAATCTTGGAGAAAGATAGTTGGCTTAGCCTGCTTCACTTAAAGTAACTACTACAGTATGTCATGTGTAAATGCCATTTTAGGCGATCAGCATGTAGTTGAACAGCTGCTCCTGCTATAATACAGATTTGTTCCATTCCTATTTGTGTTATATGTTTTCTGGAAGTGATGGAGTCTGCTCACTGTTTTTCATCTCTCTTCCAAAAAGAGAAGAAGCAGCATATAAAAACTGCCTTTAATGTTTCTGAATTTCAGTTTGATTTATGACTCTAACATAGAAGAACAGAGATACRTCAATGTAATATACACTCTCTTCATTAATTCTATCTAGGGTGGTCTTAGGCTGAATTTTTAAAAACAGCTGATAATAAATTTTAAATTGGGTTCAAGCTTAAAGATGAAGGAGTTCTGGTCTTAGCCTAGCTAGTTTGTTCTTCACTTGCATATTCATGCTTTCTTCGACACCAGCTATTCCAAGGATGTGCCACCATGCAGAAAGTGAAAATCAATTATGCCAAGTAGGGAGCATGTACATACATCGGCAATTTGCTGCCCAGAGCAAGAAAATCTGCATGTGTGCTGATGTCAATCTTCTTGATACAGTATTTTTTCTAAGTGCAGGTGGGTTGCTATATATATATTTTTTTTTAACCAGCTCAACAAAAAAAGAAGCTTATTTTTAGTGTTCTAGGCTTCAGGGCATCACAATTAGTGGATCAAAATTACGAATCTGATTAGACAACCTGTTTGCTTTAGCCAGAAGCTAAAGCAGCAACACTTTACATACCCACAAGTATTTTGTAAGATTCATTAGGGTCAGTGGGGGGAGGCAGTTTCTTGTTTTGCTTTTTCAATCTCTTTGGATTTGTGAGTTTTCTTTTACATTTAATGGTGAGAAATGCTAGGCCGATGAGTTTATTTGCAGTAACTTGCTTGTTCATACACTGGTACAGCTGCAAATAAATTTCTAGTGGGCATGTGATATATCTGTCTGACTAGAATTATCACTACTAATTCAGTTCCTGCATGCCTCAAGAAAGAAGTGCAGCAGCTATTATTAGGGAAGTTGCAGAGTGGACTAAAATTTACCTAGTTCACAGGATAATTAAGGTTGTATGTTGTAGAATAGAAGTAGGAACCTTGAGGTGTGATAGTCTTAATAATATCTTGAGTAAAAGATTTTAGGAAATACTGAGAATATAAAGTTAAATTTGGCTTCATTTTAGCAAGAACTAACTTGTCACAAAAATAATAAATCTTCAATGTAGATTTATTTTGATGAAAATATTTTGATGAACTACAAGAGCTAGATATATGCCTCTAAACCTAATTAGAAATGTGTTTGTAGATGTGACTATCAGCTAAGGTGTGTTTCAGCATAGTTTGAACTACCTGGGAAGTAGTTCAAATGTATCTACATCTGCATATTAATTCAATATGTGTACATCCTAGGATACAGCCCCAAACTGTTCAATAATAAACTGTTGAACAGGAAATGCTAAAATATGATGACCTTGTATGGTCACATTTTGCCCTGGACAAAGCTGAGGACTAATCTGCAGGTGGGGGGGAAGCTACTATATGCATAAACTTTTTTTTTTTTCTTTGAGCTACCTATATGTTAGTGAAATTAAGAACTACTTAGTCTTCTGTTTTGCTAAAGCAGCTTAACATAACACTAAAAGAATTAATGTGACTCAGCTACTTTAGCCCAACCCTTTATGACATTTTCTGTATATGGAAATAAACATAAGTGAACTACAAATAAATAAGATTTTATATCTCCCTGCAGCTTTTATTTTCCTTGTGCTCTGTATTGACCAATAACTGATGACGAAAAACAGTCTTGAACCTTTTTGGCTTTACCATTGAGGACTGACACTCATTTAAAGTTTAACTATTTTATAGGATACCTAGTTACAGGAATTTTTGCATAAATATTATTTTCAGTGAGGCAAAATACTTATTTCAATGTCAGTAGGATCGTAAATATTGAACTTGTCACCTATTTCTTTTTCTTTTTTTAAGTTCTTTGCTTCAATATTAAASATCATCTAGGGAGCTTTTTTGTCATTTTACTGAAGTATTGCAATTTATATACTTTCCTTCCTTCTCACCAGAATAAAAAGAATCAAATAGTGTAAAACAGAAATATAGCAAGTTCAAGAGCTCTGCATGTTCTGGTATGTCTGAGTCTCAACCTTACTGTTGCTGTTTGCCTTGCTCCAGTGGCCTGAAACAAGTATCACCCCAGCTAGCAACTTCAAAGGGGATTTCCCAGGGCCTGAACATCCGGGTAACTTAAAACTGATAGTTTCTTCAGAGGAAGTTTCCTTTTTCTCTTGCTTRCTTGTGTTCCTCATTAGACTAGGTTCTTGGGTCTACGAAAGCTTTACACGCAACGAGGAGGGTTTGTTTTTTTTTTACTTTACGTGCCTCTTAGCTGAGATTTAGGGACTTCTTTATTTATCTGTGCATTTGGATTTTTAAATTATTTTTATTTGTGTGGAGATCCCAAGGCTCCCTGAGATAATAGTTATGTTAGTGAAGGATTTTGAAATTAGGGTTCACAAGTCTATAATCTTTGTAGAATTCACAGAATGCTCCTGTGATTCTATTTTCTCTATATTTGCTGCTTGAATGCTTCCTATTTCTACTTTTTTTTTTTTTTTTTTTTCCCTCCCACCCCAACCGCCAAGATATGGACAAGGTAGAAATGGTCCAGATCATGGATATATGTAGGGAGACAAACTATAGAGAGATATAGGCTGGGTTTATGAAATGCATAGCCATCTTTAAGAAATGGATGCAATGAAAATAAATTTCTGGAAGAACTAATAATGGATGTTCAGAAGAGTGGCCATTACCCTACTTGTTCAGAAAAAATATATAGTCTTCCCTTGTATTTAATTTTTCTATTTGTAACTTATCAAAACAAACCAGCATAACTATACATGTAAAATATAAGTTACTTAAAGCTTATGTTTGCATATAGTATATAACGGATAATATTAAAAAAAATTAATTTGGTTAGCAAGAATGAAAAGGATTTTCTTCTTTCCTTTCCCCATCCCTCACTCATGCTGGTGGGTGGTCTAAACTGGTAAACAGTGTGATAATAACTTTAAGTTACTTACAATCTCAGTGAGATTTGAGCTGATGCCTTAAGAGTAAAAGCTTTCTGTGTCACTTCAAATTTCCTGGACAATCTATTCACAATGCCCTTAACTTTCTGAATTGTAAGGGAGCTGTAATCAGCTGATACTCTTACATTTCCGTAAGATCTACAGTCAGGAAAATAATTTCACAATGCCTTCACTTCAAGTGCAGCCACTTAATAGTAATGACTTAGTGTTTTGCAGTACTGAAAATTTGAGAACTCTAAGATTTTTTTTTTCTTGTGTAGAAGAATAATTCCTTATGAGCATTTTTTTGGATTTCCTCTTTTCTCATTATATTGCTGGAAAATCAGGCAGCCTAAACCTGAAGTTAAAAATACAGCTAGGTTCACATGAARTGTTGCAAATGTGTGAAGTTACTAAAATAACTACCTTTTCAAATTCATTAACAAAGTCGAGCCTAATTTTAATCACAGATGTAAAAATACTTTATTAGATGTATTTGAAATAAAGGTGTTTTATAGACATACAAAAATTGGGAGAGTTCTTTACCTAACCAGAGACATTATATTGTAGTAATTCTATATGCATTCCAAGAATGATAATAAACAATATTAAACACTATGCACAAAATTCTCTGTTCATTGCACACAAGTCTGCATTCCAACACTGAGAGAAGTAGATAATGGATTTTTTGGGGGGGCATAGTCTACATTGTGCAAGATAGCCCTGTAAAGGGGAAGAAAATAACATTATTCCTATTTTCATACTTCTTATAGGATCTGCTGTGTTTCACCAGCATAAAAATTGGGTGATGCAGGAAGAAGTTGAGACTCTTAACACCATTCAGGTGTTGGCTTTTTGAACCTAGTTATCATAACCTGAATACAGTCCCACTCTGTGCTCTAGGTGAGTGCYTACTCCTCTAATGTCTGTGTCTACTGAAGTAAAGAAGGATTTGTTCAAGTGGAGTGGTTGATCCTAAGAACTGTGATTTTAAAATATGAAAAGGATTCTATATGCTAATGGTTTGCATTGGTAGTTATTTTCTAAGGCAAATTAAAGCTTAGAGTTGAGCTAGTGCTACATGATTCAGCAGCAGATGATTCATGATAACTGGTACACTAATTTTTATAAAATATATTCTAGGAATTTCAGTTTCTTAAAATGTGTATTTGATTGTTTTGCAGTTTGTAATGAGTCTGACTGATAAAAATTTTTGTGGCAAAAGCTTGTGTACTGCTACTGAAAATCTAGGGAATGTGCAATTTATACAGTTAGTTCACTTTTACAGTTTGCAAAATACTAGCAAACCCAAACTGAGGTCAACACAGGATTTCAACAAGTGCATCTATAAATGCCAGTAAAGATAACTTCATGCACACAAAAGACGAAAAATCATCTCTGGCCTGTTGTCAGTTATTCTTGTCAAAACTATCAATATGGTTATAAGGAACTGTGCCTAAGTGCCAGTCACCGCCTTACCAGAAAACTTTCTTTAAATTGCCTACAGTTATATATTAAAAAAAACCTCCAAAAAACAAAAAAGCCCCTATGAAGATATGAGCGAGATAATGGAAAACAGATTACTGATGAGAGTGCAAAAAAACAAAGTAGTAGCCTTGTGTATCTCTGGTGTTAAAAAAAAAAATCCAGTAATATAAGATAATGCTGGAATGCATACTGGATATTTTATCTGGAACATAATATAGATGTCTGAGCAAGAGTAGCTTAYACATCTGGAACCATAACTGAACCTGGAAATAGTTTATTTCTTAACTAAATTAAAAGGTTGGATTTTTCAGGAAATTGGGAAGCATTTTGAAATTAATGGAAATCGACTGCCTACCATCCTTTGAAGATCTTCTGCATTAGTGTTTACTGACCCCTCCCATATTCATCCTTTGGCTGGAAACCAACTTCCAGGCTAATACAACATACARTAAGTTCTTTGATACTTGCTTATTTCTTTTAAAAAGCCTCACAACAAGTTAGAAGTTGTTCATGCAAAGCTTAAGCTTCTAATATTATTTTGAAAACATCAGAAGTGCATTTGAAAGCAATTTATAATCTGTCACAAAACTCTATTTTGACATATGTTTTGTTAATTGAACTTCTGAGAATGTGCAGTTCCAAATGTGTCTGTTTGAGGAAGCTGTGTTGCTTACCTGTTTCACAAATTCACCACTAAGCTAAACTTTCATCTTTATTCTGCTCAGCATGGCTGTTTCTACTAAAACCTAATACATTATTCATAACTGCTTCTAATTTTGGCCTAACTTTGAACTGGAGAAAATTGGAATGTCTCCAATTGTCTTATATGTTCACACATCAAAGAACATCAAGTCAGCAATCAGGATGGTTCTTGTGGTATATGAATGTGTGTGTCTTAAAGAGTTAGGAAATATTTTTTGCTAGTGATATTGGGACATTCCTTATTCTTTAAAAAATAAATAATAGAAGAATCATCATCTTTTAGAAAGGGTATTGTAGGTTATTGTGTCCAGTCCTGCATATATGGGCCTTGGAATAAAACTCATTGTAGGCAACAGAATTAAGTTAGGTAACTGGAATAGGTTTTAGATAAAGCCCTCAATAAAGGTAAATTTTCCATGTGATCTAATCGCTCCTTTCCCTACATTGCTGCAGAACTGTTCTCCAGAAATCATCACTACTTCCAGGTATCCATAATTTGTTTTTCTTTTACTCATATCTGTTTCCTTCTTTCTCCCTCCACCCACCCCAACCCAAATTTGGATGAAACTGTTGAGGACCACAGTGAAATTGGGAAGCTGTCTGCTATTGAAGTGGTGGGATTTGCTGTGTAATTTTGTTGACCTCAGCTTGTGAGGAAGCAGTATGCTATCTCCTGCTTTGCTGTACAGAAAGTTTACGGCTTGAAATGACACCACTTCCCCAAGAGATTGGGAAAGTAATAAGGCATATGGGTTGTAGTGCAGGAATAGGTGATATGTTGAGCATATGAGAATTTGAAAAGGAAAGCATAGATCTTGGCTAAAGGCTGCTGCTTGAACCGCTTTGGATTGCGGCTGGTTTGAAACTGGTCATGTCAAACAAGGGGAAACTTGCAAAGGCTCAAGGACATCATGTGCCTATTTCCTTTTTGTAATTTTGCAAATGTCTCAAAATAGCTACAGTTTGAACCTGACTAATTTATATGCTTCATGCAACCCAATAAATGTTATAGTGACTTTATCTCCCTGTAACCTTGTTGCTGTTATCAAAGCCTCTCACTAGCATATGCTTATAACCATTTGCAGTGTATGGAATGTTGAAAGCAAAACTGTCTTTTGGGATTTACCTGTTAAGTACTAAAATGGTCTACTGCATAATTTTTAATAAGACTTGTTACCTTTTTCTACTATCACAAGTCACTATTTTTATTACTGAGATAACTGGTCTCTTTTATTATTTTATTTTTTATTTTTTTTTGTTAAACTCTCTATATTGTGGTGCTTGGCTCTTAAAGTCTGATTCTGCATGTGTTTGTTTTTGTTTTTTTGTTTTTTTTTGTTTTTTAACAGAGACATAAATTATCATTAATTTTTTTGCATTAGGTATATCAAAGATTCTGCTACTTTTTTCTTTAACTTTGGATGTGTTAACTCTGTAAAAGTGAGTTAGTATTCTACACACTAAGAGCTTTGCAGAATTAAGACCATAGCACTTTGCACATTATAGTACTGAACTCCAAGTCACTACACCTATGTAKGACTTAGATTTATCTTGAGGGTTCCCATTCAGGTTCCTACCAAACTCTTTCTACTCAGTTTAGGAGATGATAACCAAAGTTATTACAGACTGCAAATRGCTGATACATGCTCCCTGGTAGCAGATAAAAACTAGCAAAGTACAGTTTGAGCTGGATTCAGACAYTGATAGACATCAGTAAGATTAACAGCTGTAACTGAAAATCTAATCCCTTGCTTTATAAATATATCACAATTCTCTTCAGTTTACAATTCTTCTTTTCATATCATTGATTCAAAAAAAAAAAAAAAGTTTCAGACTGCAGTCTGAAACATGGTCTGGAATGTTGCAGTAGGATAACTATAAAGTGTTCTCCTTTCCCCCAAAGTTATTTATGGCATATCTTTGGGGCAGTCAGGTTGTTTGCTTAAGAGTATCCTATTTGTTTTTAGAATGCAGTTATTGATTTGATAGATTTATTTATTCCCTTTTAGCATTTTGGTTTCTTATTTTTCCATTATGAGACCTCTTACAATTCTTTTTTTGAGGTACTGATGAGGTTAAAAAAAGGAGAAGGAGGAACATTTAACAAGTCCATTGATGTTCAGGTTTTTTTAAAGTGCAGTTTTAAAAATGTTAGTTTTATTTTTTTTCTGTTTGCCTTTGTATAAGTTATGTGTCATCTTGAGTTGTATCAGACTTTGGGTTAGCTCCTGTACACACACCCATCTGTACMGCTACAGAACTCCAGTAGTTAGTCAGTCAGTAATTCTTTGAAATTCTTGTCTGAAAGAATTTTATATCACACATTATATCACACTTAGCTGTGCTAACTGGATAGCTCGTAGGTAAATACATACCTGATTTCAAGAATATAAATTATTTATACATATATACAAATACATGCATGCATATATATATATATATATATATATATATATATATRTAAAATGAGTTTGTGCACTGCAGTCTGAAACATGGTCTGGAATGTTGCAGTAGGATAAAATAATCTGCAATTCACCTTTGAAGGATAAAATAGCCATTCTCAAAAGGGCCAATTATGAATTGTTCCAAAGACTGAAACAGCTGAAGATGCCTTGCTTCAACAAATTTGGCTATAAGCGGGTGATTTTAAAGCATTTTCTGTGACTGTATTGCTTGTTTGAATATTAATTCTAATACTACCAATATTCTATCTTTTAAAAACATCAATCAAGGTTTTAAAATTTGATTTTTTTTTACAATTCACGTTACAATTGAAGTACACTTAAACTGCTGCTATAATAATCATTGTGATAATTCATATTATTTTTGAGTGAAGCTTTTTATGCTTTAAATATCTTTAAATTTACTTTTTTAAACTTTCAAATTTTATTTTTTCAAAATTTTTGAATGTATGATATAAGATTCTGTCCTTTTTAAAGTACATGTTCAAGGCAGAGCGTTGTTGCTGTGTTGCAGTTCACCTACAAATGTGTATCATGAAAATGTGCAATGTGTGTGAATAGATAAGMACTTCTTCCTATTATTWTTTTTTTCTTTTTTAATATAAAACTATATCTTTTAACATAAAAAACTAGCTAGCATTACAGTGCTTAGTATTGAGCAAACTAAATCTGCTTACATTCCTAATTACTTTGAGGAGCATGCCTATATATATTTATGGTAAATGTCCTAACGTRATTTCTTTCATATCCTTTTTAGTATTAATGTATATCCAGTTTTTGGCTGCAGTGGACTAAAAGAACATTTCAAGCCCACACGAAGTCTGAACAGAGCTAATGGCTGTGTACAAGTCAGATCAGCAAGCTGCACATTCTGTGTTGCAGCAGCGAAGCTGGTCAGGATTTTGTTTAGTAATTTTTTTTAGCAGTATCCAAATACAGGCAGTATCCACCAGAGAAAATTTGAAAATCAGCAATTCTTTTAGTTAAGTGCTAACAGAATAAATATATTGATAAGGTTGTGAGAAAGTAGGAGGGTAAAGGTGGATTGAAGATACAGAAAAGTTTTCTTAATTAACATGTCTGTGCACAACAAAAAAAGAAAAATCAACCCAGGAAAGGTATCCCTTACCTTGCARTCTTTTAGTCTTTTCTCAAAGGCCTGTCCTGCAAATCCCTTGAAATCCCATGTTAAGCTACCAGAGTTTTATGCTACCCATCTTTTCCTACCTCTCCTCCRGGCGTTTTCTTTCCCCTTCCCCCAACTCCTTATTAAAAGGAAAGCTACCAATAGCTCATAAGTAACAGGCTCTTGCTTTCAATCAAAGGAGAGAGCTGAATAGCCTTCCACTTGTGAGTTCAGTGGATCTAGAGTCAGGGCCCCTACACTAATGAGAAAGAAATCTATTCGCTTTCTAAAATCTTTCAGCACTCCCTGAAGCTGCCTGAATCACATAACTTGTGTTTCTCCTAATTTTCCCTCTGTAGCTACAGTTCTATTTCTTTGTTTGTCTCTTTCATCTCATGAAAAATCAAATGTACAAAGGCAATTTCCCTGCTCTTGCAAGAGTAGATCCTGAGGTTTCTGGTCTTTTATTTGCTCATTAGGAGATGCCACTTCAAATTATTTCCCTCCTTCCCCAATCTCCCACTCCCTTGGTTTCAGTGAAAACTCTTAGGCTAAATTAACTGGGTTTAGAATTACATACACATTTGCATCATGTTTGCCAGCATGTGGGCAGCACAGGCCTGAACACTGATTTTGATTCTTAAGATCAGTAGTTTCTACTCTCAGGCTTTTCACTCAAATCTCTTTATTTCAGTTCACACCTAATGAGTTTTGTTTTGAGTTTAAAGGGGTTAGAATGTACTCTGAAAATTCAAACGCAGAGCTCCACCAGAGCAGCTGCTCTTGACTCTCTTGCCCCAAACTACTTTACCACCTAAAATGCTAAAATCATCCTTACTCCTGAAACTTTGCTTGGGTTTGGTGAAAACCTCATTAACCTAGCCCATGTTTCAGATTTGTAATGACTAATGGAACCTGCTGAGCTTGGTGGTTTTATCATGCTTTTTACACTAATTCCGTGTCATATAAAAATGTTATTAAAACCCCAGCACTCCACCATGTCAGGAAATGTACCTACGTTCCACATGTTGTCAGAAGTGGAATGCTGTTGTTTGCTATGATTTCAAAAATGAATTTTGTACTATATGTGGGTCTATACTATGTCTGTAATGTTAAAAAGATAGTTACTGTCAATGAGAATATAAGTCAGTCATGCATACCTAATAGTTTCCATGGTTGAGCTCTGTTTGATGTTTTGCGTTGATTGTATATACTCCTTGAGGATATGGTAACTAACTAAAACTGCAAATCTGGGGGAAAAATACCCAGGATTCTTGAACAAAAAACAGATAACTTGTCAAAAAAAAGCTGTGTACTGTAAGGTTGCAACAGGAGAAAAGAACAACTAGAGAATGCAAAACTGAAGTACTGCGTTTCTGTGATGTTAATTGCTGTAGGTGCTAATTGATTGCTAATTTAAATAGATATTGTGAGTGTTCAAACCCAGAGTATGAAGTTATGGCACAAGCATTCTCTGCCTGGCAATCATGTAAAAGAATAATTTGTGGTTAGTAGTATGGATAGAATTCTAAGATTATAGGCATGACCAACTGTTTCCCTCTTTTCCCCTTCCATTTTTTCGTGCCTAAAGGAACTTGATTGAGAGTTGAAAATAATTGGATCGGAACACAGGGGCAAAGGTTTCCTAAGTRGAGGATAATAATGTAGCAATAAATTAAGACTGTATTGCATTGCAAAGTGCATTGCTGCAGCAAATGACCATAAAATTTGTCAGACTGAACCATGACAAACTAGCACCCAGTCGCTTTCACAGGAATGGTCTGTCAGTTGTTCCTGATGTTAATGGTGGATATCCTTAAGGCTGCATATTTGCTTGTGACAGTGGTGACGGTATCTGCTGTTCCAGCTGTTCAACAGCAGGGTCTGCTTGGCACACTGCATAGCACAGGAACTAGCAGAGCAGCAAGAGAAAGCATTCACTTATGCTCTCCAGGCTTACTTTAATACTAGCAAACATACCTGTTTCTCTCCTTGCCATCATTTAAAAGCAGGGAAGGTAGCTTGAAWGCATTCAGGCTGTAATCTTTTATACTACCTGTAAGCTGAGCTTGCAGAGAAGACTCTCTGAAGTGTTTGCCTCRTTTGCTTACTGAGTTTGGCCTCCACCACCAAGCCTTATACAACAGTGCTTTGGAGTCAGTTSTGTGAGTCTTACATTGATACTTGCTACTCTCTGCCCTTTGAAAAAATCAAGAAATCAAAGCCTTTAAAGCATAAAACTTCTCTTCTTTCACTGCATGGTGCAAACAACACTTTGAAATGCAAGTCCTTTATGCTTCAAAAAAGTCGCTCAGGCACTGAATGATTTCTCAGTACACACCTATTGCTAATTGATTTGAGCGAGTGCATGCGTGTGCATGCACAGTGTGGGAGTCCCTTGAGGCCCTATCGCACAAGTGTTCCAAAACCAGATAGAAGTGAGCTGTGCTATTAGCTGTTCACAACCTCTCTGCTTTGCATTTATGGAAACCAAGGCAGGTAGAAATAGAAGTAGCCGGCCTGGGTTATACAGTAAATTGCTGGGCTGGAATGAGAGCCCAGGTGCTTTGAGTGCCAGAGGCATCTTCTCCTCCCTAACTTGAGCTCTCATCTGAACATTCGTTTTCCATTTTACAGCCCTTCTAGGCTTCCTGTCCCTAGAAGTATTGAGATTTTTTTCAAGACCCTATCATGCAATGACCTGCTTTTCTCAGGGCTTTTTAGTTAAGCTCATCATGATGAACAAAACTAATAGCACAGCTGAAGCTCTTGATCAGTTTTATAACTGGCCTGGGTTCACAGCAAATAGCACTAGAGCACTTCAAGGGCTGCTTGACTGTGAACAGTTCCCTGCAGCTACACACAAAAGAAGTTTATTTAAAACTTGTTTTGCTATTTCAGGTTTCTGAGGGAGCAGGGTTCAGGTTCTTTACAACTCTGTCCACTAGAAATGAAATTAAATTTACTGTCATCTATCCTCTTCTAGACTTGATTAAAAGATTGTTTATTGTTATGTGGGCCACTGTTTTTTCAGGTAGGCAAATAATGTTATCCTTTGAATTATTTAAGATTTTGTTGAATCAGTTACCTATTTACTTCTTTATTACGACTAAATTTCAGAAGAAGCTGATCGAGGAGTGTGAGAAAGGCCTGTGCTTATTCATATAAGCAACTCTTCAAGTTCTAATGTAACCAAACAGGAGGAAGGTCCTTACTTACACCCATTTAAAATTTGGGTGCTATGAGCATTTGCCTTCTGTTTTGTTACTACACAGGTTAACAGGTCAAGGGTTGGGGCGTTAATCAGTGCAGAAAARAGCTGCTGAACTTGTGGTGAAATGAGCTAGCTGTCAAGGGAACAAAACTGAAAGCACAGTCTGCCAAAAGAACTGGCCTTACAAAGCCACCAGCAAGGGAGGGAGCCCCAGAACTGTAGCTCTGCTCAAGAAGCATGACTTACTTTGGTACTAATTTATATCCTAACATATATGTCTGCATTTAATCGTCATTTTTATGGATTTTTCTGTATCCTTTCAATAATTCTGTAGCCTGTTAGACRTTGTTCCTTAAAAATTAAGGTTGGTCACGGCATGCCTGTTGCCTGGTCTGAATAGTGAGAAAACACCAAGTAGTGAGAGCAACTCCAGGACCCAAAGACTCTGAGATGTTATTTTTGTTCAGCAGTAATTGAAGCTCTAAATCCTTCTTTACTTGCTCTACTGACAAGGCTCTGTTTCTTTTAGAACGAGCAACTTTTTAAGAAAGGAGCTGTTAGCAGAATATACAGGTTTTACAGTGCAGTTCCAAGTCATGATACTGGAAGGTACTGAGCAGATGTAATGCCTGTCAATTTACCRTTATTAATTAAAGAAGAGAACTGCTTCGTACAGATAGCTTCATTTTTCTTTCTTACTGCTAGATTGCTGTAGTTCTTCTGTTTGTATTATTACAGCTCTTTAAACCRTATATCTTTGTCTCATACATTCAAAGACTGCTTGCCTTGTTTAGTTCCTATTTTTACTGTTTAATTTGCAATCAAAATGGAAAGATGCTGCTTCTGTAAAGAGATCTATCTCAGTTAGGAAGTTATTTATTTTTTCAGAATAAGCAAATAAATTTCATGTTCTCCTTCAAAGAGAAGATTCTTTTCTCTTGGGTATTATCAGTCTACATGGAAAGCTACTACAATTATTTGGTGTAATTCCTGACYCATTAGTCACACTGACTAGTGTTTTGCAGGAGCCAAAGTTTTGGTTGCTTACAGTCTATTCTTTAAATTTAAGCTATTTATTTACTGTGCACCCTCAATCCTCCTTTAAGACCTTAAGAAATGAAGGATGGAAAGAGATGTGAGTTCCTTCTCTCATTTGAGTATGMAAACACTATTTTCAGAGCTTTTGTCCATAGAAAAGATGTGGCAGGAGGTAATTTGTTTTTTTTWAAAAAAGTCAATATCAGATTCTGGTTATAGTTTGGAAGCGTTCTGTGCAGTCAGATAGCACTGCCATCCCTTTCTTAGTCCTGAAACATGTCACTGCCCCATGATACAAGTGAGAGAAACCTTGGTAATTGCTCTAATTTGTCCRAAGTATCTGTGGCTCCAAGGGATCCTTGCAGAATATAGAGATAACTGGGTTACTGGTCATACCCCACTTCAGCTTACTGCTTCTGGCTACTGCTTTGCTGCTCTGTCTTTCCCATCTCTCTTCTCTACAGGCAGTGCAGATTTGCTCTTCTTATTTCAAATGAATATCAAAGCTGCAATACACATTTTTCAGCGTTACCTCAGCAAGCATCATCAGTATATGACAAATAATGCTATCCTAGATGTGTTATTCTTCTAAATTACTCTTTAAAAAGTGAAGACTRGCTAAAATAAAATGATTGTATCTGTTGGTAAGAGACTCAGTTTTAGGGCTGAGCTACTCTGTCATAAGACAGTCCATTACTTGCATAATAGATGAGTAATGTTCATTTCCGTTATTGGCGGCCAAAACTATAATGGGATGCCTGTTGTTGATAATAAACATGTACAGTCCCTAAAAGCAAATTAAATTTTGGCCAGACTACTCCTAGCCTGTATTTTCCTAACTTCTTGCCCTTTGGGTGAATGRCTAAATTGTTTTGGGTTTGTGTTTGTGGATTGTTTTTATTTCATTTTAAGGTATGTTTCTCATTTTTAAAAAAGAAGAGCTAAAACATATCAGAAAATCAGGTTTATTTTCAGCATTTCAAATCTAATATTTTTCATTATCAGTTTCCTAACCTATTTCCTTCCTCAGGGGCCTTAAATATACGAACTTCTAAATACAGAGATAAGCACTTTTGCCCCGCTGCTTCTGTTTCTCTTCTTTTTAAGGCAATTTTTTAGCGCCTATGAGGCTGGAGCCCTGGAGAGTTCAAGCTTCTTTTATCGTCCAAAATATCAGCAATTTCAAAGTGGGTAGCTGTACACATCTYTTCACGTGTTCTGCAGCACTCTTCAATCTTGACCTGCAAGCTCTTTCTCTGCAGGTGAGAAGGGAGCTCAGTCTTGGGACCTGTATAGAGCTTAGACTCTGGCTGAAGTGGTCACCAGGGAGAGGAGTGCACCCMAACACAAGCTAATGGTCCTTAGTCCAAAATAATTATATTGCTTTCAGCGTCCCTATCCTCTTTATTGCAATTGTCACCTAAAGTTTGCAAGCAGCAAATGTGATGCAGCTAAGAGACAGCTGAGTTAGGAGGTCTTAGCTTTCTGTTACTGTCATTGAAAGAAATGCTAAAAAAAAAAAATGCTAAAAGCTGCAATGTCAAGCTGATTTCTGGAGTAGTCTGTGGTCTATCAGCTTGAACTGCAAGAGCTTCCAGCCTTCAGCAAAATGTTTGGTCCTGAGTTACAAACTACCAGTTAAAAAAATGGAGATCTGTAGATACTCGTGTGTGGGAATCCATGATTTGTTCATTTAACCCAAGAGAAGAGGATGGGGAATGGGAGAGAGGATAATAATGTAGCTCAGGATTTCCTATTCTGCTTTGTAATGTATACAAGATGTAACTATTATATTACATTAATTTAATAGTGTGAGAAAAGGCATAAGTTGGTACAATTAGAGAATGTTGTTTCAGAATTCAAGAGAGGATCTTCTGAACATTTTTGTCTGGGAGATGAGTTGGACCCTACCAAGGAAAAATCTTATAATTCTGGCTGAAACCTTCCTCAAATTTTTCAGCCCTTAAAGCATAAAAAACTCAATCCCTTATTCCCAGGCATCTCTCAGAATGTCAGTTCTTTCAAGTTCTTAAGGTGCAAACGTAGTTTTTGGATGTAAAAGCTGTTATTGAATCTTAATTGAAGCCTGCACAGTACTAACCTACAGGCAAGGTTCTGCAAAGCATGAAGATACCTTGATTGAGTTTCTTGGAGCTTAGAGTAATCTTTACAGCTATAGATAAATGAAGCACTTTCAAATGAAGTATCCTTGAGCATATTTAAAGCAAGTTTAATTAAACTGAGTCCAAAAGCAATTATTGTTTTTTCTCTGCCTTCCCTCTGTTTTTAGATCTTTTTCAGTTTTTGTTAATTCTACCCTGTCAAATTTCAAGGAATATACAAAAAGTTTCTATTCAAAAAAGCTAGGATTATATAAAAGAATTCTACTCTTTTTTTCTGATGACCAGAAAAAATATATCACTAGTTTAAGAACAAGCCAAAGAAATGTATTGGGCTTGACTTTGAAGAAGGTTTAACAGATGCAAAATGGAAAATAAGGTGCAAGATCAAAGTAGCAACCTGAAATGCGTATTTTCATAGGTACTTTTAGAAAATAAAGTTTTATGCAGAGGAAAATCCCAGCTTTCTTTTTTCTTCTGACATGTTTTTTCATTTATTTTATTTCTATGTCATCTAGTCATGGGTGGTGTTACTGAATGTGACAGTTGTTATGGAGTGTGACAAATGTACTACAGTTTCTCTACTGTGGATGAGAGTGTTTATTTTACTGAAAGGGTGCTAACTGTCTAGTTATTTTATAAAGCTGTGTGAAGATGAGGAGGAGGAGGAGGGAGCACTTGGAAGAAAGAAAGAAAAGAAAATCTTAGATTTGGTGCTTCTGGAGAAGTGGGTGTTATACGTGGGAGGTAAAGGCATAGGAAAAAGGAATGACATTTACTGAACTTACTGCTCAGACTCCCTGTAGTTTGGATGTACATACTTAYGGTATTTATAAAGGTAGCCCCTGTGTGATAGGAAAATATGATCTTATGCTTTTGCGGGGGTGGGGAATCCCTGGTCACCACTCTGTCTGAAACACAAAACATACTTAGCAGTGCAGAGTAGTCCTTTGTACCTTCAGAGCTGTCAAATCTGTTGCATACAGAGGCTACATTAATGAATGGGCCTGTRTTGTATTAGATGTGTTTCATGCCAGTAAGTAAAGCCTGTTGAAAATGTAAGAACAGGTATATGGGTCTTTAACAATTTACTGCTGTGATTAACCAAATACCATACGGCTCTGTCGCACAGTTCTCCAATTTTTGAGATATCATCGCTTATTCTGAATGCAGTGTAATATTTAAAACTAAACATTATGCGGGAGGCAATTGATATAATGCTCCACAAAGACTGAACCTGCCTGTTTTTTGCCCTCTTAAAAATATGAGTGGGTAAATGAGCTAGGCAGCATTTTAACCATGCTATTATCTTTTATTGTTAAAATGCTCTAGAGAATGAAGTAAAAATATTTGATGTTGTTTTCCCACTACTCACCTCCCAAAAGCTAACTGCTATGAAGAACATAATGTAATATTTAATTGTCAAGTTTGGGATTATTGGATTAGGATGTATAGTTAGTAAAAACTAAACAAAAAACAACAACAACAACAACAAAAAAAAAAAACAGTACATATCACATCTTTTTCAGTCCCATGAGCTACAAACATCTTTGAACATCTCCATTGTTCTGGTCATTTTCAATTTTGTTTCCTACTCTGCAGAATTTCCCAGGAGGACGTGATGGGTCAGTAGCAGGCCGAAGATGGCCTTCAGACCTAATCTAATCAATATTGTGACAAATGTAATGAAAGAAGCTATGTCACCTTGGAATCCCAGCACATTTTATCAGCTCTGTGCCTAATGCAATGTGACAGCGATGTTGATCTGTGTATCCTTAAGAAAGGAGAGAAGTTGTACAAGGGCTTGTGMAAGGATGGCTGTGTGACAAAGGGTAATCTAACTCCATTAAGATCAGAGCTAGAGGTCAAAACTAAGGAATCTTACTTACACTTTGAGCATCAAATAGTCTTTTTAATAACCCACATTTTCATATAAACTATTTATGCATTTATTAGCTCTTCTAACATGTCACCTATATTTAAAAAGATGGTAACTTTTTCGGTAGGAAGGTTCTGAAATTGGTTTCCCAAATTAGAAGGTGGTCACTGGCTTTATATTTATTCCAAGCAAAGCACTTTTACTTTGATCATTACTTATAAAATGGCTTTATATTTTTATTCTGAATTGTCCCTTTTGCAGTGATATACAACTAGTTCTAAAGAGCTTTCATCTATGAGATGAAAGTGAATGACTTTTACTACTTTTGTCCCGTATTTTTCTCCTGTAGTACTACTTTATTCCAAGTCCTGCTTTCTGGTTTCTTCTCTTTACTAGCTGGATAGTCTTTACTTCACTGATGCACTATGGCACATAATGACAAATTTTGTGCCCTTCTGGTTTTGAAGCGACAGTTTTGCTAAAGGTTGTTTTTTATGATAATCTCTTATTCTCTGTGCTCAGGTTTGTATATATCATTATCAAATCTGACTATTGCTGTCRTTAATTCTAATCTTCCTAGCTTCTCTGCCCTGCTAGGTTTGTTGAAAACCTTTGTAATTTGACTTATTTTATCTGTCATCTTTGATATTCCTCTGCTCATAAATGTTCTCCATGTACCGTGGTACTGTCTGTACCAGCTTATTCTAAAGGCTTGTGCTTGCTCTGTCCTTGTACCTTGACAATCCATCTCAGGAAGAATGGCAATTATTGTCAAAATATTGTTATACTTAAAAAAAAAATCCTATGGACTTGTAGACTGTAGTCTGGATATCTAGAAACTTTCAGAGATAGTACTATCATAACTATTAGTGTTGGCCAAGAAGCTATCACATCTTATACTTTTTCCTTGGCGAAATAAATAACCTTTAATAATCTATCCTGTGAAAATTTACCGTTTTCTTCTCTGCACATTGTTTTTCAAGATGAAAATTTTTATTTCCTGTTTTTTAACTTGATCAAGCTGTTTCTGAATCTCAGTTCCATTATTGAAATTTTCTGTATGAGGATTTCCATAAATTGTCTTGATATGTAAATAGTAGAGCAAAACTGCCTTATACTTTTTCTTAATCCTGCAATTACATGGCTGTAGAGCCTTTTTACTTTCCTTAATATGAAACTAAACCCTCTTCTCACCTGCTCCTTTGCATAACCAATGCACTAAGAATTATGGACGTGACAGCAAAATCCAACTCTTATATCCTAGGCTTGGTAGCTATATGCTATTGCTTCTCACTGTTTCTCTCTAATAAGCTGTAAGCAGTACAATATCTTATTAGTTAATTTGAAAATCATTTCTCAAGGGATTGCATGGCTTATGTGCATCAGGTCCCTACCAATCCACTTAATGCTTAAATTCACCAGTCTGAAAAACTCAGTGATGCTTYGGATCTTATTGGTTGTAGCAGAAACATTACTTTCCCTGTAAAGCAATATGATAGCGTATTTGATCTAGCAGAAGCTATCCTGAAATCATCCTAGAATGTTGTGTCTGAAAATAAGAGCTCAYGCTCTCTATCTGGTTTTATTTATAACGTATACTTGCTAATTTTTGATCTTACAGAAAGTGTGTTTTATGCTGCWGTGTGTACACTAACAAAAGAGGATATTTTGTTGCAATTCAAATGTCCTGAAAATCTAGTGCTGTTATTGTTCTCTGTTTAATAAATTAACTTGAAATAAAAAAGAGACTATGAAATTTTAAACTAAAATATCTAAATTTGACTCATATCTGAAATTTGATTGTTGATGTTCTGCGACTACCACCTGAGTCTGGGGTAAGCATGAGCTGATCCCAAGAGGTAGATTCAAACTTCCCTTGAGAGCTGAACTTTGATTTAGAGATTAAGGTCTCTCAGTGTACTACATCATTTCAAACTTGTCTGGCCAATCCTGAAATCGTCTTGCTTGGTGAATATTCTTTCAGATCCTGTGTTACTGTCTTTTGTAGTGTTCCACACTTGCTTCAAAAGGAAAAAAAACATTCTTGTACCACAATAACATGAAAAATCAACCGCTGTTTCCATTTCTCTACAATAGCACTGTATAAAGCTGCCATCTTTGTTATGGACAGAATCAGTTCATTTCATATAATCTAATTATGAAATAATACATGAGCAATCCATGAATTTATAAACAGCATCACAATTGTAACTTTGCTTCCTGTATACTACACTATTAAAATACTTTGTCTAAATCTTGCATGGCTAGCTGTCTGTGGAAGTCGCTGCTGTAGCCATACCTAGCACAGCGATGTTTTCACTGTAGTTTGACTGGAGGTGCATTTGACTCCTCAAACACCAGCAGCACACAAGAACAGATAGTATAAAGCACAGCACTGCGTTAGACTTACCTGGGTCTCAAGGAGCATGTCTTCTCACAGCTGGGGCAGTCTGTCCCTGTTTTATGCTGCCACAGAATAGATTGTTCAAAATTGTCTCCAGTCTTGCATGTGTACGTTAAGGCAAAGTATGTTGTGGACTCTGGTGAGTCCTTTGTTTTCCATTACAATTATACTCCCGAAAAACTGAAAGTGCAACGGAGGGTAATACACAAGAGGAAATTCTGACAGTCTCAGTCTTCCACTACGTAGGTGTCATGTGTTACTTCTGGTAATGACTGGGAACTTCCATTCTTACCACGGTGTTTATTGAATTATAGTGAAACTAGTGTTTTACTGTTTTCCCTATAGTATTATTGGAATTAATATGCCATTTAGAGCAGTGTATAGATCTGTGAAGGAAACGAAGTAGGCATTGGGCAGGTATTTGTAATTATCTTCTTATATCGTTACTGTTATAATTTATCTGAAATTCTTTTATTGGTTTGGTTTGGTATGATTTTAGAGCAGCATTTCTCAAATTTTTAACATTCATAATCTATTTGGGTAAAATAAAAAATTCCTATAAATACATCTGGAAATCATTTGCAATACTTTTCATGGAAATCTAACAGATAGGAACACTCTAGAATTTAACTTGTTGAATTTTTAAATCAATTTTCGATCAATGATTCTTTTGTGCTTAATTTTTCAAAGTAATATGCACAGTATACAAAGCACTCTTCAGAAGCTTGTTTAAATCAGACAGGAAAATACTAGATGGATTCTGAGTGGAAACCTGAATGGGTTTCCCCAACAATGTTATATTTTTTGTAATAATAAAGAATTAATTTTCTCTAACCATATGTGTGTACAATATGAAATATTCCATGCAGAGATAAATCAGAAAATAGAAAAAGGAATTTTCTATGTAGATAATGTCAATTTGTAGATAATGAAGACAGCATTTGTCAGGGGAGGGGGGAGAGTTTTTTTTTTTTTTTTTTTTTTTTTTTTTTTTTTTTTTTTTTTTTTTTTTTTTTTTAGTAACATTATAGAAGTTTAAATAAGGATGCAGAAATAATGAGATCTGGGAAACTGGACAATTGGTAAAAGGAAATGAGGAAGAAGACACAAAGGTAATTGCTAAAGAGGATTCCCATACCTTTGTGGAAATGCCAGAAAAATGGAGAGCAGTTTAGGAAAAGAAGGTAATAAGATAGGGGCATGGTTGCATGCTTGTAGGATATGTTTGGAAGAGGTTAGTGGACAACGTTTCCTCTAATCTTCTGTGGGGCACAGTATTCTAGGCGAACAAAGGTAATGGATAGGAAGGATTTGTCTTTTACAAGTAACACGTGTATTTAGATGAGATCTGAGAAGTGGATGTTGAAGTGGATGTCCGAGCAGCACATGAGTCCGTTTCCCAGAGATTTGTCTGGGGCAATGGTTGGAGATGCGCAGTTTGGACGGCGGGAGTTGTTGAAAGCAGCTATAAGCAATATGGAATTTTACAATGAACCGTTGCTATTGTTCAGTGTCTTTTGCCTGCAATTCCAAGTCTATAGCTGGATTTCGTATTAGTCCAAGATTCTTTCTGCRCCAGTTTACATAGTCTTTTAATGGCTGGACTAATTTTTATTCGACTATACAACTGCCCAGTGTGATTCCTGAGCAATATAAATCTCTAACTGTAAATTAATCTTTCAGTGCTTTCAAATAAAAAAAAAGGGAGTTTTACAGAAGTATCATAAAATATAAAATAATACTTACTTTGCATTTCTTTACAGCAGCATTGCACAGTGGTTCTGCCATCCAGCCTTTCTYGTTGGGTGGACTTCCAGCTATTTCACTCTATGATTTTTGTCATGTGTGTTGCCTCCTTCCCCTTAAAATGAGGGGTGCAATGGATTACTATTCAGAACATACTGTTATTTACCACTGAAAATGCATGGCAGTGTCAAAGTAAAATTTGGCATGGATAGTTTTAGAGAGGTGAGAATCATAAGAAGGAAGAAGTAGCACAAATTCTGGGATAGCAGAGAGGGACAAAGACAGAATTTTAAATGCTAGGTGTCAGGAGAAGAAGAATAGGAAAAAGAGTTGGAAGGGTCAAAACTTAAAAAAAAAAAAACAGAAGAGAACTGGGAGGGAAATGGGGAGGAAAAGGGGAAGGGAAATGGGGAGGGAAAAGGGAAGGGAAAGGGGAAGGGAAAAAAAAAGAAAAAAAGGGGGGGGGGAGGGGAAGGGGGGAGACAGCTGTTTTGCAGTGTAGCCTCCATTATGATCTACTGGAAAGACATTAAGAAGCAATATCGAGTATAGTAACAATAATATTTATATTACAAAATTGTCGGGTTATAAAACTACATGCTGAAAAGTGTTTAACAGAAGCTGTGGAATTTGTTGTAGAGTTACAGTGGTAGAAGAAAAAAWTTTTTTTTCTTCTTAAGAAATAAGTACTATGTCATGATAAAGGAAGTAACAGCACAATCGTGYCTCATCAGAATGATGGGTAAATTGTTAACAACATATATTCATCACCAAACTGTCTTATTTGTGATGGGGAAAAAAAAAAAAAAGAACTAGTAACCATTCTGTTAACACCTAAGATAAAACAGGAGATGATTCAAGTCCTGAAAAACAATGCAAACCTAGGTTTGAGCTGATTTTAGTCGTAATAAATATAGAGAGAATACACCACAGTGTACACAAATACACATTACAACTTTGAAACAAACTCCCGTAGATTTTTAGCAGGAAACATGAAAAATGCCATGGGGACTTGGACATACATTGTTCTGTTACTTTTATATGAAATAGTGTTCTTTCCTTAATAATGTCAGTAAAGAAGTGCTGCTTTACTTTTGTGGTAACAGCTGCAGATTTTAGCTAGAATTGGGGTGAAANTTTTTTTTTTTTTTTTCCAATAAATACGTTCTTGATTCAGGAGAGCATTTATAATGGCTTCAATAAATACGTTCTTGATTCAGGAGAGCATTTATAATGGCTTTGAGTATGAACATGATTTCCATATAAATAATTTGAGGATCTTCTGGCAGGCCTTCCTAACCACTGTTGCAAAAGCCATTAGGACGTAACATACATTAGCACATAGCATACATTTGTATTTAGATTATATTTTTGGTTAATATGATTAACTAGAAGCCAGCTGTGTTTATGCATGTTCCTTGTAAAGWTACATACCAATTCCTGTCAATAATGCCTGAAGTGCTTTAATGGCAAAAGTACTGACTTCCCATTACACCATATCGCTTTTCTCTTTTCTCTGTTTATTCGTGAGGATGAGGCCTCTAGGGCAGGACATCCTGCAATTTGCTGAGAATCAGAGAAAGCCTGTTAATGCTGTAGCCTAACTGTGATCCATGTGCAGTTACTGGGCAAAGTTTATCTTGACCTTTAGCGTTAGCAAGGTGCGAGCTATTGTAGTTGCTGCATTAGAAATTAGGCGTACTCATGGGTGCAWCCAACACACTGTCATTTCTCATTCTGCTTCTCTCAGCCACATGTCGTGTTTCCAAGCACTGAATGGGCTCAGTTTCAGCAGAAGCTGGATGTGCCCATATAGGGCTAAATGAGGCTGTAACTTCAAAACATGCACCAACTTCTCTCTTTCAAAGAGAACAGCTTCCTGTTAGCACAGATAATGAAATGTACTGCTGTTCATACAAAGTGGAAACCCCCATGGCTCTCAAAATTTTATGTAGTGGAACCTACAGCAAGTACAAAAAAAAAAAACAGTGCTTCTATTTTTGGAGAAGTGGGAAACTACTGTGGAAATAAAAACCCTCCACCTAGCTATTTTTATGTAGTGATTTGCAGGAAAAGAAAAGAAAGAAAGCTAATAAAATCTGACACACATTGCTGTATTTAGGGGGGGATATTTTCTGCAGTGAATTGAGGATGGTAGTTGGAATTGGAAAATAGTTACAGCAGTGATATCTCTGATCCATATTCCTTGTTGACATATTTATGATAGCATAAAATTTCACAAATACATTTTTTTAAATGCACAAGTGCTATTGTTGAGAGCAAGTGGCTATGGTTTTTCCTAATATCAAAGACCCATGCATGCTGCTGGCTTAAGATCAGAACAGCTACACTTCCTGAGAAAGCTGTTAGAGTACTGTTAAGCAAAAGATGTGACTTATCTAGACAGATTATGATTAATATTTCTAGTTGTAAACATAGAGATAGCCATAAACTGTGATTGGAAGTTTGGAAGGACTTGGCACTTTCAATTTTCCGCCGTATTTTTGACTTATGTGAAGGTTTGATTTGGGTGGCTGGTAAATAGATTATGTTTCTGAATATTACTGTTGCAGTTTAGTTTTGATGGAATGTTATCTTTAAACAATGTCAAGGTCACTACAACATATGAATATAACCATTTTTTTTGTACCTATGTGGCACCTGTATTTTGACTTTACAGTTCATTAAGACTCAAAAACTTGATGCTAGAAGTTATCTTGGTGTTTTCTTGCTTGGTGCTGGTTGAYAGTTGTTATTTTATTCACCAGTTCCATTGAATCTGCTGTTAGCAAAATGATACACAAGCAAAGCTTTAGGAAAAGAGGATGGGAAATCCACAGAGTCTAACAGTTTGGTAATTCCAACTAGTTGAGGACCATGAGCAGTCAGATAGCAAAAGATATCTTGGTTAGCCAGTAGGAGGTTGTTATGGTGTGGGTTTCTTGGAAATCCGGCAGGTTTACTGGCAGCTAGAAGATGGAGTGGCAGTAGAAAATAGTGGGGAGCGCTTTTCAGTTGACTGGCTGCTACTAAGGAAGCTAGTGAAATTTTACAGTCTACAGATTTTGATTTGATGAAATTGTTGTGCTTGTAATAGCTATAGGCTACTGTAAAAATAAAAATTGAAGCTTTTGCTGACCATTGGGAGACCAGCATCATCATTCATGGTACTGAAGGCAGCACAAATAATATGAGAGTGGTAGCAACAGCAGTGTGTGATAGGTAGTATTTGGAAGCAAATAGACTCAGACCTCTGATGATGGCTACTGCTGTTTACTGCTTCAAGTGGTTGAAGAGGACCCACATGCCTTGTGGTTGGAGAGGACCCAAAGAAGGTCAGGGTGTGTGCACACTTCCAAATGATCTGAATACTTGTACTCTGCATGCATGCAGGAATATCCTACAGTGATTCCAGTAAGAAAACTTTCTGGTCTGATGCATTTTGTGCTTGAGTTGAACTGAGATCCTTTCATGGTAGTTACTGGCACTTGCAGGGGTTGTTTCATTGTGGACTACCTAAAGGAAAGCTGGTGCATGCAGACGTACAAGGGCTGCCTCCAGAAGCCTCTGTGTTCAGGAGACCTCGGCTGCCTCTCAGGGCTGCCTGTTGTGTTTCAGTCTGGGATTGCATCTGAGTAACCTCAGTAGTGTCTCATGGCATATAGAGAAGTTAGGCTTATCTGGCACTGTGCTGATCTGTGGTGTTTCTAGATACTGGAGACTCTGCTTCGATGAATAGCACATACAGCTTTGTTAGTAGATCCTGATMTGACAAATACTGACCTAGAACGTGGAGATGTTGCAAGATCTCCATTGCTTTCCTGTTCCTGTATTACTGAAAGGGAGAAGATGCTAGCCCTGAGAGAGAGGAAATTCCAAACAGGATATTCTGATGTGGGAGGCAAAGTAACTTGGCCTGGGAAAGTTTGTTTTTATTCCATTATTCTGTTACTCTATTATTACTCTGTTGCATTAGAAAGTGGTTTGTAAGAAGTAATGCACAAACTGTACTTCTGAGCATAATTTGATGTTGAGCCTTTTATGTTATTTTGAATGTAAACTCAGAGTACTTAACAGTGAATGAGAATAGGTATACTTTTTCAGCATGCAGGAATTTTTAYGTTTTTATTTTAAATCATTTATTTAGTAGTGAAGATTTTGAGGAATATTTAAATTTGTCACCTTCTCTGAACTATTTCTACTTCACATATATTGAGAATAAAACTGTGTTCACTCTATTTTATTTAAAGCAGGAAGAGGAAGTAGCTTAAAAAAGACCCCAAATACCATTGCRTAATGTCTGATTTGTGACTTTCCAAAGTTGATCTTTGATTGCCCAGTGCAACTTGGTGTATAACAGAGTGTTAGAGATTTTGTGCTTGAAATCAGTGTCAGTGAAAGCTGCTTCTTTATTTTTGATAATGATGGCAACAGGATGGAAACCAAATTTGGTTATGTTTGCCAGTTAAACAATATCAAAAATACGATAAATCTGTAAATCTATCAGGAAAACATACAGATTGCGAATTATGCTATCTTAAGACTTTCCTCTAAAATAGAAGTAAATTTTCCTTTTGTTGTTGCTGGTGCAGTGGTTACAGGACAATGCCTAGCAAAGGAGGTGAAAATTCATAGTTTTTTACGGGTCTCCTAGAGTACATCTTCATTCCACAGAGGAGAATCATGCAGACACAGGAGTTCCTTGTGCTGTTTCAAGCTGGTGCTGATCAGTGCCCTTGGAAGTACTTGAATATATTTGGAAGCAGTACCTCAGCATTAGCACAATACTGTGCCTAGGCTTTAGGCCAGAGAGTGGGACTTAGACCTGTAGAGACAGTTGCAAGAATCAGACCTTTAAACACTGGACAAAATGATTTGGGAACATTACTTACTCAAGATGATCAGTTTGTATGCACATAAGCAGAAGGAGTTACCTTGCTCTCTTTGTGTGCTCTGAAGTGACCTTGTTCCAAGTGACCCTGTTCCTGGAGTCTTTGCAACTGAGGAGATACCGCACAGCAAAGACATCCCAGGATGTTGTATTTTAACCTTGGGCTTTATCTGTAGCTCTGTTTCATTCAAAAAGCCACACAAATTTATTGAAGAATTTTTTATGCAATATTGATGCTGTTTTTTGCAGGGAAGCGATGGCATTAAATGGTTTTATTATAGCAAGAGTACTTCTGAGAACGACACTGTAAAATACAGACACAGGCCTTAGTTCACAACCGGTATGATCCCACGGCACCCTCTGTTTCAGGCCTATGCGGGAATGAGTCAGGCAGTGTCATACTGTGAATACTAACTAGACAGATGCTATGTGTGGAGAGCTTTCAGGGTGACAATAAAGGTTTTGGCCATCTGAGTAGGAAATATCTGTGTGCTCTGAACAATAGTATTTTGCCCATATTGGTAGTGCTGCAAAAAGAGYACAGTCTCCTGTTCCACAGTGTTGCAATCGATCACAGCAGTACATTGGCCCTTTACAAAGAAATGTAATGTTTTGCTGACCCCATAATAATTACAGAACGTACAGTAATGTGTATGTGCACAAAGATAGTTTAGATATGTATTAGTATTAAAAATATGATTAAAATATATCTCCATGAAGCAGTAAAACAATGTAATCTTTGGAGTATCTTAATATGTGAGATGAGAACAAGTCCATTTTCTGATTCTGCTATAGATGTCCTTTGTGAGTTGTGGGAAGTTAGACAAGTAAGTATAGTTGTATGTCTGCTGTCCATTTCCAGTCTGGTATTTGCATGGCTGCCTTAGTACTGACTCTTTTTATTTTTCTGAARAATTCTTGGAGAAGTGGAAGATGGAATATATATTTTTTTATTTATTAATTACAATTTCATCTTCATCCGTGTCCTAATGATTTTCAGTACTTAAAAGTGGAAATGGGCATTTAATTGGCAAGGTTGTACTATGTCTTACTATTTCATTGTGTAGAATTCTTTATGATGTTGGAATATGGGGGTAAATTGTTTGTACTGAATCTGCTGCCTTTTTTGTTTCAAATGATTTCTACTTTTAAGGAACTTCTGGCTTTAGAGCTGCTGTACGCTTTTCAGGAAATGGATTATTTACTGGCAGTTTCTTTGGTGAAATGGATTGCTTGGCACAGACTCAATGTTTGCAAGTTTTGAGCCAAATTTTCAGTGGTCACTATCTCCATTTTCAGTCATCTTTCTTAGTCTAAATATTTATTCTCAKATCATGCTGGAAGGTTAAATTCCTCTAAAAACAAGTGTAATCACTGGTGAATCACATTATATTTACATTCAGGATGAACTATCCTTTATCTGCCTCAAAACATTCTTTGRTTTAAAAGTTGAGTTAAAATGAAGTGTGCTTTTCTTGGGGGTGGGGGGGAGATGGAAGAGGGAAGGGAGGAGTCTTTTGCTTTATTTACCTTCAGTGGTTCTATGTAGCCTGACTGTTCAGTGAGCTCGATCATTGTATGATCTGATGCTTTTACCTATTATTTGTTGCCACAGTCCTGTATTTTCTGATGTCTCACAATATGTGTCCCAAAAATAGAATGAGGATCCTTAGAAGAGAACGAGGCCCCAGGGTTTAACCCTGTGACCAAAGCGGAAGCTGTAGAAGAAGTAACTATTCTGAAAGGAGGGAAAAAAAAAAAAAAAAAAAACCACAGCTCAAGCACAAAAATCCAGCCTGGAAAGCACCAAACAATTTCTCACATAAATCTTCAGCAACTTCCTTTCTTACAGGCAATTCTGAACTCTTTGATGTCAAAATAGTTTATACAGTCCTAACATGAGAGCTGCTGTAAAAGATGTTTGGATGCGGTAGAGTGTGGAAGAAGGTGAGCAGGTTTGAGAAGCATGCTTTATTCCAAGCAAAATGACAATATGAGAGAGGGTGCCAGAATACTTCTGGAAAAAAGGTAGGGGTGGAAGTATTGTGTTAGATTGAAGTGAAGCAAAAGAGAAGATAAACTTGGAAATGCAGATGTCAACAACACACATGTAGCCATGAAGAGCTGAACAGGTATTATGAATTTGAAATTCCCTGCAAATACATTCAGAAAATATTGCCATTGTGGCATAACAATCTTACAAAATAAGCATCAACATTTCAAAGTCTGGACTTAGGGCCAGCTGACTGAACTCTGCTTTTAGAATGAATCACTGCTGTTGTTTTTCTCAGTGTCATACGGTTTTCCTAGTAGATGCAAAAGGCCAATCTATAGAAAATTAACTTAAATGAATAAATAAAACTTGTGGTGACAAACAGGATCAAAATCAAAACAACTTAGTCATCATTCCATCTCACCCTATAGAAAATGTACAAGGAATGCTTCAAGTGGAAGGTCCTGTCAGATTCTTACCTTATGGCTGTGAATAGTGTATGGAAGAAAGAACATGATATTAAAAGCATATTAAATATAAAAATTTATATGTTAAAATATCAGGATAAGGTGATATAAGAAAATGCCTGCCATACGGCAGTTTTCACTGAAAAACCAGGGGCTATATTTTTCTGGTCATGTCCTTCCATTTTTGAGCATTTGCTTGAGTTTATTTTGCATGTTTGTTTTGGCATTCCTTTGTTATTTTTAATACAGGATTGAAGCATTCCTCACTTCTTATATTATGGAATTGWCAGAATGGAGCAGGCGATAGGGAACAGACTGAGACAAGACTACTGCTAAYGTACTTTGGCAACATGTAAACTTCTTTTCTATTTCAAAAGGTCCCTAGAGCAGTATCAGTATCAGCAATAGATTTCAAAATAGCAGTAAGAAATAGGAGTTGTGGCYGTGTTAGCTAGGGTCTGCATGGCCTTCTTTTGTCTTGTATTTGAAAGTTTTTATAGTCTTCATGGGAGAATTAGTAAGGAAAATTACTTGTTCCATATTATGTAGGAAGTTAACTTGGATGATGATTATTATCGCTTTTGTCTTCCAGATCTCTGAATTGTTTTAGCAGGAAGTGAAATTAATAGCAAGGACTAACAGTTGTTGCTGTGTGAAGACTGATTGGTGATGTTAACTTGAAAGATGTTGTTGAACTTGTTTCAGTTCCTTGTGGATAAGTACCTACATTAAAACAAACCAAAAAGATAGCAGTGGTGTGCTTGTTTAGTAAGTGCTTTGCCACAATCCTGTTCCCCAGAGAAGCATACTCCACTCAAGGCATATCATCACGGTAAATACGGAGGAATCTTTCTTAGCTAATGCCCAAGCTGCATCTATTTGGTGGAGAGTTTTATTATCCCACATTGAACTGTGGTGTTTCTTTTAAACAGCAAGCGCTATGCTGTGCCTCTAGTGCTTTGCAGGAAAACTGGGTCTCACTGTATTACACCTCTTGTTAGATTGGATGGAAGTGTACAGGCAAAGCTTTGAGAGCTGAGGCTGTGTTAATCACAGTCTGCAGGCTATAAGAACTACATCACATGAAGTAGCATTGCTGATAATGTGGCAGATGCAAGGTATTGAGATATCACTGATTCCTACTTGTTAGACAGTGTYGTGCATTCAAGTCAACACCTTGCCTTTAAATTAATTTAATGAAAGATCTTTTTCTAATGTTTAAACATATAGTGGATACTGTCACAGACTACTCTAAACAATTTGAGAAATTCTATGGACCAGTTTTAGGAAATAATTTAGGAGAGTATTCAAAAAAAAAAAAAATCCAGCAAGCACCTTTCCTTTGAACAACCCTCCATCTCTTCACCCTCTTCCTTTCCTTATAACCAGTGGGTGACAGGGTAGTTTATGATTTGACACTGATGATTGTTGAGCCTTTCTCACAACTGAAATGTCTCCACCTATCCTAGTTTGCAGTTTGAAAAATTACCAGCATGCATTTCTTGGAAAAACTTCTCATTTTTACTACGCGCATGTTGTGATGTGGAAAACATGCGCAAGAAAGTCACCCTTGGTATTAAAGAAATGGGACAATCATCACAAAAAAAAAAAAAAACTAATGGATGCTAAAAAGGATTATTAGTACCCATATCTGACCACAGAGGAAAAGACCTGTACTGCAAAGCCCATTCTCTGTTACAGCAATTACTTATTGCAGCAGTCATTAGCACCTGCTAACAATTCTTTGCATTTAGGTTTTCCCACAGTGCCAGGTAACATCTTYGGGGTTTTCTTGTTTGTTTGCTTTTGATTTGCTTCTTTTCTGCTATGCTCCCTCACAGTAGTGATGTGAGAGGTGCTGCAGCAGTCAGGCATAGGGAGTGCTTTGTACCCAGGGAGCAGTTTCCCTGACAACAGCAAGCCAAAACGATGCCTGATGCCTCAGCATCCTCTTGTCCTGGCTGCTYGCCTGTACACTTGCTGCGGCACTGCAGGCAATGGCCTTGCCAGAGCTGCAAACTGTCAGATGAGCACCTCCAACCCTCTCATCCTTATTTTTTTTATCCTTTGCTCAAGAGAATCAATCTCAGTCTGGAAATAATGTGTTGAAACTCAGAGGTGAACAGGCACCCCAGTGCCTGTTGCTGAGCTCATTTAGCATAGTGTAAGGTCTGCTTTTTGTCATACATTCATGTACATCTCAGGAAAAAGACATGCTTGCATGTGAAATGAGTACACACAAGCTGAGCTAATCAGGAATAAGGGTGAGAAGTACCAGTGTCAGGCAAGTGTCCTGCCTGATTATTTTGGGTATATATTTTCATTAATCCTTGTTTTGGCTTACGTTTGGTATGTCAGTGAAAGGTTCATGACAGTAATATATGTGTTCGGATCATTCAGCTTTGAAAGGCAACATTTGTTATTTAGCTAATTTTGACCTGCATTTATTTTTATCAGCTAATGTTGGTGCCTACATGAGTAGTCCAGCAAAATGCATCAACTGACTGATTTATTAATATATCAGGCAGTATRCATGAGCTGAGGTACCACATATATGATGTAGCACTCTTGACTGTTAGGGCCCAGAAATTGTCAGGTGCTAAAGCATATCTTAATGCAAACTGTAATAAGAGTAGACTTCAAAGTCACCATTAGAAATTACATATTTTTCTTTAATCTGCAGACCGAGAAGATGGCAGCGTGTGAGATTCCCAGCTGAATTAAATATATTAGTTCCAGTAAAATCATGCTATCAGCTTAAACTTGGTCTGAGTGCCATAGAATGTGATATAGGTGAACAGATGAGTCATTGTAGCTCTTTATCATGTTCACTCCTGCCGAAAACCTGTAGTGTGATTCTCGCTTGCTGACTTGGGACATATTCATGTGTGGGCATAGAGAGATTTGCTCTGTCAGGAATGAGACTGTGTGTTGCATAGTCTGAGAGCTATGTAACAATTCTGGTACACTGCTGTGCGTAAATCCCAACGAGGCCAAGCATGTTGTAGTTCTAATGTTTTTGCTCTGCAGATTCCACGTGGTAACTGCCTTAYATCCAGAATAATGTATGAAGTACTTAAAACATGATGCAGTGTTGCTCACCAATGCTCTGGTATTTATTGCATTCTTTGCCTTTCAGAATAACAATAGTTTAGTACTTTTTTTTCATAGACCATGAAGAGCTCCAAAAATGTACCACTTTGTTTTTCAAATAAGGAAGTTGGACTCTCTGCTTAGTGAATTTTATCTGATGCCATTCTGAGTTAATGCATAGCCAGATAAAGAATCCAGTTCCCCTGACATTCAATCCTGTGACCTATTCAGCTAACTTATTAGTACAAAACCCCCGAAGAAACTCAGAATAGTACTGTCTTTGTGTGTGTGTGTGTGCGTGCGCACGCAATCTTTCCTCTCTCCTTTGTGGATGCATGTGGGTGAACTTTTTTCATGCAGATTTCCAGTAGAACTTAATGTTCAGTTTGTACAAATTAAGTGATTTCACGTGCCTCTTAGCTTTCACTGAACTGAAGGGAAACTTCATAACAACAGCAACAAAAAAGTTTTACAAAGCTTATTCGTAATTAATCRTAGCCCTGTGACAATGAGGTCCATATTGTTTTAGATAGTTAACACCGGCATATGATCTCCTGAAAGTCTGATTAATCTGTGTTAACAAGCTTCATGCAATTCCATCCACTGAGGTCAGTGCCAGAGTAGATGTTTTAAATAGTTGAGTAGTTAGAGAGTTGATTCTCCTTAAGTTCTTCCTTGTCATCATTCTGTGATACTAAATATATCTTTCTTTGGTAATTTGGAGGGCAGATACTAGTTTTATTCTCTTTAWTTTTTTCTGCGATTTAAAGAGGAGTTTTCCCTGGATTACTGGGTGTTAAATCTGAATTACTAGTAGAATTCTTTTCTCATTTTTTCATTTCTGTGATTACTGTAGCATGTAGGGACACTAGCAATGATTGTTCCCCTAATAGAAGTTCTCTTACATGTTTTTGCAGTATTATCTTTTCATAGTGTATGCTTCCCTTGAGAAGAATGTTATGTAGTTTATTTTTTAGATTAGATGCTTGCTGATTAAATAGGTTTTTAATTTTGACTTTTGAATTATGTGGATTACCTCATTAAGTTGTTATCATTTACAAATTTGTCATAAAAACCCATCTGCTTTTCCATCTATTTTATACAGTGAAGGCATTCAATATTTTTGTTATTGGAAATATTTCAGGAACAGCATCATAAAAATGGGGCCTGAAGGAGACCTTAGCTGTTACCTAAAATCCACCAAAGACAAGATAGACAATATTCTTAACACATGGTTTTGAAAAGGTTCTTTAAAGATTTTAATGAAAGAGAGAGGGATTATTATCATATCTTCTCTGCTCTCYGATTGGTGTGTATGTTCTAAAGAAAACAATTGCAGTGAAATATCCTCATAGGATATTTTCCAATATCTTTCACTTTGCTTGCTTTTCCTGGGACACTGTGAATGTTTATAGTTAGGAATTGAAATTTGAACACTGTATTCCAGCTGGTAAGACAACAGCAGTGAAAAGAATGGAATAATTACCTCCACAGCCATGCGTATCACATTCCTGTTATCTCTCAGAATTACTTTTTTTTTTTTCCCCCCTCAATCAATCTCATTGAGTTACATTATTGGCTCATATTACAATCTACAACACCTACTGCTTACTGTGTTTCTATTGTATTCATATATTTGCTAGCAAAGCTCTGGATTTAACATGTACATGTCTAATTTGAATTTCATCCYCTCCCCTTTTTTTTAATTATCAATTTGTTAAGATTTTGATTTTTTGCTGTCTTCCATGCTTTGGTAGCATTCCTGATTTTCTCCTGTGTAATTTATACAATTGCTGATGATAATGAAATAATAAATACACCAGGCAGAACACAGTGTAGACCCTGTGTCACGAGCCACTGATAACTATGACTCCATTATGATTTCCTAGCTGATTGTGCATCCTGTTATGGTGATTATCTGTGGAGAAAACTTTCTTTGGTTCCTTATGAGAATGTTCTCCTTGACAGAGCAAATATCCTTACCATAGTTAAGGTAAGTCATCCTTCTGCTCTATCCTAGCCACTAGGCTATTTATACTGTTGAAAAAGGGAATTAGAATGTCTTGACATGCTCTGTTCTTGGCAAATTTGTGTTGGCTATTTCTCATCACTTTATTATGCTCTAGTAGTGTACAAATTGAATGTTTCCCTCCTGAGTCTTCCTGAGCATTACAATTAGCATCCTTGCATGTAATCTAATGAGTACTTCCTTTCAAAATACTGTGTTTATCTTTCTCCAGTAATCTAGTATGTTCCCTTCTATGTTCATTGCTGGATACAAAATAGAAGCATTATGGAATTGGCACAAATGGAATACTGGAAAACTAATTATGTATCTATTCTCRTGAGCTTCTCATCTGAATATTGCAGCTATTAGAGAATTGATTAGCTTGAATAAACATCAAATGTTTAGAGCTAACTGATTTTTCAGCTTTACATCATGCACAGTGCTATTGTGCTGAATTGATGTGGTTTCAGTAACAGCAAAATATCCTTGTTACAATACATTTAGTTTTCAGGAAAACTTTTGTGCTATTTTTGCACTAACATAGTAAGTTGTTCAGCCTGTTCTGTGCATGTTACAGCCTGTTCCAGATATATACTTAAATCTGTTCAACAATTCCTAAAAGAAGCATGTCTGCAATCTGCCTTACCAGCAGTTTTTCAAGTATGCTTCGGTATATTTGATAAAAATGGTTAACAATAAAAACTAATGCTTATCCACTTGCATTGCTCAGATCAGAASAATGTAAAAAATAAAGAGCAAAACAGAGGTGTAAATGAGTTGTGAAAATCCAGGACTTGTCTCTYTTCTCTATTTGCAGCATATATGCAAAGAATACCCTACTGTATTTCACGTCCTTTCTGAGATCCTCATATACAAGAAACGTGTGTAATCATTTGAAAGTTTTTGTTTCATTGAATTTGAAAAGATTATACACAAGCTTGACATTTAGGCATACTTGCAGGCAGGTTGCATACAAGTTACAGGAATGTGCTTTCTGTTTTCATCTTCACATCTTTTCATGATTACTTTAAACAAATCTGTTAAAGTTCCTGTGAGCATTACCAAGAATCCAATCAATGTCCTTTCAAAGAGCAAAACCCTCTGAGTTCCTTTGTACCTGCTTATAGTATCCTGTTTCACAAACTGATAGGTCCTCTTGTGACCTCCTGTAACTACCAGCTATGCTCCTTACCTCTCAAAAAATATCAAATTTTGTTTATCTCAGGAGTACCAATTATGATGAATGATCCTCTAACTGCATTAGTTATATCAAAAATGTTAAGATAAACATTCATTCTCTGGATGTAAACCTATTTGAGTTAYATTTCTAGAAAGAATTCATCTGTGTCATTTAATGTCAACTCTACTTTAGAATTGAATCTGTAGACGGYAGCTATCAGCTTTCTTCCCTGCATCTTACAAGCCAGCTGTGAAAAAGCTTGTCCTGAATAAAGACAAGAATGATTTATCATTTAGAACTTGTATTTTTAAGTAGTGCCTGTCAGCCAAGGACACATGGTCTCTTGTTTCCAAAGAGGAAACTATTTGCACTGAATATCAAAGCATAACAAGGGGGAATCTGATTCAGAAATATTAATGATCTGTTCTGATATTTGATTTCTTGCATTTGGATTTTGTTCTCTTGGATTTGATTTCCCTTTGAAGTTGGTAGGGTGATTTCTGTTGATTTCAGGGGAAATTTAACAGGATCTGTTTATGAGAAATCTAATTAAAAGTCAGAAATTTAGCAGGATTGTTATGGATTAAAGATAATTGCCATCAGCCTGCTGTATATGGGGCAATCTTTGACCTGCTAGTGTGATTTAATCACAGTCTCTGTTCTTTTGACTAATGTTTTCCTCTTAAGGGAAAATGACCGACATCATTAATAACAGATGTATGATGACTTGTGTGCATTGATTTCATAATATAATTCCAATTTCTAGAGAGAAGAGGACAGCAGTTAAGGAATTTTACTAGGCCACTAATTTATTTATCAGTATTAACAGAAAGGTATGGATTATTAAACAGAGTGCTTTGAAAATAGTTATGAGTGAGCTAGGAACCAAAAATACCATTGCGTATTCTTCCTGAACACAGTTATGGGCAGGTCCTTTGCCAGATGTTTGAGGGAAAGTGGTCAAGGAGCCTGTAGAAGCTTGCCGAGTTACATTTTAAAATACGTTGGAACTATGCTTAAAGAAAGGAAATTTGTGCTTGGTGCTGTAAATAGGCTTTTGCGTTTTTTGAGTATAAATTGATATTCTCTGACCTTTGGGGGCATTGTTTTAATTCACATTTAATTCTGAATAAACCTTTCCATGTGTTCAGACCTTTATTTATTTCTTTGTGTAATAGAGTTTTTTGTAATTGTCTCTGCTTCTTTGTCAGCTTAGGAGAGAGGCATTCTTTATTTGGAGATGCTTGCAAGCTATTTTGTTTGTGTTCATTTATTTAAATGTTCCTGCTGGAAATTATATTTTGTTTCTGCTCAGTTTATCTGATGATTATGAATTTTTAGTTTGCTAAATCAACTGCAAAGCTTGCTCTCTGTGCTGTAGTAATGATGATCTTTAAAGGTAAAAGTGATTATCTCATAAACTATTTTTTAATTTCTTTTTAGGTTAACAGTTTGACTCATCAAGACTATTCTTTATACACAAGCGTAACAGTATTGTTTTTAGTCACTCTCAGCAATTTTGTTGCTTCTATGTCATTTCTTTCTTTTTGGTTTCTTCAGCACATTAAGAAAGTGATTGCTGAAATAGCTTGTACTTTGAAAAGTAGGAGATGGTGTGAATATATTAATTCTTTCACTTTGGTCTCAGTTCACAATTTCATCTAAAGCATTTGCTTCCATGTGTTTTAAATGTTCACTTATGTACTATTCTGAACTGGCGTATTAGGCTTATTTGAACTAATATAAGATTGCCCGTTTATCTTAACTGATGGTAGGAATGCTGTGACAACTTAGCGCTGTGTCAATTAGAAGGGACTTTGCTGACGTAATGTGAATTGATCTGTTAACTGAAATGTGCAAAAGTTCCGTTCTTGGTGCTGCTTTAATATTCTGTCATTGTTTGTGGCACACTGATAATTCAAAAAAACATTGCTACTAATTATAAAATATTAGTATATGCATCCAAATGCAGCCATCTAGTATTTGTCCTTTTCCCAGTTTTTCTATTCAACCAGGGGCTGAACAGGCTATTGAATATAGGGAGATATATCATTGCATGCAGTAGGTTGATGTTATAGTCTAAATAGTTTTGTTAAAATTGTATGGAAATTGACAAAACTATGTATCAATTTATTTACCTTATTTACAATAGTTTTTTTAAGTGCTTAGTGCTCGTCTTAATCTCATTTAGATTAATTAATTGTACTTTATTGATTTTATGTATGCAAAGATGATGGTGATCATAATGTGGGTAGAGAAGAGTGGAATGCCATGGCTACAAAGAAGCTGTTTCTATTCCAGTAATCACTTAGAAATATAACTTGATACGAGGAAAATAACAATTGTACAAATATCTAGCAATAAATTAATCCTATAGGACTATACACAGTTTGAACACTTGAAATAGAAAAAAGCTTAAAAGCTTTTTTTTTTCTTCTTTTTTTTTTTTTCCCCTCTCTCTCTCTCTCTTTCCCGAACTTGCTTTTTCCTTGTAGATCTTTGTAATGGAGGCAGGGTACAAGTCTATCTTTCAGTTACAGCTGGTCTGCAGAAAGAAATGTGGCAACATTGTAGACTAGGGAGTATAAAAAGCCACAGAACAGGGAAAGATGAGAAATGCCTTTCTCTTTGAAGCTGATCTTATTTGCCTTCRGAGGGCTATCACATTATGGTGCTGTTAGTGGTCTCTGATTCTAAGATTTTCATCATGTAGATATAAAATTGAACATATTAATTTTTTTTGCTGTACTACATACAAAAGTCAAGCAATGAATTCGCCAAATCCCGTAGAGAAAGAAATCTGCAGCCAGAATTTCAGCTGTGATCATTTGTAACAGGCTTTATAATATTCTCATTAAAGGAATGAGGATTTTTTTTTTATTGTCTCAGTTTGACTTTGTAATTATTTTGCAAGAATTGTGATTTGTGTTTATAAAATGGTGGTTATTTGTCCTCAAGTGTTATTCTTTCCTTAATCTTCTAAAACTGATACTCTGTGTGCGTTTAGCATATAGAATACAAACTCAATCGGGTTAGTTTGTTCTGTGTATTTCATTAATAAAGCTAAGAAAATGCATGCTTTTTGTTTCTGATGTATCAAGAAAACATGCACTTTCTTTTTGCTGTGAGTATATTTTGTTTCATTAAAATGCATTCCTACAATACCTATTTTGATATTTTTAATGAGTAAGGACTGGTAGATATTGCTAAACATGTGTTGAGTTGCTCTTGATTGCTGACTCAGTGAATAAAATGGATAAAGGCAGATTGGTTTGTTTGGCAGTGCGTATTTTGGGCACAGCCAGGGGGGAAAAAAAAAAAAAAAAAACTTCTCTCAGGTACCTTCACATCTAACAAACCTGCTGCAGAAAGTAAGCATACTTTCCTCCTCTCTCCTCTCATCCCTGTTCCTATGGGGTGAGTAGAAGGAGAGAGAGGAAATTCGCAGAAGCCTAGGGCAATTCCGGTCCTTATACTCTCATGAGAAGCAGATGCAAGTACTTGGCGTTTTCCTCTATCCCCTGCTTCTCAGCCCATCAGCGCACAGGAGGAGAGTGAACCCTGGGAGCTTCTGGATGGATAGAGGTGATGTTGGAAAATGTACTGGTACAGAGCTCTCTATAGGACCTGGTTAGCAGAATTACTTGTACAGCACARCTTGCAACGATCATAGGCTGGGAGATGTGACTTGTGATTTCCAGAATCACAGAATGGTTGAGGTTGGAAGGGCCCTCTGAAGATCATCTGGTCCAACCCCCTGTTCAAGCAGGGTCACCTAGAGCGTGTTGGTCAGGATCGTGTCCAGGCAATCTCCTGAGTATCTCCAGAGAAGGAGACTCTACATCCTCTCTGGACAACCTGTTCCAGTGCTCTGTTATCCTCACAGGAAAGAGGTTTTTCCTGGTGTTCAGGTGGAGCTGCCTGTGTTTCAGTTTGTGCCCGTTGCCTCTTGTCCTATCACTTGGCACCACTGAAAGAGTCTGGCCCCATCCTCTTGACATGCTCCCTTCAGATATTTGTAGACATTGATAAGATCTCCTCTCAGTTTTCTCTTCTCCAGACTAAACAGGCTCAGCTCTTGCAGCCTTTCCTCATAAGAGAGATGCTTCAGTCCTCTGATCATCTTTGTAGCCCCACAGAGTATTTCAGATTTTTGTCACTCAGTGTCACTAGATGTGAGAAAATTGCTTGCTTTTTGACTGTTTGGTTAGCTCCCAACAGTCTTAGCGTGTTGAAATGGCTTAGTGAAGAATGTGATCAGTGTTGGGAACTGATGCAAAGGAAAGGATAAAATATATGGCCAGGAGCAGGTGAGGAGGTGGGACTACAGGAGCCAGCAATCACCTAGGCTTAGGCAGTCCTGCAACTGCAGTCTCAGAGGCTGCAACAAATATTTCTCTTCTGAATTTAAATTTCTAAACWGAGTCAACACCTTTACCCTTTGTCATTTAAATTCAGAGGCCTCTTTTACATATTCAAGCCCTGGAGGCTGGATGAGAGTTGTACTGGAAAGCTGTAAAAGAACTATGAGCAGAACTCGGTCCACAAGCTGGAAGATCACTCTCTGATGTGGCTTTCTTCCTCTTCTGCTCCCACTGTTTTCAGATCTGCAGAGGACCATAAATAGTCTGGCCTAGTTTTATTTTGTCACAAGTTTCTAGATGAGGTTTTTGCTGTCTTTGGCTAGCAAAAGCATGTGCTATAAATTTTATTAGTGAATATGTTAGCAACTGAGCATCTCACACAAAAATGCATTTTGACAAAGCTAATACTGTGAGTTTTTTTCATAAAATGTGGTTTTCTTTTAAATATGCGAGTTTTATATGTGTCTGATAACCAGCCATCTTCGGGGTCTTTCTTTAGGGCTTTCTTTTTTTGGTCATCACCTGTCACTACTCATCCTGAAGTAGGATTGGAATGTATCCCAAATCCCTACCTTGCCTGAGCATTCAGTACTGTCCCCGTACATATTCATCTTGGTGTGACTTGGTGCAGTAAGACTGTACTATGGAAATGTAGATAATGAATATTAATGTTTCCAGTTCTTTGCTAATGCTCCATTCAGCTTTTAATCCTCAACATTCTTCTCTAGCTGCACCAAGCTGCACCTACATAATTCATGTATATGTGCAATAATCCTAATGGTTTATTGATTTCCTCCTACAGCTTTCTTTCTTGCTTCTTAACTGTCACTGTGAATATATTTTACTTGGAAACTACGAAAGTCGAATAGCTGACTTTGTTGTTAGTATTTGATTTTTGGCTGCCTGATAGGGTTGACTGTGGTTTGGAGCATATTTTTCCTTCAGTTCAGACGGATTAGTTAGATATTATTACTTAGCAAATTAAAATAAACTAGTAAATTTAGATTAATTTAAATTCTTCTAACTATTTTCAAACACAAAAGTTGTCCAGCTGTCRCTCTGCAAATAAACAGAAGAAAATATTACATAGCTTCACAGTGAAAAAGTTTTATGTCCTGTGTTGGAAAGCCCGTTTGCTATTTGACATGCATTTCTACGTGCCCTTTCTACCTGAGCAGGCTTGATTGAGAAGCAGTGGGGTGAGTCATTTGTGAGTGGAAAGGTAGCCCTATAATAACTGACTGAAGAAGACGACCTTTTCTCATAGTCTTGGCAGAAAGGCCAAGGAGCTAATCTCAAGCTTAGAGGTAATCCTTTCAGATCAGCAGGAGGGCAACCTGTGTAAGGGAAACTTGCCCTCAGGATGCCTATGCTGTGTCTGTCATTTAGATGAACAGGCCTCTKTATTTGCAATAGCTGTCAATTTGTAATTTCCTATAGCTATTAACATTCACTTTAAGATATAATAAAGAATTGTTAGCTCTGGAAGAGTCAACAGGTGCAAAAGAAAAGTGTAAGATTACCTTTGTTTTGCTTTTATTAAAGTATGTAATAGTACATAGTTTTATCAGAAGTTCTATGTTTAATGGGAATTTCTAGCTAATGCAAAGGAAACTCTGACAAGAATACYCACAGTAATTTTGTGGGTGTTCATTGCTCTGCAAAGACATTCCACAAGCTCCTCTAAAAGGATTGTGTACAAAGCTGATGAGAACCCGGTCTGTAAACAGTCTGTCACTGAAAGCAATGCTACACTTAGTTTTTATTAATTATGAATTTCCCATAAGCAACAGTCTCCATGRTTTTAATATTAAGCTCTGTGAAGGGAGCCATAAAGCTAGTTGCATGATTACAGTGTGTGGATAGTTTAACCCCTTTTTTGTCTGGAGCTTTTAGAGACAGCACAATTGGAAGATGATGCCAATTATTTTAAATGATGTTTACAATTTGAAGGAACTGTGTTTTGCCAAGTTGCATGAATATGTGCTAACAATATAATGTGCTGGTTCGGCCAAGCGCTGCTCTGTGTATACTTTTAGCCTGGTGCATCATTGTGTTTTGCTAAAAGCTTGCTACAACCTTACTGCTCTAAAGCATTGATGCAGTGTCCGTAGGCCTCCATCTCCATTAAGTCAAATTCTATTATAGATAAATCCCAAAATGACAAACATTTTGCTGTGGACTAGAGAATGCTTTCTCCCTACTGTTCATATGACTTCTACAGAGAGGGCATTTTATGATAAAGGTTATGTGAATTAATATGATGTAGGAGATGCTTAAAAATCTATAGCTGAATCTTCCTTGTTATTGCCATCAGCAAATGCTTTGGTTGGAAATCTTACGGATTAATTCATTAAACACCAGAGCCATATGGCAGTGATAAAGCATAGCACATGAACTGCAAGTTGCACACACACACAACTAATCTGAAATGAGAGATGATGCAGAAGTCATAAATCTTAAATGAATAAACATTAGCTAAACATCCACACAAAATTACTGACTTGTACTTGTGTTTCAGGGTCCTGTTGTTTTCTCTTATATAATTTATCCTTTGGGGAAAAAAGCAAAAGAACCTAAAGCAGAAAGGTGTAATATATGTGTTAAATCTAATGCTGTTTGTGCAAGTAAATATGTAAAAGCWAAGCAAAAGCAGATGCTCACAATTTAAATTCAAGCTACTTGGTATCTTCCAATATTAATGTACTTTGAAATTACTGGCAATTTGGAAGAACCCTAAATTTTGTTGCTGGCCAGTTCTAGCAAATAAATTAGCTTTTTTGATTTAAAAATCTTTGGTTATTTTCAATCAAAGTAAAGAGTAAAACTTAAACCATACAAAAAGGAAAATGCATTAACTGTTGTTGCTGTTTGACTTCCTTATCTATTAAATACTTTGAGTTATGGTGAATCTGAGGAAAACAAACCACCAAAACCCACAATGCTGCTTCATTAAGATCTCAAAGTTTTAGCAAGGTTTCATCAGGACATGAGCCTCATTACTTTCCTCTGAATAATCTCATTTAAAGCTGTAGTTTAGATACTATAACTTGAAAATATTTGTTTTTTTTTTTCCCTGCATCTAATAATAACTTAATAGAAAAGAAGGCTGGAATCTTTCTCCTCAAGAGATTACCTCATTCAGCACTCTATGCTGAGGAAAATTAGATCTGCCTGCAACATTCCTGGTGGTATTTTTCTAAACTATTTACAAATATCAAGAAAGCATTGTACTAAGAAAGATTATTTAGTGTCTTCATGTTATTAAGGAGTGGTTTTTGTAAGGATCCTTCTTCCATTCCTCACTTTCATTCCTCCTCTGTACAGTCTTGTGATATGTTCATTTCCATATGCTGCAAAGCTTGCACTCCTGTGCAAGACCAAGACTGCATGTTACCTGCTCTGTTCAAATGACTCAGTTAGAACAGGTCAACATTTTCACAGTATTCAACTCCTTTATTTATATTTATGCTCTTTGCCACAAATAGAGATCTTTTCTTCATGATMTCCTTTCTGCTTCCCTTCCCAATCYRCAATGTACCTATGGGCGCTGAGAACAATTAACACTGTCTGCTTCRTGGTAATCTTCTACTTACTGGAAATGATGCTTGGTGCTTTCTAAATGAAACAATCCYGCTTCATTTTCCAGAACATCTTTTCATTTCTGCTACTCCCTTCTGGACACTGCAGGTTGTCTACGTCCTTTTTAAAGTGAAGAACTCTGTTTTGAGCATGGTATCCCATTTGAACATATTGAAAAGAAAGGCATAATTACCTCTTCCATCTTGTATAATGTGTGCATATAATGTACAATATTCCTTTTATTACCTTCCAGAACTGCTTTTGTTATTTGTGCAAGTGTTGCAATTGACTCCACTGTGATTCATATTAGCACTCTGGTATTTTTCAGCAGTACTGCTGTGTAGGCTGACAAGACTGTAAATTCTTAGTTCTCCTTAACGTCTTAGAAAATGGATGCTATGTGTTATGTGTTGTCCTTTAATCGAGTGGGCTTTGTGCTCTCTGCATCCCAAATATGCAGAGTTTGGTGATTGCATTGGTTGGTCCTCTAAAAATTGTGGGGTAGATTTCCAYATGTCTTAGTGACTTGAATCTTACCTGTATTATCTGAAAAGACTCCAAGTCACTTTTTTCATATGTTAGCCTTAGCTCTTGACCCCTTGATAATTTGACCAAAGTCAGTCCTTTCCAGGATTTTAAGTGACTATTTTAGTTTTTTAAAGAAACTATGACTTTATGACTGTTCAGCAATAACCATTCTCTTAACAGAAACTGTTAATGGAGTCCACTGGGCATAAACATCCTTCATAACCCTACGTTCTGCTAAGTTTTTTTTGGAAAGCAGCTTTCTAAGCTCTATGTTGTTGCTATAGACACTACTGATTTCTGAAGAACTGAGTGTATTTATTTACTTACTTACTTTCTTTTAACCACAGGGCTTTGGCAAGTTTTTAAAAGTTGCTCAATTCTCTAGTGATTCTTTGGTCCCAGTGACATGTTAAGCAATTTGTGGTTTGTAACAGGAACATTTAAAGACTTTACAAAATATAAATTTTACAGAAATTTGTCACATCTATTTCAAGTGAATGTTTTGTCTCATCTGCAGGAAATCTTTTCCCCTTTAGAYACCCTTGAAAAAGTGCACATATACTAAGAGTTGTATGGAGATATTGGTGCTTTTTTCCAGAATTTTTGAAGCCTCCTACCTCCCACCATTTACTGTCCTATGGAAAGCTCAGCCCATTAAATCTTCGGGTAAATGCTAGTCTTCCAAGAGAAACTACTTCCAAATACTAATGCTAAAGTGGTTGGTTAGTTTTAAGTTGAGTCATAAAACAAATATGATTCTCTTTGTTGCTGTTCAAATCAAATATATATATAAATATTATGTCTACTGAATTGCCTTGAAGAGCTAGCCGTGACTGAGTTAYGGTATTTTTTACATGAAAAAACAATTGTTTCTGTAGATCAAGTTAGAAGTGACTACTCTTATGCTGTAAAATATGTTACTGGTTGTATCAACTCAGTTTGAATGCCTAGGAGTTTGTTTCRTAGATTGTCAAAACTTTGTTGTAAGGCAGGGGAGGCAAAGACTACATAGACCTTTGAACTGAGCTCTCTTATCATTTACAAAGATGATTCTCTTAGAGGTACAAAGTACCTCGAATGTATCCTGGTTTCTATCCAAGTGTGTCTTGCCAATGGCAGAAGAGCTTCAGTCCTATTGCTTTTGTTGGAGAACTGTTAATAGCAAAACTACCAAACAGATCTTTTTTCTTTCTTTTTTTTTTATTTTTATTTTATTTTATTTTATTTTATTTTATTTCTATTGAGATAACTTCAGCTTTTCTGGACTTGTAGAAGAAAGGAGTAATGTGTTTTAAAAATTCTTGCATGGAGGTTCATAAGCTATTGCTAACATGAATATGTTCTATTAGCCAACACTTGACGAACTTTGCTGCTTAACTTGCTATGAAAATTGGTCCTAACATGTTTAATGTTGTTGATTTCCTTCCCTCAAAATACTCAGTCACCCAAATACCCAGACACCCAAATTATTGGCATAGTGTATCATCAAGTGATTTTGTGTTATACTGTTTGTTTGAGAAATATCTACTAACTGTCTGCATTAGTGAAACATAATTTATCTTGATTAGAGAACTAGAATTTTCTGCCCAAGGGATAAAATCTCTTGGATCATTGTACTCCAGAGAAATTCCTATCCTTTCACAATTTCAGCTATGTAAACATATCTTCTGTGAGCTTCCAGTATCTAAATATTTTTAAAGCAGTTCTGTCAGGGCAATAAACAAATAAACAAAAAGAAATATATATTATGTTTTGCTGCTCAGAGTCAACTAGCTGCACTCCAGGACCAGGCTGAGGCCTCAGAAGAATTGCTTTAGTCTGAGGGGCTTGATTGCTATTGTATTTATTTTAAATGCTTTTGTGACTCGTGTTACAGCTGCCTGTGCTGCCCTGGCTTTTCCACGTTTATTTCTCCATCATCAGTGATTGTTGGCGAAATACACGTCTCTACATGTCAAGTCACCTCCCCCCCCCCTGCACCAGCCAACAGAAAAACCTGCATTTGGTAGAGGTTTCCCCAAGATCAGAGAAACCCTGGTTTAGGAAAATACCCTGCTCATGTTGCTGTCATAGGTTCAGGAACATTAAGACATGTAAGTCAAAAGTAAACTATTACAATGTGTACTAAGCAAATAGAAGCCAGTGCTTGCTGAATTGAAGAAAATGTGACAACTGAATGGCATGGTTACAATTCAATACCAAAGCATAATTCATTGAACTAGGTCCTTGTTTAAAAATTTGGAATACTTGCCTCATTTTCAAAAAGCCACAAACTAAACTTAGAATGTTTCTGCCACTTTTCAGTTTTTCACTGAGAAACCCAGATTTGGATAAAAGAAAGTATTTCAGAGATTGTCATTTTTTCTATATTTTTCAGTCATTAAAAGTCCATAAAATTGAAATAGTATTTTCACATTTTTGTAGCAAAAACTTTTATTTTTAAATTATGAAATTTTATGATCAAAATCAGGTTGTTTTTATACTGATATTTGAGGCCATTTGAGTTAAATTATGGCATATGTTGCTTACAGAAAAGCAGGGAACWATGTCAAAACATTTTTGAATTTGTTCCTCAAGGGTACTTTGCTTTTTTCTGTTTAGAAATCTTTTTTCTTGTTCTTTTTCTTCTTACTCCTCCTAGTCTCCCATCAACACATTGAATATTTTGGGTCACAAAGTGTTGTTCTGTAAAARGATTCAGGTATTTTTCTTTACTGTTTTCTTGAGCTTCTCCTTCAATTTCTTCAAACCGAGAGTGTCTTGTCAGTTTTGATTTTTTTTTCTCACAGGGAACAGTTATTTCTATTAAAAATGGCCTAAGCCATTGGATAAAATATTTGGCAAAAGGAGGAGTTAAAAATTACTAAAACTAATGYCTTCAGAAGCTTGTATAATGGACTGATGTTTTTTCTTTCTTATCTTAGTTCTTGCTGCATTAAAAACAACAAGAAAAACATGCAACCATGGTAAAACCTTTCAGAATGGAAGACAAGAGAATTATAAGTGCTTGAAACCTATGGGGAGATTCAGAGATACTCTGTTGATTTATTCTCCAAGGTCGATGTAGTCTTTTTAATTCCAACCCAATAAGGCAAAGGAGAGCTTTGAAGAAAATGGCTGAGACAGTAGGATTTAGGATTTATTAGGTCATGGAAGTTCAGAATGATTTCAATGTTTCTGATTCTATGAAGAGTCTCTAAAAAGTTAGGATGAAGATGAGTGTGCTTAAAACAAGACATCAGCAATTAAAAATATGCTTTTTGTTTGAAAAAGTACTTCAGCAGGGTGTTGTTGATGTAGCTGAAACGTATCCTTACAGAGATTAAAATGAAAAAATTACTGGTGGTCTGTTACTGTATTTACATGGTGCTTCAATCAACAATCTGTGAATTGCTTCCTCTATATAATTTATATGTAGCATCACTATTTCTCCCACATGTTTACTGGCTTCTGCTTTTATTTGGGTGGATTTTACACATATTGATTAACAACATTCTTTCCTTCCGCCAGGATTTCATACCTGAGGCTGATATGTAAACTGTACTATTCAGAGTGTTGCTAACTATGATTCTTATTTTTTCAGTGTTGGATCTTAAATTTGCAATTCAGTTTGATGTAGAGTGACAAACTACATAGCTACAAAGAGGCAGTAATGGTGCCTCCTCCCAGAGCAGGGTRTAATAAAGACTCTTGGTGAAACACACAGAAAAGTGATGGGTATTGTGGGAAAGCTCTGGCAGAAAGATTCCTGTCTTAAAGCAGTTTTTGGTTAGTATGTCATTTGTTATGTCTTATATCGGTATGGTGGCAATTTACGCTAAACAGAGAGACTAAACCAAATTTTTAATTAATGACTGGTTCACTGACCATGGCTCGCTGTGTACACGCAGTGAGCAAAGTTTGATTGTGTCATTTAAAGACCAGATCATAACACCCCAGAGGCTGAAGTCAAGATTGTACAGACCTCTTTAATCACAGCCTTTCCTAACCTTTGAATGCTCCTCTTATACGTGAAGTGATTGATAAAATGATTTTGGAGCCTTAACCTTCTTCTTAGCAGTCTTTTGCCTATCGTTTTATTTATCATCTCGTCTTCACAATGTACAAAGACGGATTTTCAATTATTGCTCAAAACCAGTTTATTACACGTTTCCCAATCTAATTAAATGAGAAGGAGTAAGTGGTCAGGGAACCATAATCTACAATATCACAAAAATTGTTGTAGAAGCTTTATAAGTATGTGTATGCATTTAATGTTTTTATTTTTTAGGTACGTGTTTGTGTACATAAGCAATCAAGAACGTAAAACCTCTTTAGCATGTATTATTTCAGCCATTGTAATCACTTAGTTGTTTCCTCCCTTCTGTCTCCTTTCCCTGCCCCCAACTTTTGATCACTACGGAGTGAGAGATGTCATTGAACCGTACGTAACTTGTGAAGCTATCAATGCAAATTCCTCACGCTATCAGCATGCACCATCAGTTTATGCAGTGTCTCTATTTTTCACAATGCTGCAGTTTGTTTAATGGTTTATGTTTGGCATTATGGACTGAAAAAGAAATGCAGGGTAACAGTCCTTACTGATGCAATGTTACCCTTCCAGCAATTTAACATAGAGGCTTTTAATACTAAGCCATTCACTGTACAAAAATCTGCTATGGTAACAGCATAGCTGAACAGCTTGAAGACGGGGCTGCTGTAGCTGTCATGCTAAAGCAGTGTAAACTGAATATAAGATTATAACCTTAGTCTTGCTATTTCCTGAAGCTTCTGATATTTGGTGATATGTATTAATATATTAGACTTTCTTTACTGATTGATAACAGGAAATGATTTCACAAGCAGTTACATGTGGGCAGGAGTAAGGGGACTTTTAGTTGCCTGGGTGAAGTTCTGAAAGGGCAGTTTATGAGAAGTAATACTTGTTTCTTTCCTTGGGACTGCAACATGCTCTAGAGATATATATCTGCCAGGGATTTGTTTCTCGCTATACCTCACCTTTTTGAAAGGGGCGGGACTAAGTGTAGCTGAAGAGGAAAACAGAGAGAGCTTTAATGGATAAAAAATGTTTTGCGTGGAAAATAATTAGGAGGATTCTCAGGGAATTTGGAACCTGAAACGCTGTTGGTAGGGGGAAAAATGTCAGGGTCATTTTCATGCCTCCAAGTCTGTTCCTGCCCGTTTCACATGGAGCTGCCTCCTTTCTCTTCCTTCCKTTCTTCCAGATTTCTGTCTACCTAGAAACTATTGGGACAAGCTCTCAATTAAGGGCAGAGGRACTATCCGAATTGCTGATGCCTGCCCAGGGCCAGCAGACACTGCTCAGGGAGTGCCTGGCCACTGTCTCTTTCTCCCTTCACCAGCTCAGGAGAATGCTGTGATGGTCCGGACAGGTATGGGTGGACTCCACGTGTCAGGCGATGCCAATCGCACCGGCTGAGGCTGCACAAGAAGAGGTGGAGGGAAAGGTTGGGCTGGAGGCTGCCTGAGCTACAAGCTGCTCTGCTGAGCTGAGGGTACTGCCTCTGCCTCTCTTTCTGACTCCGTCACGTGTCCTAACCATAGGCCTTGCTCCAGCTCTGTGCTGACTGTATTCCTCCATGAAATGATTTGACTTAAACACATATGAGATTTCCTATTAAATTCTTAGGTCAGCTTTGCATTGTGAAAGAATGTGGTGAAGTTGTATTGCTGTTCATCTGTACCTCTGCGTTCTGTTTCTATGATACCAAGCAAATATGTGAAGCCATATGGATGGAAAAGAGTTTGGAGGGGTTTTTTTTGCTGGCTTCTGCTATTGATCTGTTGAGGAACAGCCCTGGAGAGAAGCTCCTTTCAAGAGAGGAGAGAAAAAGTGTCAAGGGGACGGGGCTAAACTCTTTTCAGTTGTCCCGTGCAAAAGGACAAGAGGCAACAGGCAAAAACTGAACCACAGGAAGTTCCGCCTGAATGTGAGGGGGAATTTCTTCACTGTGAGAGTGACAGAGCACTGGAACAGGTTGCCCAGAGAGGTTGTGGAGTCTCCTCTGGAGATGTTCAAGGCCCACCTGGATGCAACCCTGTCTAACATGCTCTAGGCGACCCTGCTTGAGCAGGGAGGTTGGACTAGGTGATCTCCAGAGGTCCCTTCCAATGTTACCGATTCCGTGAAAATAGTAAAGTATTAGGCACCTTAAAAATCCTTAGTGGACCAAGGGATGAGAGAAGTTTTCTAGCTTCTAACTGCTTAGTCTTTTGCAATTAAAACATTCTTCAAATCCAAAGAGTTTGTAAGGTCAGTGACTATATTAAACAATATTGTTGCCACTGATTCWGCAGTAACACGGAGTATTTGGTAATTGGGCACATATTTATTTATGCAGGGAACCTGAGAAATCCCTCTGTTAGTACCAGTCAGGATGGTGTGCATGAAATGGTTCTTGCCGCATGATTTAGACTGGATGTATGCCTACTCCTCAGCTTCCTCATTCCCTGAGCAGCTGCCATGTTTTCTCAGCAAGACTCCACTCCATAATCCAGATATCTTGGGGACATAACTGTTCAAGAATGATGTTACAAAGCTTGAAATGGTACTTTGGTACCGAGGTAGAGCCACTTTTCTATGCTATGCTACTTAGAATGGCCCTGGAGTTTGGCATTCCTTGGCAGCAGATCATTTTGACATCAATGTGAATATTTAATGTGACAAAACATTGAAGTTTGCTTTTGGATCAGGTGTTTCTTTTGTAGGAGGTGTTATTTTAATACCACTCTCTAGAATTTAGCTTCTGTTCTGTCCAATGCAAACCCTTTTTTGATGTGTTTTATCTATTAAGTAGAGAAGACTATTTTACTATTCCAGATTAAGGTGACAAAATTGGTCTTTTCTTCAACTGTAACTGTTATTTGCACATAAACAATCATCCAGCTGGATTTCTGCTAAAGCAGCAATATTGTCATTAAGTGAGTAGCAGGCCTGAGACCAGTTGTCTTGAAGCTGATGTCCATTGCTGACAATGCAGTTGAGTTGCTGCTATCTTCCTGAAGTAGAATATGAAGAAGAAAGCAGCAGATCAGTTCTGCTTTTATTAATTTATTTTTTGATCTTACTAAAGAAAATAATGTTACCCTGGAAAAGAAAGTTAAATTCCTTTGATTGATGCCATATGCTTGGATTTGTAATAGGCTTTTGTGTTCCTTCTCAGCTAGATCAGACTGAAATTGGGATAATTATCAGTGAGGGTTAGAAATAAAATAATCAGTTTGCTATGTCAAAATATCCTAATTTTTATGTCAGTCACACTGTCTTTCTAGCATAGTGAAAAATGACTCCAGGCTTAACAGCAACAGCACAGTAATTGAACTTCATCCCTTTCCATGCAATCAGGTATTGGTTGTGGAACTCACCTGCACATTTTGCTGTGTGGATAGGAGATAGGGCATACATTTCTAACTACAGCTAGTATTCTGGTATTAGGGCTGTAAGGTTTTTATTGGTAAAAATTATAAAGCCCTAAATCAGAGAATAGTTAAGATGTAAATGTTCTTTTCTTATTTGTTTCCATTTTTTTCTAAGACTCAAATAAGAATGTTACTGCAGAGTTTGATCAGAACTGTGTTTCTGTCTCTGTTGATTCTGAATGCTCAGATGCTTTAACGTACTTGGACAGTTGCACTTTCTGAAGGGAGACAATGAATCTGGTATGTCAGGCTGAAGATGAGTTTATTGACATTATCTGTACTAACGTAATTATATTTGTAAATGTGTACCAAAAAACCTCAAGTGGATATTGTTCATGCACGTCCTGCTGTGTGTTTATGCTTCCTATCCACTTAACATTACGCAGTCAGTATATTTGCAAAGGATGGAAAGTAAACGTTTAGGTCTTATAAGTGTGGTCCTGTACTGCTTGTGACTTCTTTACCCTATTGAGTTTGTCACAGGAAATGTAGGCCAACATCATGTGGACCTGAATCTAGAAATCAAGGAGATTTTAAATTGCTTACGAAATGTTATGACCCAAACGCTCTTATAAAGCAAGCATCTCTAAAATACATTGGGGAAGTATTAAAGTCTCTATTGTAACCGTTTTTAAATTTTATTCTTTTAAGCAAAGCTCCAGCAGCTTTAAGTGTTGGCAGATGATGGTGGGAGATGGTTGCTACAGATAACTTACATTGCCATGGAAATACTGTTCTTCAAAAGTAATAAGTGTCTTCCTATGGTGCATAATAGACTGCTAATACCGTATATTT
>NW_028186490.1:6054078-6168834 GCF_003343005.1 Rhea americana
AGCAAATGTACTTACGGGACTAATAATATCACAGAAGGTTTTTAGGATAATGAAACATGATAATATTAAATCAGATGGTAAAATTGTTTTTCTTTTACAATATACAGTACAATTATCAGATGATTAATCTTTGTACATTTTCCAAAATCGGTTTGTACAGAAAGATAGAATTTGCAGTGGGTTCTTCCACATTGTGCTTCATTTCATAAAATCAATGCAACAGAAATCTGTTTTCAGTATTCTCTGTCAGCCTTTTCTCCCCTAGATTTTGATTATGCACATATTATTCTATGGGATAATATAATAACTGTTGGTAACTAAAAAATCTGACATGATTGTTTTATAGAGTTTGTTCCTTACTCACTCACTGACTGTTTTGATTTGCATAAGACTATATAATTGCAGCTCTACAGCAAATGGATAATAGAATCAGTATTAGTGTGAAAGTGTTTGGGAAGTGTTTGTTAATGGAGCATTCAGCATTTATAATTCTTGGAAATTTCATTTATTAAGAACTGAGAACAGAATCTTGTCTTGTCCCCAATATTCTATCACACTGCTCAGAAAGCCTTAAAGCTGTTTCCAGCCAATTTTAAAGATTTTTGTTATTTCTTTTTCGCTATTGTTTGCCATCTTAAAATGTGGGAAGAAGGATGTGGAGAGAGATGTGCTCTATCTTCTTCTTTAATCCTCTAACGTCACTAAGAGTCTGTTGGTTGACTACTGTTAGTTTTGAACTTCCTAAGGTGTGAAAAGAGATTTTAGTCTTTTCATTTTCTGTGGCCTACAATATAAAGATAAAAGTATACAAAAGGAAGTATATATAAACAATGTAGAGCAGTGTTAATGTGTAACTAAAGCATTGCTGCAGTTAACTGATTGAAAGTGCTGTCATAAGACATTAGCTAAGGGAAATAACTTATCTTTGTTCAAATAAGTATTAGAGAGACAGTTCTGTTGTCTTAGCTAGGGTAACAACAGAAAAACAGGACAGTTCCTGCTAATGGAGCATCCTCTTTTTGTGGAAATCAGTCTGATTTTGACAACAAATTTCACAAAATTGTTGAATTGGAGACGTTCATCATTACTATTGTATGTCTACTGATGGTGTCAGGAAACTAACAAGTAAAATTTTTAATGCTATAGTAATAATTTCAGTTATTTTAAGGAGAACTATCTCTTCATTGTGGTTGGGTATGAGATAAATGCTACAGATTTGATTYTTACTTTGGTTAAGAGAGTCCTTCAGCTATCGATTTCCTTGCTCCACAAATACACAATATCTTAGATCTATCAAATTTCCCCTCTCTTTCTTTATTGTCTTGAAAAACTCAGGAAGGGCATCAGCTGCTTGTGTGCAGATAGGATATGAAGAACTAGGATCCTGAATCTTGAGCTTTGTAGCTTTGGGGGGAAAAAAAGAAAAACCTAAGTGAATGATCAAATCGCCACAGAACTGTCCTTAGTGATCATAATAGAAAGTGATTTTCTTGGTATTTTTACCAGTCCATTTAGATGTGCTCTGTGATTTTAAGAGAAGAGGTAGGTCCTATTTTGCAGTCTCTGCCCTTTATTAGAATTTTGGACCACTAATTCTATTAAAAGTACAGTGAATCCATATCCTTTTTCTAAAACGGGCAGAAAAAAAAGTGCTGAATGTTGGGGGTGGGGGAGATTCACCATATTTTTTCTAAGTAGGGTTTATAAATGCTTAACTCATTATAAAAGAATASAAGGAGAAACAAGTAAAATGTAATATAAACATTATTTTATAAACTGTGAGGCACTATCTTACTCTGAAGCATTTCAATACTCTGGTTGCCATGGTAAGAGAAAGAAAGAATAAAAAAACTCCTGCCACAGATACTTTATAAATCCAAAATCATCACTCAGCGGGGCTGTGTGCTTAATAACTCATTAAAAATATTGTGGGTTTTTTAGAAGGCTGGGAGGGAATTTCTTCATTGATTTGTCTCATTCTGTTCAGAAGATTGCACATGCTGCTAAAGTGCGAAGGTGACCGGGAGCAGTAACTACATGATGGTGTGATTTTTAGCTTTGACGTGGGTGTGAATGTGTTGAAACCTTCAGGCAAAGAGAGCCTGCTTCACTGGTCCAGCCCGATACGGAGGAGGCTGCACTGCTGCCACCAGCAGCCGCAGGAAAGATGTGTGAGCAGCGTGGGAAGACAGGGAGACTGCTAGTGTTCCGTATGCCTTTCCCTCTGTGAGGAGGAGGTGGAGGAGGAGGGAGTGGGCAGTAGATTCAGCCTAGGGACAATTTTGTTAGCTGACACGTTTGAAAGATTTAGTTAATGCAACCTCCGAGTCAGTGAATTTCTGCTGTTTGCAAGTACCTTGCAGCTCTGTGGACGATTTGAAGTGCAGCGGGTATCTTAGCTGCCAAGTTGCTGATGTGAGGCATCTCCTGTGCCAGTCCCAAGGGCACCCCACTGCACACCTTCTGGTACACCACCAGGTCTGGGTATCTCTGTGTGGTGTTGGTATACCACACAGAGATACCCAAGACTTCCAAAAGCTTTGGAAGCTGGGCTTTATGCTGGGAGCAGGGGAAAATTTTTACTCAGTGAGTACAGGGTGCAGGTTGCCAGCTTCACGACTATTTTTTTAAAAAAGTTTAAGCCATAAGTTTAAGTCCAGCTAAGCCATAGGACTGTAATTTGTGAAGCTTTTTCAAAGAAGCCTGACTCAAAGGCACTTGTTACTCAACAAATCATGTGAGTACTTGGAGATTTTTGCAGAGTTCAAGCTGAGACCTGCACAGGGTTGATGCCATTTCTAGACTTACAGCGATAGATGAGAGTGCCCATAGTCATAACAACTTGATGCAGCATCCTAGTGCTAGCACCATCTGCTGCAAGTTTTAAATATAGAAGGGAATTTTTCTTAGTCAGCATGTTTCTGTCAGAACTAGCTCTTCATAGACCTGATCTGAATGCCTCTGCAGAGCTTCAAACTTCATCTGCTTTCTAATGGAATAGCACAACACAGTCTAATCTTTTCAAAGTGCTGCCTTTTCATAGTAAATGGAATCAATTTTTACTCTTCAGTGATTTGTTTGWCTCTGTACTTGTGTCTAAAATGTTTCCTGTCTTTGCACTATAATTTGTCTATCTATTGAGAATGATTTTTGGACTTGAGAAGCCATCTGAAATACATGGGGTTTTGCTTGAATCTTGCCACTGTAAAGTGAAATCTGTGAAAATGTCATCAGACACCCAGCTTCTTTACTTTGCTTCAGCTCAACCCCAGTTTTTGTTCAACCGATGCCTCTAAAATGAGTACTAAAAAAATGCTAAATAGCTATGGCAACTATCCGCCAAGTGCTAGATACCTTTTCTAAGATCGTTTAAGCATCTGTAGGCTAAGAATCATGATAATTAAACATTTTTTATAGCATTCTGAAATCCACAGATGAAAACAGCTGGTTTTATGGTATTTCTTGTTCATAGTAAAGACTGCTCTGTACAGGGGTGCTGTGCAGGTACTGATCCCAGCAGCACAGGTAGCTCAGTGTCTCTGCTTATTGTGCCACTAAAGCCTGGTATCTAAATTTTTCATCACTCACAGCTTACCAATACCTCTGTACTCCATCTGTATGGAAAAAGTCCTGTTACTGAACATGAGGACAAACACCTCAGAAGTAACAGCAGTAAATGCTGTGAGGGGAAAAAACTTCTTCTTGGGCTAATGGGATTTATGCCAATGTAAGCCATCAAACAAACTTGTTCTATCCACTGACAGTATTTTTTTCATGGCTATAATTATTACTATCCCCCTAGAGACAAAACCATTCGTTCTGCTGTCTGCTGAGGCTTTTTACACACTGAACATTATACATGGGAGAATCTGTCATGTTGCTCATTGCCTGAGGAGCAACAATGCCAGCGCCGTGGTGCAGCCCTCTGGCTGCCGGGGTCGGCKGGGCTGTAGCCAGCTGTACCTGCGGCATGCTCAGGGTGGATTGGAGCATGGCCAGAGAGCAGACTGCCGTGACAGCTGCTTATTTGTGTAAGCTTGTGACACGCAAGCTATCACTCCAGGAGGAGCGCACAACTTTTCCTTACTTGCAGAGGTGTTTTTTTCCTTATGTCCCTTGGACCCCAAGGAAGGTGTGACACAATAGGGATGTCCCAGATGGTTGACACCCACAGGCCACTTCTTCCTCTGATTGTTCCCCCACAGCTGTTCTGCAAACATTTCCTTCCCTTGCTACTGATGAATAGTGGCTTAAGAAATCTAAATGTAAGAAGAATTGCTTGCTTTGTAAATAAAATAGAATTTTATATATGTATGTTATGCTTGCACATTTTAGAATATAGGCCTGGCATAGTTGAGAAAGATTTTATGTTTAGTGTTTGTTAGGATCTTGCTAAGCAGATGGTTATTTTTGCTGAAAAGGCTGTCTATCTTCTCAAAATACTTTATGGTACGTTTATAGTGTATTGACCTGAAATGTGGCAATAATTTGAATAGGAAACAGATGACTTACAAATGCATATTTATTTATGTAGCAGTCCATAATGCCCCCTTCTGAACTGTTAGTCCATTGTGCAAATATATATACATAATTTTATTGCTGAACTGAGCATTTATGGGCCTATTAGTTAGAGATCTCCTTGAAAAATAGGAACAGCAATCATTCGTCATGCATATATATGTCTCTCATCCAAACATATGAAAGAACTAAATCACTGGCTGAAACCTTGGACAGCAGACAAAATGTCCAACCATCAAAGCCTGAAAAACAGTATTACATGGTCATTGTCCTGAGTGGCAATGTGAGTTTAAGAAGGTTGAGATTATTTTGCTTGAAGAATCTTAATGAGAGAGGGAATGAGAATGGTTTGGTAGCGGAGCAAGCTGAGGCAGGTATTTTTCAGAGTGAGGTTGTCAGCCCTTAAGGAGTGTGGGGTGTTTTTTCTTTCTTTCTTTCTTTCTTTCTTTCTTTCTTTCTTTCTTTTTTTTTTTTTTTTCTGGCTATCATATCCCTTTATATATAATGTAAGTAAACATCCTGGAAAAGGGTGCCACACAGTGAAGTGTAAAGGCCGCAAACGTGAAACTTGGGCTAAGTCCTGAGTTTTTGTTCTTATTTGGAAAWTTTAATTGAGTATTAATTTTAATTGAGTATTAGTCTTTTGGTGATTGATAAGGAGACTCATCTGTTTATTTTCAGCAAAAGGAAGTCTGCAGTTAAGCTGTAATGTGATGACATTATGACTTTAATGTCTAGGACTAGGCTAGAGGGCAGAAGACTAGGAATGATGGGCACAGGGGATCCTAGGATATTTGGGATGGAAGGGACCACAGATGGTTGTCTAGTCCAGCCTCCTTCTCACTTGTTTTATTTCTCTGCTTTTTCAAAGTTCTTGTGTGAATTCCAACTACATAGAATTCATTCAGATGTTTCAAATTCCCTTGCTTCCCTTTCTGCATGTTCAACAGAGGAATAATATATGAGTATAGAATATATAATCTGAACAGAAGGCAATTTCATAGTCTTCTGAGAGCTAAAGATTAGTGATATTTCTTTAAATTAGTATAATATTGTTGACCCATCTAAATCACATATGTCACCAAAAATATTAGCTGAGTAATCAGAAACAATTTCTGTAATCCTACTTGGCAGTAGATACCCTGCATTTGCTGGTAACTGTATCGGACTAAAATGTTCCATTATACTTTCTATCGTGATTCCTGTTTAAGAACTATAGTAAAGTACTCAAATGACTTCATTAATAAAAGTACATTTTACCATTTCTGAAGCAGATCTTATGCTTGATCTACTTTCCTATTCACACTGTTAAATTCAGTAAAATATTTACCTTATTTGAGAAATGTTGAGCTTCTAGTAAGGTTACAATGAATGATGAATTTGTGAGGAATTCAAAGGTAACTCAGAACAACCATGGATTTTACTGATTTCTATGCTATCTCTCTGGCTACTAGAGTAGTTATTATATAGCTTGTGATTATGTCTTGTGGATCTCCATTAATCCTGGCCTACCATGGGCAGTCTCAGAATGCCCAGGAACTGATTTCCAAGAGAGAGTACTGCAGTCAAGCAGCTGACACTCTGTGATGCAGATGATCAAATGCCAGGTGCCACATAGTAAAAAATTTACAGCTCCTGCTGCTGAAGTGTTTTGGGGATGTTGAAATTCTCTAAATGGCCTCAGGAAGCCACTATTTGTAAAGCTGTAGAACTGATGAGGAGACATGATAATGTGTTTATTCCATGTAGCTCTTAGTAGTAAATTACAGCTGTRAGAATGTTGCCTGAAGGATAATGCTGGACACTGAAAGATTCCTATTTTTGAAGTAATTTTCAGAAGATGAATGGCTAATGTGTCACCTACTTTGATAGATTCTCTTTTGCTAGGTGATCAAAAGGTAAATCCACAAGGGGGGGGAAATCCTCCTATGTTTGTGTATGTTGTGTACATTCAGCTTCACCAAGTGGCCTTTGAATAGGTGACTGTCACCTTAATTTCTGTAGAATGATACATTCTGTTATGCATAGCTTGTGATTTCAGTTACTTCAATATTTAACTTTTTTGTTATATATATTTGTATCATGTATTTCCTATCTCATGTCCACAAAATGCCTATAAATGAGTCGAGTGTTCTAATTCCTTTCTCTGTTGAATACATGTCACCTTCCTATACATTTTTTATGGTTCAAGTTGAGACTACTAGAGCTATAGTAGGGAAAAAGGGAAAAGTTGCTGGGGGAACATTGTTCCCTAAACCCTCTAACCTCCTTATCACATTTAAAACTGAAATCCAAGAGCTTTGGATCAATTTACTAAGAAGGAAGGTGATGAGTAAAATTCTCAGGTGTTCAAATTCGATAGTGAATGTTCACATTTACTATCAGAATGGCCCCAAAATGGAGAAACTTCTTTGAACTTTGTACAAAGCTTTCACCTGGATTCTTGACTAGAAGAATTTCTGCTCTCTGCTTCTGTAATAGGAGAGCAGACCTAAATCACTTACTTTTACTTACTTCCCCAAGTATGGTTTGTGCTCTAAGGTAGAAACTTTATTTAGTTCAGAGCAGAGCATAGTTGTTCCATTTTAGCTAATAGACCAATGTATTGCTTAGGTAATGACWATAAGCAAGATAATTATTTTTTATGTAATATATATCTGCATTATATTTATGTTTTTATTTTTATACATATTTGAGGGGTATTGAAAAAATCATTTTGGCTTTGCTGTCTGAAACTCAATAGATCAGGYTGAGAGTACTTACATTTTTTTTAATCAGTTACTTGTACGAAAATGTGTCTATGATCTCCCAAAACCACCAAACTGATTGACAGATCATGCTCCCTTGAGTTTCGTCTGCGCTTTATGGGCCTATTCATGAATGCTTATCTAGTTCTAAACAGAGAGAGTGAATTTTTCCACTACTGTTCAGGATACTATTACAGATACTCACTTCCTTATGATCAGTTATATTAAAAGCAAGCTTTTCACCCTAAACACTCTATACCCAAATAATCACAACATAAGGATAAAGTATCAAGCCTATAAAGAGCGGATGATGGAAAATTTCTAATTTTACCTGACGAAAACAGACATGGAATGGAATCATAGATTCATGAAATTTTCTTAATATAATCCTCYTTATGATGACATTAAAACCTCAAAACTATGCAATGAGAGTTTTTAAAACTGGTTCTCTGTGTACTTAACAACGGACAGTGTTTCTGTTACAAATCCTTATGACTGTTGTTACAGATTTCATATGCAGGTTGAACTACTGAAATTTACAGACACTTCCTGTTACAGGGTCTAGTTTTTGGCTGATTTCTTGAGTTACTTTTTTTTAGGTTGTTTTGCTTTGTTTTCAGCTATTTCTGATAATAATTTCAGAGATAAAAATACAGGGCTTTTCTTCTGCTAAACGTTCAAGCAGCCATTTTTTTTGAATAGTACTAGTATGCTTTGTAGCAGGAATAGAGAAAAATTTTCCCATTCTGTCTGTGTAAAATCTTCAAGTTGGAAAAAGAAGAAATAAAAATACACTGGGTATACGYTAATCCAAATGATGCCTACACAATTCCAATCTGTTGGAATCCATTTGGGGCCACTTTTGACTCCAGCTAAGTATATTTTTATCCCCTCGAAAGAATGACAGCATGCCATAGTTGCTATTGTCGGTCAAAATGTTCTATTTTTCATAAAAATCAAACAGGTAGAGTCACAGTTGGGTTTTGGGGTTGCTTTGTTTGATACAAATTACAGTCTAAAATGAACTTTGGGGGAAGAAATTTCATCTTATTGAAAGGCTTCCTGTTGATTTTCTTTTTTTAAATGAAAGTTTGTTGAAATTGATTTGTTTCTTTAGAGTTTTACAATGAGAATAAGTTATCAAAATTTTGAACAAACTCTAGCAGACTCTGCTGCTGACTCACACTAGTGTCAGTATAAAACTTTTTTTTTTCCATTTGTTCTTATGCATGAAGGCTATATTTTACAGTAATATTATTAGAGTGGCAGTGCCAAGTATTAGTTAAGATCTCCCATTTCGATGTTGCTTTTATAGTTTAATAGTTTTTCTAGATTCTATCTTGTTTTATATGTATGTAGTTTTGTAGTCTTTAATTATCTGAGTAGTTATTTTCCACAGATTCTCTAACTCATTTAAGTACAAGTTAATTCACCTTTGTGAGCATCACTGTTTTGTAAAACCTCTGTCTCATGTGCTGTACAGATTGGGAATTTTACAATTTCTGAGCCAGAAATCCATGAAGAATTCCATGAAGAAAATGGAATATTTTCCAGTTGCTAAGTTGGAAACTTTTTTTTTCCCTCAGTCTTTATCACAGACAGCTTCTACTGTGCTGCAGATATACAAAAGGACTAGATTAAAATTTTGTAGGATGTCTCCTTGTTTGTTTTGTTCTGTATCCTCTACCACCTTTTAACTGTTTAACTTGGCAAGTTTTGTAAAGTTTTCCTAATGTATGTTTTGTCCTGTTGTTCCCTATAATATAGGAGTGAGCTACAGTCCTTAAAAAAACTGGTATTTTCTGTCTATTTTTTGTTGGTGTTGTTCCCACTCAAATCTCATTTACTCATTTGTTTCAGTTACATGGAGGAAATTCTTTTGTTTTTGCAATAAAGATGAAGGATGAAACGGTACACTGACAACATTATTCTGTTAACCAGATAGGCTTACGTAATACTCTCTTATTTTTGTGTTGCTTATTGTTTGCAAAAGTTTAAGGAATGTTCATTTCCTGTTGATGCATTGTTTAAGCAGCTATGCAAATATTTACCTGCTTGAAAGTATGCTAAACTTTTTTTTAAAAAAAAAAAAAAAACTTTTTCTGTATCAGAAGGTCTGATACAAAATCTGTTGGAGTCTTTGTACAGTGGAAGTACCTTTCTGCAAGTCAGAAAACTCTGTGGTTATGGTGATCTATGATAAAGGAAAGCGGAGTCCTGTCTGCCACAAAACGTACCAAAATCTATCAGTTCATTGTACAAAAATCCAGGGGTTTTAATTTATTTATGCTCTTAAAGCTCAGGGGAAATTAAATTAGTAATGATAATATACATATGGATTATTTTAGGAAAAAAATAAATTAGAATTAAGAATATGTAGGTATGGTTGAAAGATGTAAATACCCCAAATTACAAGAATGAATGTTTTAAATATATATACATATATATATGTGTGTATATATCTATATACATACATATATGTATATATGTCAGCAAACAAGTAGCTGATCCTCCCCRTCTCTTTTCAGTATTGCTGTAGTGTCTCTTAGCAACTGCCGGTTTTCACTTTGAGCTAGCATTTCCTTGACAGTACTCATGACAGTAATATTGTATAACGCATTTTACTGGAAGGGCTTTATGGTCTGAGAATRTATTTGCAAGGCATCACTGGATTGCAGCTACTGTTAGGCAAAAAAGAGAAGAAGGCAGGCACAATGCTGTTGTATGATRTGGGTAGAAGGAACAGGGGAATAGGAAGCAGGAATTCTGGCTAACCATGCCAGGGATCTCTTCAGATGCAACAAAAAACAAGGATGTTCCTCTACTAAAACTCACGTGTTCTGTCTTCAAGTTAGCATGATGTTTCTTAGATAGGTGAAGGAAGYGAATGAATTGCCCATCTGTGAGGGCACCTTTCAAGCAGAACAGCGAAGTTCGGCTAAATCATTGTCTGCTTTGCCCCTGGGGAATTTTACAAACCTCTAATCCTTCTGTAGTCTAAACCTCTTCTAGTGCTATGTTAAAATTATTAACTCCCATTCTTGCATTTTACCTTCACCTTGTGTGCCCCAGACCCTGGGTTTCTGTACTGCTAAATGGCTGGACCTCTCTGTGGCGAGCTGCCGAACTAGCTAYGTCTAACAGTGTGTCTCTTGCTGGCATTGTCAGCCCCTGCATCAGGTGTGAGTAAGCAATTGCTGTATTCTAGTTGCCTGTGATACGGTTTTTAAACACAGCCAAGCAGCTACCTTTTCTGAGATCTAAGCACATCAGCAAAATTATTGTTTTTAGGGGATCTCACCAGGAAAGTTGCTATATTAGTCTATAAAAATGAAAGTAACATTCTTGCTGTTGTCTGCAGATTTGCTTAAAGAGTTKCACTGACATCTGCTTAAAATCTTGTATTGACTCCTTGGTTCAGGGAAATGAGAATTTTCGTTGGCAGTAACTATCAGGTCTAGTTAGAAAAATGTTGCAATTTTTCAGCTCCTATATTTTGATTCTTCATTAATATCATCTATCTAGTTTTCCAGATAGTCTGTTTTTAGAAGGCAGTAAAAGACATGAACTCTCAGATGCCTTTAATTATGTGTTTGTTTTTGTTTTTCATGCTTGCAGCTTTTGTTGCTTTCTGTTTCCATTTGTATCATTTAATTCTGTGAGCAAAAAGAATTTGGAAGCTTAAAGCTATTGGTCTGGAACCACTCATCAGCTAGACAAATTTGTCATGGTTTGTGATTTAACATTTTGCTTCATATATTTTCTTCAGAGAATGATTTCAGTTTAATGTTACATTGCATTCCAAGTAGTTGTAGATTCACTGTCTGTTATCAGACCATAAGACTTCTTTCTGAGCTACTCTCTTCAGTAGCTCTCAAAAGTCCTCTGTCATTTGTGATGCTAAAATGCAGGTTGAAATTTCAATGGTAATTTTGTTACAGAGAAATCCATGAAATTTGAATAAATCAACAAATTGCTTTTCTCATCACCAACCAATTTTAATAACATAAGCATTGTTAAAAAGTTTAGTCTATGAATCTATTATTGAAGGCAGACTAGTTTGGCATGCTACCCTGGAAATGCTGACTAGAAATCAATTCAAGAGCTGATGTGCTCTTGAAAATAGGAGTGCAATAAAGATTTTAATGGAAACTGAAGTGACTACAATTGGTTGTTATCTGATTAAACTACATGAAATGGATTATCACATGTGGCTGCATGCAACATTCTTGCCTTATTGAAGGCTCTTCCWACCTTTCCAAACCCTCTCTCCTCCCCGCCAAAAAACCCAAAGTATCCAAACTAGTGGCTCTTCAGCTGAGAAGACAAACAAGGAAAGCAATAGCTCGGGAACCGCTGCTAGCTTGGATGCATTGGCAGGACAGTAAGAAAAGAACTACTATTACTACTTYTGTAGTCTGCTAGCCTTTTGGGCTGAACTGTTTCCACGCTGTGATTAGTGGTGAAGTTTATCTTACAGAGCTGTCATTTTGGCATCTTTCACTAGTACAGCAATCACTTTAAGGAAAGAAAAAGTGACTTAAGTTGGCCCCTTTATTTATATAATCAAGAACAGGATGCACCACTTTTTAGTTGAAATGAGCCCAGTATGTACACTTGAGAAATGAGTCACAGTCAGAACCTCTTAGAAGAGGTTCTTGTTGGTGGGAAGAGAGGCAGACTCGGATTCCCAGATATGAACCTACTTCAATGTTTTTATTTGTTGGGGAGATCCAAACCAGCAAGGGAAGTACTTTGAAGTTCTTGGTTTAGAGTTCATAGATATGCTAAAGCGATGGTAACTTTATTTGAAACATGGTTGTGGTGACATGGTAACGCTGTTAGATGTRTCAGTAACTGTGATACGCTGTATGCTTAGCTATTGAGTAAAAATGAGGGTGTTGATTTTGCAGTCTCTAGTGTACTCTATCTACATTTTCAGTCCATTCTTTTCAGAGCTGTATATTTTCTCTCTGTTTTTTTCTGCAGAATCTGTTATCTCTGTTTCATAAAGACATTACTGAATAACAATGATTCTGGTTTTGGAGCATGTTGAGTTTAATCAAATTACATTACCCCACCCCCTTTTTTAAGTCATAGGACAACGTTCATGCAAGGATTTTTATCTTTTCTGGTTTTATCTCTGTTTCAGTAACTCTGTGTGCATGCTATATTTGAAATCTGCTCCTCTTTAAAGTGAGAAGCCAAGCATGGGCAGCCAAAGATTGGATGATGCTGATCTTCATGCTCTGTTTATGACTGATACTGCTGTTTTGTTTTGTGTTCTTCTGTCACTCAGAATGTTGTCTCCACAGTTGCATTTCTGACTTCCTGAGATTTCCACTTCTAAATAGAGGTTGCACCCACCACTGAACAAGAACTGAGAATTCAGTTCAGTCAAAAGACTGTTAGTGGTGAGATACATCCCTTGATTGCCTAGGTGAATAGTTCTAGTTATGCAAAATTTAAAAGATGTAAAATTCAGTTTCATATTAGAATTTACTTTCTCCATTTGTACAGAATCAACTTTGAATCTGTTACTGAAGCCTAGAAATGTCTACCAAAAGAAGATAGCTTTATGAGCAAACAAAAATCAGGTCRTCTCATTCAAGTAATTATTTTCTTTAACTTTGTGTGAAAAGCAAGGGCTTTTCAAAATACTCTATAGCTGTTAGACTTCCATTTCCATTGCTTTTACTTCTTGGGTAAAAGTTTAACAGATGAATTGCAGAGAACTCCTTACTGATATAGAGACATAGCAATCTGTTCCATTAGCCATGCAAAGTACATGGTTTTCTGCCTCCTGTTGTGTGTTAGGGTGACACTATCATTTGCCACTCACTACAATGATCTACAAAAGGGTGAGAAAGAAATACACTTCAAAGCATATCATTTCAGCTTCTCTTTTGCCTTGTACCCTGTTTTATTTTAATCAGCTCAGTCTGTGGGACAATAAAAATTGTCTTGCTTATAGCATTTATTTTGAACTCCCCAAGCAGATGCCAATCTGTTTCTAGTTAAGCACTCGTCCAAAAATGCAGCATTTGAAATGATGGTCTCTGAGACAAGRTATTAGCTACAAGCTTTGTATAACAAGTACTTTATGACATCTGTCAAACTAGTGTTCACGTGTGGTAGAGACTGGATGTGCAAAGAAGCATTCATTCATCTTTGTATCTTGCTCCCCATCCTTAATACCATTGTAACCTTCAAAATCAGTCATAATTTGATCACTTAGCAGCCCAAAACTCACTAAACAAAACTGCTGTAAAATGGTTAGCTAAAGCCCCAGACTTTGGATTTACCAAGTAGCGATCAAAACACCTGTGCTAGCTAGCACAAGACAGGGGGTAGTGTTTGGGCAGGAAAGAGCAGGTATGRGTGTGAGGAAAAGGACGGTGCTAGGCTCTGCTGGCTCAAAGTGTATCTCAAATTTTGACTTTTGCATGCCCTATTCAGAGCATGTGTTTGATTCAGTGAAAGATCAGATTTTTGCTTCTATTGTGGCATTTATTTGGGTGYAATTCCCCTACCTATAGCCCTTGAAGAGATGTAGACCTTTCATTACAAAAGCCGTGTTAACTATCAGTAATAGCTCTGGTCAAAGACATATTCTTCTGGTATTGCTCATATTTTTTGTCCTGGCTTTCAGAGATGCCAGCMTGTTTTTAACTGTTTGAAAACAGGCAAGCGAGACTGCTTTCTGGGAAATGAAAGGCTTGCATGATTGTGAGTTGGTTSGCAGGATCCTCGAGTATGGAAGTATTTTTCAAAATTATCTTTAATTGCTGTCCAAAGTTACACAGTCACCTTTTCAGGTAGTACAAAATTTAGCAGAGTTAAACTTACCTTCTGATGATTTTGATTTTATTATTTATTTTACTTACTTTCCCACATATTTCTCTTATTTTTTCTAATGTACATCTACTTTTAAAATGCTTTTAAACATACAGATCCAAACATGGCATAAATGTTATGATTATGAAGTGATACAATGAAGGGTTGGAACTGGTTGTGATGCGGAAGGACAATAGAAATCAGTTGTTCTTTGATCAATATGAATAATACTGGAGAGATTCTGGAACAGGAAAAGGCATTGAAAATGTCAAAAGGCAACTAGGAAGAATGACGCAAAGCACATTTTTGCTTTTGTCACTACATGTGCACTAGGCAACTTGACTCTGTATCAACAGTAGTGTTAGCAAGGAGATTGCCTTCCCTGTTGGCAGTGTTAACTGAAATAAAATGAGATTTAATACGTTTTTTATACAAAGGAGAGAAATTTACGTATAGTTACGAGGCAAGATGACAAGTGAGTAGCCTTAGGTAGAGAAGTGACTACCTTAAATGTATGTAACAGGAAGCAAAACTGACTTTATTCACGCTGAAAGGCTAGCGATTGCATTGAATAGTTTCAGAGAGATATAGAAAGTCAAACTCTAACTAAAAGCAGGAAAAATTCAAAATTAAATTCATCATCCAGATAAGAACTGTGGGTGTGCTAGCAACTAGAAAAGACGTAATGCTGAAGCATTCTTGAAGACCTAGGTCCCAAACTGAATATTGGGAAGTAAATCCTCTACATAAAAGGCATGTTGAATTTCTCTTAGATTGCAACAGTGAGTATAAAATTCAGAAGAAGGTATCATAAAGCAAAATAAAAAGTACAGCAAAAAACCCACAAAACCTCTCATAATACTGTCTTTAATGAACCAAAAGTAGGGTCTGACACTTCTAGTAGGTAGCACAGCTGGAATAAAAATGTACAGATAAACAGCAGCAATTCAATAGGACTGATGAAAGTGATGAAGCTTGCACCCTTATTCTGACTCCAGTCCTTTTTGTGAATAGTAGAGTTACTGTTTTGGATATGTCTTCAAATTGTTTCTTTTGTATTAATTCCTATTTTAAGAAGATTTATGGTAGATACAGCAGCTAGGATCTTGGAGTTACATGTAGATTAGGCTCCTCTCCTGTTCCCAGTATATCATATAACCAGGTCACCAATGTGATTGAAGAGCAGCTGGGGAAATGTGTCTGTTTGCTAGATAGTTTGCAATAAATAATTCAGCTGCTCTGCTAAACATACAACTCTGTCAAAATATTTCAATACTGTCTTGACTTAAAAATCAATGCAGAATAGTGTGTATGGTTTCTTTGTGCTCTCTATCTGGAGAAATAAACTTTTTGATGARTATTAAATACAAATATGCCTCTTTGTAAAGTAGGAACTTTTTGAAGCTTCCACTTAGAGCAGATATGKGAAAGGAGGTTATAATCCTGTATATACAAATGAATCTTTTGGAAAAAAAAATGTAGGTTACTGCAGTATTGAACCTTTGGGATTATGTGCTTTAAGGACTAAGGAAAGCTAAGGATACTAGGATAAAACTTGCTTTTAATTATTGCTTAAAGAAAGGTTTTTGTCTTGGTCCATAGGGCTAAGGACTAATGTATGAAAGAGGCCTGAATACAATATATATATATATATATGAGTTGTTAAAACTCTCCTAAATCCTTGATTCAGTCTGGCTTTGTTAAAGCTCTGTTTGCCATCCTCATGGTGTTTGACAGAGGTCAAAATGTCCAGTGGCTTTTTCTTTACCAAAAAAAAGACTAACTGCAATCAGGTACTGGTTGTAACTAACAGATAAACAAGGGAGACAGGATCTTGGCTCATACTGTTGAAAGAACACRTTACAAATAGCAATACATGAAATAATCACTAGTTTTATGAAATGCAAAGGTTCCGAGTTAATTTCAAGGTAATCTAAAGAAGCAAGCAAACAAGTAACTCTTAGTGACTTATTGCAAGAAGTCAGGGAGGATGGGCAGGATCCTGCCCAACCGGCGCGCCAGCCCGGGACGCGTACAGCCGAGAAGCGGGAGGAGAGATGGATGCGGCGTGATAAAGCATGATCTGTCTATCTAGAGTATCAGATACAACCCTGACATTGGAAAAAACACAAACGCAAATGCCGGCACCAGCAGCTGACAGCGGCAGGCCCTGAGGCACCCAGAGGCCCTAAGGGCGCCGCCCTGCCTGGCCCCGCCGGTGGTGCCAAGCTGCAAGAGGTTCTCAGCACAGGGGAGGACAGGGCTTGGTGAATGGTTGGAGAGCAGCAAGGTGGAAATTTAGAAAGGAGAACTCAAACCTACAGATGCAAAAAGGGGAATAATTGACTAGGCAGTAGTACAGCAGAAAAGAGTACAGAAGTTTACAGTGGGTGACAAACTAAATATAAGCCAACAGTGTGGTGGTATGGTAAAAAAGAAAATTCCATTCTGAGTAGAATTACCAAGAGCGATATGTGTAAAACGCGAGAAGCCATCGAAGAAGCCATCGCCTCCCTCTGGTGCCTTCCAGGTGAGCGGGTGGCCAGGCTGGCCTGACTATGGGCACTGCAGGTGGAGAAAATGCGGAGAGGGGGGAAGAGKTCAGGGAACAGCAAAAAATAACTTCAGAAAATGTAACTTGCGGGGAAGAGCTTGGGGAACTAATGTGGCTGAGTTTAGAGAAGCAAGGACCTAGCAAAGGGCACAAGTTTAAAATCTGAAAAATTTTGTCAGAGAGTGGTGTGCTAACCAAAGGCAGGGCAAATGCTAAGCTGTATGATGGCAGCAAGGGATGTTTTAGGCAGGAGGTTAAGTAAGCAAGTTTTCTACAGTAAGAAATAAATTGTAGAGCTGGCTACTTAGCATTCTGTGGAACAGACTTGCCTGGAAGCGTTTAAATGGGTGAGATGGATATCTGCAAGGGCTCTAATTCAAAGCAGCAGTCAGCAGTCTCTTTGCCTTTTCCATCCAGCTGTTTGTTGCAAGGATTCTGTGATCTGTAGAAATTCACTGCGTTATTTATTCTGGTAGGAATGGGTGTCTTCCATATGTCCAAGTGAAGCTGCGTAAAATTGTAACTTGGATTGCTGGTCTACCAGGGAACAAAGCACTTGGTTTGGCAACTAAAGGACAACAGATTGTCTATGGCAAAATCAATGCTGCAGATGACTGAGTTACCTGACAGTATTTCATAATAGTGGATACTGGAGAAACTCAAAGTGTTGGTATGTTAAGGATTAATTGTTACTCATTGTTTGTACTGAACAGGTGATTACATTAGTAATATCTGCTACAAAAGGATATAGTGCTCAGTAAAACAAACAAAAGGATAATTTCTCCTTTTAAGGAAGCGGAATGTATTTGCCATAAATTGGTATACATGAAGTTCTGGTCTGAATAAGGATTCCTTTATATTTAGAGCACACCATAAAATTTAAAATGCAGAAAAAAGATGCAAGTAAATGATTTAAAATGTTGCTAACCATGCCATTGTCTTCTCAAATCCCCATACTGAACAAAACCAGGATTTTCCCTCAGATGTGGTTGCCACACTTTCACCTCCTGCACTGGCTGAATGACTGACAGAGTGCTTATTTCCAATTCAAATACTGACTAAATATCGCCATGTGGAACTATTTAGCCATTATTAAAAAAACAAAAACAACCCCTCCACCCCGAAATATATATATACATACATACATACATACATACATATATATATATATGTAGTCTATAGTGAATTTTATTTAACCTTGTGAAACTTCAGCTGATAATTTCAGGTTCTTTTTCTGTTTTTGTGATTTCCCTCCCCCCCTCCCCCTTACCTTACCTCAGGAGAAAAACAGACCAATCTCATAATGTTTATTTCTCAGCTGAATAATTTTGAAAACAAGCCGAAGTGACCAACCTGAATTTAAATGGAGCGAACTTTAGCTGTGTGACCCAGATAGCCTGACTGGAGCTATAGCTAGTGTATAATTTGTATTTCAAGTTGATAAGCCACTGGTTATGTGTTTTCTTTTTATTTATTTTCTTAATGAAATTGGCAGTTTCAGAATATGGTTAGTAAATGTATGTAGTCAAAAGTTAAGTAAAGAAGGCATGGTGCAGAGGTGGTGTGTCTAAAACCAAAATGAGTACGATTCCTTGTATGTGTAAAACAGTTTAGATGTGTGTGGTTCACTGGTGGTTGTAAAAGGTAATTTAAAGACCTGATTGTATAGCAATAATTTTTAGAAGGCTAATATAAATTAATATCATGACCATTTTCATTCAAACTGATTAATAATGGTTAAACAAAACTAGGTGCTTAGTCCAACAAGTTCTTGCTGTGTTGCTGTACTTAGGAAAGCTTTTGGTCTACTTTGCTGCACAATGATTCAAGAAAGCGTAAAATGTAATAGATGAAAAATATTTTTACTGTCATCTCCTTCTGCTACCACCTACTTTCTGTCAAACTGATGGTTTAGCATAATTGAATCAAACAAAAAATATTAATGATTTCAGCTAGCACTTAAAAGTTACTGCTTCTGCTTCAGACCGAGGAAGAAATTGTGGAGAAAAAGCTAGTGTATTTTCCCCAGCAATACCCGCTTGTCTAATTAAAAAARGAAATCTCTATGGCTATCGGCTTGTCTCATTTACTATGTATTTGCTACTATATCATCTATGCCAAAATACTTTTATTATACCTAGCTGATTTTTTTCAGCTCTAATGACACTGATGATCCCTAATGCAGTACCAGACTGTTTACTTTGTGCTAATCTCACTAAGATGAAGGAAGTGTCCATTACAGCTGTTTTTTTCCAGATGCATACTCGTTTCCTTTCTTGGATAACCACACTGAACCCCCCTTATTCCCAGGGGTTAGAGGACCTGGCATATTCTCATAGTGAGGCCTCTCTATGAGCTTTGTTTTTCAAATATGACTACGCCATTCATGGAATTAAAAAAAATAAGGTCTGTAAAATAGTAGACATCTGGAATATGACTACTGTACTGTGCGAAGAACTGTCAAACAGCAATGGCACTTTCAGCTTTTCTTCTTTTGGGGGATGAAAGGTGTAGAAGGTGTAGTTTTTTTGCTTCACCCCTCATCTCTCTCTCAAAGGCTCTGTTCAAAGAAACCATTTGGTTCACTGCACCTGCGGAATGTACAGAGACTGCATTTCTACAATTATTATTAATGTTCTTCATTTGTGCACATTGGTCATTAGAAATGCTTGTCTAAATTCATTCTTTATTCATAATTTGGTACTAATAATTTGACTAATTTCTTCTTTTTTCATGTCTACAAACTGTCACTGATGTATGGCATTTTTCCCAAATGTATTTCACAGAGAATTTGTCAAATTATTTCATCAGCTCATTAATAAGCAGTTAATTGTGAATATTTGCAATAGGAAATTTGACTGAATGTTCTGTCACCAGCTCCATGGTCCTAGACCCTGTGCTGACATAGGAGATGTTTTATTAACTTCTCTGATATTTAATTCATCTGCGTTTATTATTTTTGTGTTTTGCATTTTACATATATTATTCTTTAACTGGATAAGACGCTTGCTGAACTGGGGTTGGTGTGAACACTTGCAAGAAATGAATTCTGTTTGCATGATTTGTGCTGCCAGGAACTTTATATTCATTTAGAAACGCTGCCAGTAAATAGACTATTCAGAGAAAATAAACACAGATGCTCATACATACAATAGCAGATTAATTTAAAAATTCAACTAGTATTCATAGAAAATTGTTTTCAGTATTTGCCTAGACCTATTTGCAATAGTAAAATAAAGATTATTTCCCATGTTCCTGATGCTGTAGGATGCTCTGTGCACATGTGCGTGTGTGTGGATGGGCACAGTTAGAGAGCAACTAATAGACTATCATGGATTTATTTTCAGTATGGCTTGATAGTTTTTTTTTGAAGCATATACCATAATAACAACTCAGTTAGAGTTGCGGGGCATTTTGATTCAGTTCTATCAGATATTTTCTTTGAACTTACAAAGTAAAGTAAAATAAAGTAAATTTCCTGACCATGGGCGTTTGCACTTGATATAGGAAGATATAGCCTGCTATTATCAGATGAGCTTTGTGTTGTGACTAAACAAGCATAAAAAATATGGTAGAAGAGAAATGAGCTGAAATTCATTCCAAGGTTGTTCTTTGCCTATTGTACCATACTATGTGAACTATGTGAATCTTTTCCTTTTATAAATAAATAACATGTATATACACATGTATGTGTGTATATATACATATAAAAAGTTAAAGCAACTTTTATTCCTTTTTTTAGGTAAAGGAGAAATGCCTCAAACTGCAGATCACTTGAGACTTCCTTAGTGCTAATTAACTTATTTAGCTCAGTTGGTTGGCAGTTTTTAATCACTATAGACACTCCTGTGGATATTTTCAAAGCAGAAACATGTGGTTCTTGAGAAGATGTGTGGCTTTTTCTAGGCTCATTTTAGATATCATACTTAGCATTTTCATGTGTAGATGTATATTTGGTTTCATAATTACTCAGTTTGAGATTTAACCCTTTGGAAACATTGACAGAATTACTGCACTGAGAACAGTCAGCCTTTAACTTCATTTCCTGAAAACCTTGTTTTTTGATTCTTAACAAGAAAAAATCTTGTATGTTTACAGGTCTTTCTATCAAAATGACCCTAGATGGTAGAAAGATCTCTTAAGATTTCTAAATGCATTGATAAATTGTTTAAAGTAGCAGGGCTCATCCCGTTTAGTCTTTCAGTGTTTGTCATTAATAATTATAATAATAAAAGCAAGAGGATAAGTAGTCTGCCTTCAGACTTCCTGCTCCTGGTCTTGCCCCCTGTATGCTGTCTCTCACATTTTACCCCATCATCTATGTTGTAAATTGATACCAGTTTGAAATCAAAAAGACTTCTAATGTTTTCTAGAATGGTAAGAATTGTTTGATTAAAATACTTGATGTAGACCAACTCCAGTCTTGAAAATTCTGTATCAGAATGCAAGTCCAGGTATGACAAATGCTCTCCCCTGAAGCAGTGCTGTTTGCTATAAAATTGGTAATGAGACATCCGCAGATTTCTTTTTGCCAGAGCTTTCGTAATAGCACTGAAGCATACTACGAAGACCTTTCTTGAAGTTTGGCTGCAGCTGTGCTGAGTCTCTCTGCTGCAACAACAATGTGGCACTGGATTGTAGTATCTTTTCCACCCTTGCTAGATGGCGAGTTTTATGCATGCTTTTTCACTGTAAGATATGTTGCTGATCAGCTAGTCATTGTCATTGGAGGAAGGAACAAGTGAGCAGGAAGCAGTTGCTCCACAGAGGAGAGATCTTTGCCCAGATACTGGGGAGAAGGGAAAGACAGGATTTCCACCCATTGTATTTAGGGAATGTCTTCACTGATTATGAGAACTCTTAAGCAGATTAAGTTCTTTCCTGCACTTTAAGTTGAAATCAAGTTTTAATTTGCTCCCATCTGGGACTTGCCTCAGTTAAGGCACTATCAGTTCAATAACAAGTTTCTGATATGCTGAAGAGAGCACATCTTTGTGCTCTTCACAAATACTGCATCAGAAAATACAGTCATAGCTATGATTAAATGAGGATATTATGCCACTTTCTGTAACAAAATGAGTATGATATGAATGAAGAGATTGAATAATGTTAATGCACTCTTTGCTCTTTTGCTCTTTACAAAATTGCCTTACTTAGTACTGTACATACTACTGTCAACATATTGGCTGCATTTGCACTGAATTTCATTTTTGTAACAATTTTCACAAATGTTTCTAAGTATGCACATTTAATTAATATTAGACAACTGTGAATGACTATTAGTAGCATAGGATTGAAAATGGCCTTTATGGTTAAAAATTAAAATATGTAAAATGTATGAAAGAAGGCTGTGAGAATGACTTCTTATTGCAAAGTATGCAGAAAAAAAAATTACCTAGCAAGTTATAGGGTAAATAGATTTAAAACGAAAAGAGAGTAAATTTAACAGGTAGTATGTTTGTGCAATACATTACACTGCCATATGACGATGAAGGCAAAGAAAAGTTGGCATGTACAGAATGGCTGCATTGAGGCAGCCTTGTGCATAGCCTAGTAAACCTTTGATTTCACGTTGGAGTGTCTGACTAGTGAGGTGCTCTTGCTTCAGAAAACCCCAGCCGAACACCTTTTGTAACACTGTATAGCACCAAGCGGACATACTTTTTTTTGCCTGGCCACCTCTTCTTTTCTGAGTTGTACTGTAGGCTGTAGCGGCCTCTATTGGAAAATCACCATCTCCTCATAGTGCTTTGGAATAAGCCAGAGCTATCCACATTCTGTAGTACCCTCAACAGTGCATCTCCTCCCCCTTCTTCTTGGGGCTTCTTGGGGAGATTGCATGGGGCAGTTTATCTCTGACCTTCCTGAYATGTACAGATCAAAGAAATTCCACTGGCTGCCTAAGGGCTTTGTTTCAGGGAGAAATTATGCAAAGGTGTTTGAGGAAGAAAAAATCTTGCATTTTTTTATGCCATAGCAGTTCTGAAAACAGTGATGCCATGTGGGAAACAAAGTATTAATTTTTAAAGGCAGCATATTTTTTGCTTTTTGGATATCAATTGATCATCTCGGCAAAAAATTTGCAAATGTATGGCACAGCCGGAGAAGCACAGTATTTGGCATTCTCACTCCTCTGCAGCTTGTAAGTAAGGGTGTATTCTGGACTTGACAAGCAAAGATTGTCTAAACTGAACACTGTTTACTGTAACATTCGAGCGATATAATTAATATAGCAGTAAGAGTATACAAAATGAATGCTCAATTAATAACTTCTGTTTAATGGCCACTTTATCCAGAACCTTAGCTMGTTATTGAAACCTTCACTGATAGGGCTTTGCAGTGACTGTACTGACAGGATAYCTTAAAAGTTAATGGGATGCCTAGGAACAAACATTTGACCAAACAAAAAACTTTTGGARGTTTATTTCAGGTGCAGTTTGTCTTGGTGTTAAATGTCTGTCTTGCATGTATTCTGGTCCTTTTTCACRCTTGCCCTCAATTCTGTGCATGGAGTGATTTTCCTACTCAGTTTGCAAGGTATTATTTGTTCCCTGTTCATATGCCTTGTAATAACTCTCTTCAGTCATGATGCCAGTAGAAAGCCAGTTAATGTTATGTATCTGAATCACATACATGAAAATACAATGCGCATATATAATATAAATTTATATTAGGTATACACGGAAGTAGGGCATATTGTTCTCTCACTTCCATTTCAGCCATTTCCACACTATCTTCTTGGGCACCGTACGTATTTTCTTTATTTTACAGTACTGAGTATTATCAGCACCACAGACACAGGCAGTACTGAGGTTTTCTCAAAAGTGGTAATACAGATATAAAAATATCTTTATAAAAGAAGCCCTTTAACCATCCTAAAATAAAACAGTAAGAAAAGAAAAATTGCATTTTTGGCCTTTGGAAATTTCATTAACTTGGTCTATGTTAGAATAAAATCTTCATCACATATTTATCTTAATCTGCCTCTCAAGTATTAGTTATGCTTGGGCATACATTTTCCTCCATACATAGAGTTGAGGGATAAAAGAAGAATTCATGAAACCAAATATTTAGTTACAAAAAAGACTTCAAGATTTGTGTATAAAGCAGCCTGAACAATGAAAGATTGTTTAAGGCTTTGAATGAAATTGGTTGGGATTCATACTATCTAAAACAGAAAGATATGAAAGAATTAAAAGAATTGCTACAGGATATATAGTCAGATTGTTTTCGGAAAAAGGATAATTAAGAGAAGGTCAGATTTAAAGAGGCCTGGCCTATACCTTTAGACAGATTTAGAATTAAAGCAATAACATGTGAAATTAGAAGTAATTAACATAATTGTAAAAGATGCATGTACTTATACGCAGAAGTTCATGTAATGCTGTTCATGTAATGTATTCCTGCAAAAGCTTCTTGTTGTATGTGGGACAGAGTAGCCACATGTAGAGATGTCTGAGAGACTGGGTTATCCAGAAACACATAGGAAAACACATGAATTGTCTTCTCATCTGTATTGAACTAGACACGGCCCATCTACTTTTAATTAACATTAGCTTTTACAAGGAATTTGGCTGGTCATTCTTTATCTAGTCAAAAGACTTAATTTTAGAGGGTTTTTTATAGTTTTTCTGAGTTATTTCCACTCATACTGTGGTATGCAGTTTTTGCAACATGCCAAAATACACCCAAAGRTATGAATATATAAACTTTTGTCAATTGTATTCCTCTGTCACTTGATTGGCCATCTTTTTTTGTCATTTGAGTTACTGCTCTTTGTACTCTGCATAATATAAGCCTAAATAAATTTAGTGTCTCATATAAAGTCTTGTTTAAGTCAAAGTATATGATGAGAGTATATGATTTAAGCTGGAATGAATCCTGCTACATTTTGAATAATAGACCTGTATAGGCCTGTGGCTTTTTGATAGAGCTTATGTTTTGGCATATTTTCTGAGATAAATCATGTAAAATATTTAAAACACCGTTTACCATAGAAAGGAAATTCTGAGCAATTAGTTTTGGTTTTATTTATAGATATATTTACAGACATACTTGAATAAATATTTTAATACATATTTATATGATAGGTTAGACTATGGTGAACCACTCTGCCGACCAGTTTGTTCACAGGGTAATCCARTCAACTTGTGTGTAAAGCTTATCTGTTTGAAAAGTAGGAAAAGATACAGCTAAGAAGCTCTGCAGGAAAAAAATCAACATGCTGGACAAATCTTACATAAGCAAGGAGCTCAAAAGATGTAGCTAAAAATGTGATGAATAGTCCTCTATTTAAGTGTGTCTGATGGAATTTATATTCTGCAGAGGAACCACACTGGTCTAAAATGGTGGACTTAAGAAATCCATGATAGTTAAATGCCTAGTTATGTCTGTTTTGGAAGGGATTGCAGGGTAGGGGGAATTCAGCATTTTCCTGTCATTCAGGACATCTCTGCTACATGGAAAGGTCATGCAGTTCCTATGTTTTTCTTTCTCTAGAATGAGAAAAATATATGACCTTCTCTAGAAACGTTCCCAGACCCCTATATGGTATACTACATAATTTTAGAATGAGATGACTGAAGATTTTCAACATTTTTCAGTCAAGAAGGATATATTTTGTGAAAGTCTTTCTCATTATCTTTTATTTATCTGTTGCATTATTTTAAACGAATGTAACAGTAAGAAGGATTGAATCAGGCGTATGTATGTGGATAGTATTTTCTGTGTGTTTTATTCTTGCTACATATCCCTCAGGAAGAAAGAGAAATTATAGATGCTGAATGTCACCAGCTTGTATCACCTAAGCTGGAGAAATAACTGATCTGCTGATAGCAGAAGTRCCTGTGTATACCACTTCTTAAAGAGGCACACAATACTGCTGATGCATGACGTAAACTGGGGCCGGGGGGGAGGCTGATMCAATAATTTAATCTCACGTGATTTTGGTACAGAAGGTCTTGAATTCTATTTCTGGGCTTTCTCAGACTATGTGCAAAATCACATTCTGTGATACACTTCTTAAAGTTATGGATTGCTTTTGTATATCCTTTCAAGACGCAAGAAAAGGTTAATACAAGTWTTCTTTGATGCAGTAGACCAAAACTGAGGAATTAAATCTAGACTTCCATCTGAAGTACGTTGTAGCACACTTGAAACAATGCAGTTAGCTGAGGGTCTGGCTTTGACACCTTTAGTTCTGTGAAGTAGTTGTGTGTGTCTAAATTCCTTAAAAACCAATGAGACAAGCATATTTAATGTTAATTATGTGCTTAAGTGCTTTGCAGAACTGAGGCTTTAACTAATTCTGTAGCTTATATATACTGGAAAGAGCTCATATCAGTACAGCAAATATTGTGCTACAGTTTTATAGTCTCCAAGTCTTTTAAATGCTATTGCAGAATTAAATTATAGTGTAAGTCATAGCCTACAGTTTTATACTTATTCTGGGATTTTTCCACTTTTTGTTTGCATAAATTAAACATTTTCTGCTATATAACTTAAATTTTTATTCTTAAATCTCCCATATGTTTTCTCATCCCTTTGCTGATATACTCAGACGTAAAGTAGGTGGTTTGGGGGAGAAAAAGATGGAAGGGGGAGTGTAAGAAAAAAAGAACAAATTGTGCCTGTGCCTCAACAGGGACACAGTAGCTATATAAAACTGTCTGTAGTACAAATACCAGATTAGTAGGATTTAAAATGTTACTGCTGTGTAGTACTTAAGCAGCATTATAAACTACTAGGTTAGTTCTCTTTCACGATATGCAGGGTAGACTTTTTTAAAAGTACAGGCATTTGCTTTTATTTTTAAAGGTTATAGCCCATAGTGGTTTTCCTGGACTTTTAAACTATTTCCCCACCAACTGCTTGCCCCTTAATATTGAGCACTGTCTTACACCTGCCGTGTGGAACTGCCCACTGAAAACCTTGCTCCTGATTGTGCTGGCTCAGAGATGTTTCATTACAGATTGGTGAAAACTCCACTCTTGTGAAACCCTAAACACATTTTGGAGTGCAGTTAAGTGTTAAGTCCATATTAATTAGTCTGCGCTGGGTATAGATTTGCCATTCCTTAAGGAGGAGGTACTCTGTGCTTGTTGTATTACCCCAAAACTATTTTTAGTATTATGAAAAGAAATATAGAGGGGGAAAAAAGGTTATTTCTTGGAAAATGAAAGAATACCTTTTTTTATTACAAATTTGGCAGCAAGTTCCTTGAAGAAAAGAAACAAAGTGTTGGCAAGATGTGTCGAAACGTACATCTGTACTTCAGAATAAAGGTCCTTCCTGTCTGTTAGAGCCAACACGCACGCTGGCACGCATGTTTGGGCACGATCCCAAAACACACGCAGTAATTCTAAATGTTATTTCTTACACCTATTCCCTTTCCTTGGTCAATGCTACCAAGTGGCATACCTCATTTATTAGGTATCTACAAAGTGGCGGAGGGTATAAGATGAATGTTTGGTGAGATCTTTGTAGAGTTCAGTTTTGATAGGTGGTATCTATGGAGGTGTGCTAGTTTGAAAGAGAGAAAAGTAATTCCTTGCAGAATCACATGCAAAGTAATATATATATATATATATATATATTTTGGTTGCTTAGCAATCAGATGGGGGATATGGGATGGAAAGTTGGACTTATGTACACAGTAAGGTTTGGTTTCCTTTTCAAATAAGTGTCCAAATAAGTGATTCTAGCTTCAGATAGGTTAGTATTTAATTTATGGGCATTCTTATTACATCACTGTTTTTGTTATTGGTAAGGACAAGATGAACAGCCACAGTTGTTCAGGTAGAAAAGCAGCATGTTTACCAGAACCCATGCTAGGCAGTGTCAGTGAAAACTACCCTCTCTCCATGCCCCAGCAGCTCTGTCCTGATTTAAGCATTCCTGCTGTTTTGCTGCTGAGCTCTGCCCTTTTCCTCTTCAGCACACTGCTAGTAACCCCAACCATATTTTTTGGCACTGGAATAAAAGCAGCAAGTCCACTGAAAGTGAAAGATAAAACTTACAAAATACTGCATTTCTCTGAGGGTAGGGATTTTTTTTTTCCATAAACATGTTTATGAGAGATTCCAGATCTATAGCTGCTTCCTGGCCTCTCAGGTTTTTGTTCAGGGTATGTGTTTTGTTTTTGCTTGTCCACATTTTAGTTATAACTGAAAATTTGAGTTTGAAAACCTAAGTGGGGCATTTGTTTTCTGTTCTTCTGGTTGCTGTTCATTATTCCCATGCTGCCAAATAGAAATTACCTATACTGCTACTTGTCATACAAAGTAGTTTCGCACCATATGCTCTGTGCTTTGAGATTAAGATGTTTAAAGTTGCTGTAATCAGTGATAGCAAGTGTATTACTTTGGATTACATCAGTATGACTCATAATTGGTATGGCAGTTTGGAAACAGCTCTCATCAAGAACATACCAAGATTATAGCACATATTATAGAAAATGGTGTGTATATAATATATATAAAATCTTACACATACCTATATAAAGATTGTGTACAGGTATACATATAATCTTTGCTACATATATTACAGCAAAGATTATAGAAAATAGTAGTTTAAATACTGCTTACAGAAATTGTTTGGTGCTGCCTGTTGAATACTTTTCTTTGACGTCCTTACCCTCTTATCAGCAGGTTAACACTTTTGCTGCAAAGCAAACTCCAGTTTGCTTATTTTTAAAAAATGTGTTCAAAGTCATTGAGTATTTGCCTTCCATATAGTCAGGACAGTGTCCTTCATTAGGGGTTTATTAAAGGAGTGTGAACATTCAAAAGAGCCAAAGCATTCCTAAGGTTGCTGCAGCTGTATATGCTACTCTATCCTGTGTGCACTTGGTGGAAAAGGAATTTAACAGTATTTTGTGCATGTGTTCTCTTTACCATATCTTCCCTTTTTGCCACCTATACCTGCTTATTTCTGTATTTAATGTGTTATCTTACTGACCTAGCATCTAAGCTCTTTAGTGTTTGTCTCTACTCCTGCCTGATTCCTCTGTCTGGCATGGTGAGGGTTGGACCTCATATTGACTCCTATAAACTTGTCTGTCTTCCCAGAAACTCTAACCACATTCCAGGTCAATGGACTTCAAGTGTTGTGATATACATATTAAAATCCTGACGTATTATGTGGAGAAGTGGAATGGGATAGGAAAGTGAAAGGGTAAGATAAAAGATAGTGTTACCTCTTACTAGCAGAGAGAAAACAGAGCATTCAGCAGAAGTTTCTCTGCATGCCAGAGTTAGTCCAGTGTCCACAGTTCTATCATCTCTCTATTTTTAAAGTAAATAATAGTGGATTGTTGGCTAAGCCTGGATATGCAACCTGTGGCTTAAGAGTGGTGTGGTGTGGTGCTTGTGCTTGTCAAGGGACTGGCAGGGCGCTGCAGGAGAATGGGTGTTAATGCTATGTCAGGGATTAGGCACTGGTTGCTAAAGCTGCCGAAGCTGATCTCCTCTTATGAACCAGTCTCGTGCCCTTCTGCCTTCGCAACGGAGGGAAGGAGTCCCTGGAAGTTTTGTCTACTCCTGCATCAGCTACATCTGCCATTGTAGGTTTGAGGTTCTAGCCAAGCCAGAATTCAAAGCCTTCCRAGAGAACTCCTGTGTTCTACTTCTTAAACCCTTCCCCCCCTTTCTTCTTTTTATATTTTATTTTTTGCACTTCTCATTTCTGCTTTCTATGTCTTTGCCCCTTTTGGTAGCTCCTTTGATATATGTTACTGACAGATTTTATTTTCTCCTTCTTGATAGCTTGTAGCATGTTTTGAGGCTTGAACTTCAATAACATTTTTGGTTTTTGGCTGAATATTTGTTCCAAATTCTAATTGATTCATGTAATAAAACTGTGAGAATTCCTGGACACTTAAGTAGTTTGTTTACTATGATGATTGTGTGTAAGGGTGAATAAAATGATTATTCCACAGAAAAAGTGTCACTTTGTAGTAATACCAATTGTTTCATGAAACAAGATACSTGAGTAACTTACTCAGACTTTAGCAGGGTAAAATTAACATTCATGTCAGTCTAAGATTTTTGCCTGAGTAGCAATTTAGCTAAAGACTTGGCCTAAACTGCACATATTTAACATTAGTTACCAAGTTCTTCTTCTAGCCTATCATTAGAGAGTCCATGGTTTACAGAAAACTAAGCAGTGTCATTGTTTATTCAGAAACTATTCAGCACTGTATAGTGATGCTTCTTTACCGTGTTTCTAGACATGAAGTGAAAGGACCTTTGATTTGCTTGACAGGCACCTCTGCCATTCAAAGTGGACATGATAGGCTGAGTGATTGACCTGCTGCAGCTTTCCATTTGTACTTGTAATTTTTTGGTCTCAGGATTCTAGGCTGTGAAGAAGTGACTTAGTTCCCTTTAAAACCCACTGTCTTAATTAATCATGGTTGCAGAGTGCTGTTGCAGGCAGCTTGTTATAACATTTGATTAATAATAAGTGCTGATATGGGGAATGTGTTACAGTGAGCAAGATCACATCTGGCAAGTCATCATGGCTACTTGCTGCTCTGCACAGTAAGCATTTTTTTTCCCCCAAAGTGTGTTGACCTGATTCTGTGCTGCTAAATTCCCAAGATAGAGTTACTACCTTATATTGTATGTATGTCCAATTCACAGTTTGAGGATGCAGACATAAGCTGAGGCTGCTGTGTGGGCATTTTGCTTTCTCAGCTCACCAACTTTCTTCTGTTTCAAAGTGAAATCCCATAAGTATCAGATAAATTTGTCAGTGACTACAAATTCAATCTGCTTCTAATCAGCAGTTTGATTATTTTTAAACAAATACTTCTGAATTTAAAAGAAGATTCTGAATTTTTATGTGATTATATTAGAACAAAAAAAGTTGAGCTAAAAGAGCTTAAAGAGAGACTGTTCTGTGAGAGAAAACGCGTTTTTTTTTWAAATCAACTGAGAGGGTCTAGGTACTTTAGCAAGCAAATGATCTGTTTGTGGATCCGCATTCTTTTCATTTTGCTAGACTTTGAGTCAAGTTCTTATGTGGCTGTCCTACAGTTATACTGTGTGAACATGAGAAATACATGTAGTACACTTGCTATCTATATATCACATTGTAAAATACATTCTTGCAAAACATATGCATTCCATTTAAAAAAAACAAAACCCAAAACTTTTGAGTCACTTCCACATCACTAAAGCAGCACTAGAAATGGTGAGGGACTAGTACTGAAGAAAAACATTTGAGTTAAAATCTGAAAAGTATTTATGTAGTATGTTTTTGTATTATACAATTCCTATGGTATAATTAAGTAGAAATTATCCTGAAGAGAAAGCCCCTAAGCAAAGACCAAATAAATCATAATTTCAAGCATAACCTCCATGAGACTATTTTTTCAGATATTTAAAGCTAGAAAATAGACTATGGGCAGAGTTTTGGATTGATTCATAGGTGTGCRTTTGAAACGTTAAAGGGTTGAATTCTTATAAGCTTGAATGCCTGGAGAGTGTAATTCAATACAAACTAGAAATTATTAAGAGGGTTTTGGTGGTTTGGTTTTGTTTTGAGGGAGGAGATGGTAGTAGTTGGTATTTCTTTAATTTAAGGATGAGCTGTAGCATGCCAGCATTTATGAGCTCATTTTCCATAGCTAAGTTTTATCCTAATGAGAACTTGAAGGAAGAAGTCTTGGTGGACCATTATAGCAGAATATTTGCTTGTGTAAGGTACTTCTATAAGCTTGGAAATCGGTCAGTATTTATGTATATGTATATTAACTGTTAACTATATTAATATTCATGATAGCAAGCATGTCACCCATTTTACCTTCTGCACTTCTTACAGTTTTTTTTCTGCTTCCTGTTTTTCCGCTAACATCACTGCAATAATAAAAAAATGACTGGGAATTAATAGAAAAGAATTAGAATGATCACATCACATTTCTGTTTGAGCCACTGGGGGCAGGATTGCCATAGTGTCAACATGAGCACTAGTAATCGATTGTGAATCTTTTCATGATATGTAATGAGAGTTTTCCACACCCTTAGTTCAGAGCTATTTTCAATACTAATACCGAGATTTATGATCAGCTTTCATCCCTTCCTATTGTTGCAATCAGGTTATATTCTCTTAACATGAAAGCAATGAAATGGTCATTTGTAAAAGCAAAGCTATTCTGGTAATCGTGCTACATTGTTCCCATAATCCCTGTCAATGAAAGGAAATCACATGCCTAAGTATTACTGCAGCATTGTAAAAAACTAAGTTGACAGCAAGATTAATAGAATGCATATATAGCAAAGTGGTGCCTTCCCGATGGGCCAGACCAAATGGGATTAAGACACTTGATACCTGTTCTATCCTGACAACACAATCCTGTTAGTACCGAGGCTTTAAAATTTAATGAATGCAAATATTACTTTATAAAATCTATTCAAATATATAGTTTTAAAATACCAAAGACTATTCTTGCTGCCACATACTCCACGAAACAACATTTTTATGGCTCGGATAGGTAAGTCTGCCTGTATCACAGTAACAGGACTTGGACCATATTTGGATGAAATAAAAGGTAACCCCTCTTATKAGGAGAAAGGACAAGTTGAGAGGTCTTATCTAAGTAGACAAGACAGGGAATGAAAGAGAAATGGAGATATAGGGAGAAGAGCCAAATCACTCTTGATTACAATAAAAGAGTGTTGAAACAGATACTTTAGCYTTAGTTTCTGCAGAGAGTTCCCTGTCCGTGCTTCTTGAAACATAACTTTTAATTTCCTGGAATTAGACTAATAAGGCAGAGCAACAATATAAAGAAAAAAATTTTATTAACAGAACTCATAAAATTAGTGGAATGAGGAACTCCTTGTGTGCAAGCTGTATTCGTCTCTACTTCTTTACTCAGTAGCTACCTGTATCTGCAAATAATTTTTAAGCTAAGATGCTCATAGATGGAAACTGCCAGTCTTTAAAGGTGCAGGACTTAAAATACCTGTTACGGCTTAAAAAGCAACCCTGGGATCGATCAGGTACAGTAATCCATGTAATTGTGCAATAGGAGGACTGATATAATTCTGCTATTGAACCATSTATTTATTACGCGAGAATGGGCAGTGATAAAGGCTCAGGATGTTTCGGTCACATTGCTTTTTCAAAAATGCCCCACTGTAGTTGCAACATTGTAATGTGCAGTGATACAAAAGGTGGATTTTGATGTAGCCAGCAGCTTCATGCCAAAAATTAATTTTGGTAAATGTTCTGAGCTGTTGAGTGTGGGGGTTGTGTGTTTGGTTACTTCTTATTTTCTTTTCTTTCTCCTCTAGCAATATTATAAAGTAAGGTTGCAATGAAAGTCTCTCATTCCTTAATAATTGTGCACGTTCTTAATATCATTGTCCRTGATAGATAAAATGACAAATGATGCAACACAAAGTAATCTCCAATGAAAAGGAGRTTTCTGGATTTCTCCCCTAGAAGGGAGAAACTTCCAACTTTGGAAGAAGGTACCTGAGAGAACAGCTAATAAGAATGTATCAAAATAGCTCATGTCCTGCAGTTAGCACAGTTACAGTGTATTAATCACTCAAAAACCTGAAAGCAAACAAGCGTTTATTGAAAATTGAGTGTATATGATGACTGAGCTGAATTACTGAGTCTTTTAAATTGAAATCGTGAAGAAATTAGCAAATTAAGCACTTTCACTCTTCCCAATTAATCTTATTCAGAAAACAGTACAAATGTATTACACAACGATTATGCCAAGGAAGAGCTGGCAGTAGCTTTTTTGGGGCTACTTCTTGACATCATTCTTGAGGTAGGAGATACCCAAAATGGAACTGCATTCCACTTCCTAATTTTGAAGCCTGAGCAAAGATAGAAGTGTTACAGTTTAGGCCAATAAACTTGCTTTGGAAGTTTCATTTTTCAAAACTTGCCTGGTATCAAGTTCTGCTGTGTATCTGATTTTGTTTCAGAAGAGATGTTAAATGTACTTTTCAGATACAGCATAATGTAGGAATGTTTGTTCCAGCAATCTGTGCGCTCTAACTGTTGACTGTCTTAATCYGCTTTTTGTTGAATACTCCTCTAAATCACACGTGCTCCAGTAAGCATGCATACAAACATATATGCATGTGCAAATGCTATTTTAATTAGAATTAAATGACTAGAAAKGGAGACCAAATTATCTGCTTGGCTCTTCACATGATTCTTCCAGTGCAGGCTCTGCAAGACCTTGCAGGGAACTCTTTTTCTGCTAGCTACCTTAATGTAGTAAAGAATGTAAATTTCAAGTTGGAAAAGATCTTTATTGTATGGAAATAATCAGTATGTTGGTATCTGCTAATACAGGAGCAAGAAGAACTGTGCAAAAAAATTGAGATGTGTCCCATTTGAGCATCTAAGAGTATCAGTTGGTACTCTGCCAACTTGATAAGTTTTTTCCATCTTTGATCCAAATAGTGAGATAAGAGTATCTCACGTATGCAAATGCACAGAGACAGTTAGCCATGATCAGTGCTGAGGATGTGCTTAATTATATAGCTATCTAGAATTACCTTGATTTCAGTATTTATTTTCTGTACTCAGGAGATGCAATGCAGTAGAAAGAGACAATCCTTTATTAAGGAAAAGTTCAATAGTCTAAGCAGGCAGGTTAGACAAAGGATTCACATTTTTCCCAAAGTAAGCACTGGGAAAAGAAGCACAGAAAATCTTGGAATTTAGTCCTTATCTTTTTGAATCCTAAACAAAAGCTTTTGATCTCAAGACTCTCAGGTCTATGGACTATTTATTTTAGTACATTCCTATTTTATATTTTCATCCTGAAGCAAACCAGCTTGCATCATTATAGTCTGGGCACAGAGAAATTAATTGTGTGGATGGGCTATTGGAGGGTATTGATTGTCTGATAATAGTGCAGTTTATGTTAAAAGCTAATATTAGGAGGACATATAGTACTTCAAAAGTCTTGCACCTTTTCTAAATTTAGTTGAAGACRTTTACTGTGGTTTGTTCTCATCATTATTGCATTATCTCCCAATACAAAAATGTGATTTATCAATGGTGACAGATGCTGCCTTGCCTTTGCAGCACTTGTTACGTTAATGCATTGCAGTTTGCTGGAAAACAGCATTTCTCAAATAGCCTGTCCTTGTTCAACAACGCTGAATTATTGTTTCACTAGCTTTTGTCTCTTCATAATTAACTTTCAAATGTACTGGGGGAACATAAGGAGCAAACAAATTCATTTTATAATAACCTGTAAATAAAACCATTTTCAAAGCAAAACTGACAGTTAATGCCAAGCGGTAGTGTAATTTGTTGCCACTAGAGAGAATCATGAAATGAATGACCTATAGGCATGAAATATTGATGAATAACTAACACTATCTGACTTTTATCCTTTTGATACATATTGTGCACAAAAGTTCCTGGAAAAAAGGAGCAAGAAAGAAACAGAACAACTTTTGAAGTTTACTGATGCTGATTCTTATCTTTTTAAACTGTTTTCTTGCATTTCTTGGTTAGTCACATAGGTTACTAAAGAAAGCATGTATAATCCAATGGTTAAATTTGATTTTAAAAGGTAACCTATGTTAAAAACAGTATTAAATGAATCCTGTTCAGTAACTTAACAGGTCAGACCTTAACAGTTGTGGGCTCCTACCTTTGTGTACTCTACCATTCTGGATGATCTGATTTACTCTAAGATTTGTTCTAATTTGTCCTTCAAAAAGAGTATAATATTCCAACCTGTATGCTGCCAATTCAAGTCTTTCTAGAAACYACTAACAGATGTGTGAATTATATGGTGTATCGCAAAGGAACCTGTCAAAACACTCCTTTCTAAAGTAGCAACGAGTGAGCACTGGAAAAAATGGTTCCTATTATGAAGAAAATTAGAGGCTCCCTTGTATAAGTTCGAAATAGACTATCTTCCTCCAATGCCTTATTATGTATTTAAAATGACCTAAGAGAATATTTTGGCAATTTTGAAGTAAGGTAATATTGTGGTAAGGTATTTAATCTAAAAATATCATAAAAAAAAAATCTCAGTGTGATGCCAGAACTGAAGTGCAGCAAAGCTCACTGASAACTTAAGATTTTGGTGACTTGGACATGAGAGTAAAAGTGCACCATAAAGAAGGTTACTCTCCAGCTCTAATGTTTGAACATTCACAGCATGATGGAACTGGTCCAATGCAGTATTTTTCTGCTGGGTAAAATATGGGGAAAATTCAAAAACATTTTGGGAAGGAGGAAGGAAACCACATGTGTTTCTGTTTTATCCTTTTAGAATGRTCTATTTCAAGATTTGAATTTCAAAATTTTACTTCATTTTTAGTTTTATTTTTAAAAAAGATTTGAAAAAATAGAGGGTATTTTGTGTGATAGTAATGGATATTTGGCATTTTAATGTTGTTTTTTCATTGAGAAATGAAAAACACTAATGAAATGAAAATGAAAACACTAAGGATAACCATATAGTAGTACTGGGCGTTACGTTTTCATTATATTTACTTGTGTTGCAAAATGTTTATTGCGTAAAATATTTTTACAGGTCAAAGCAACAAAAACCTCCTTTTTTTTTTTTTTTTAACCTCAGATTTCCTTAGATCATCTATCCTTGTAAATACAGATAGATAATATTTGTTTCCTACCAAGCAAAATAATTATATTAACTCTACAAAAAAAAATATTTGGGTTAAAGCTACTTTGTAAACACAGACTAATCTTTTTAGTCAAATGGTGGTGATGTTTTTAGTGTATTTAAATTTGAACCCATACACTTTGCAGTTATGTTCGGTAGATGAATATTTGCTGTACAAATGCAGGTCTATCATAATTTTAATAATTGAAAAAAATATTTTGCATAGATTGCTCTTGACATCTGTTCAATTATACATTTTTTTTTCTGTTAAACCTGAGATGCCTGTATGACTTGTTCCAAGTGACCCGTCAATGCAGTGGCAGAACTGCAAATTCTCTGGCAATAGGGACTCAGTGAGTTAATGTTTCTGTGAGAGCATGTTTTTTGGAGAGCAGAAATTTATTAGAAAAGGAMGGTTGAAAAGAAATAACTTATAATAAAGTTTTTCACTGACCTACAACTGTGAGTTTTATGATGTTTCCACAAAGGTGTAAGCAACTGTGGCAAACTTGGGATCAAACTGAATTATGGTCAGGGCTTTTCACAGTGACCATTTGCAAAGATGTTTTGGAATTGCTTTCTGAGAAAAGCGAAAGAGAAATCATACAAGGACGAGACTTGTAGAAAACATGAGGCTTAGGGTTTTGCAGAGAAATGTTGAGCCTTTCGAAAGGACAAAACACTCAGAACCTTAGAAAGAACTTTAATAATAAAAGGATTTCTCARTTCTAGTGATTCTCCGAAAAAGAAGGAAAATCCTGCAAACATGTGGCATTGTTTGTGATCAGATGCACAGATACGACAAGGTCTGTTTTTCTAGGTGCTACACTATGCACAAATAGGCAGCTATTTTTAACAAGGTTCTAGGAAGTGGGTGGTTGAGACTAGAAGAGAAAGTGGTGAGAAGAAGGGCAGTTTCATAAATCAGGAGAAAGCAGATCTTGGTTTGATGCAATATGGTGATAATTTCTGTGTATTAACCAGGCTTAGATTTTTACTAATGAAGAAGGACGTGGTGTGTAAGTGCTAACTAATGAAGACATCGCTAGCTTGTGGTTCCCATTACGGGTTGGTGGCTTTATGCAAGTGTGAGGTTTGGGGGGGGGGCTTGAGGGGAGGTTCTTTTTGGCTTAGCATTTCAGAGCAGGGAATTGCTTGATTGGTGTTTCCTATCTTTTTAACATCAGGTTGGTCTGAGAGCTCTTTTCCTTGAACAGACTATCCTGAGGTGTTCCTCCAGTGCCAGTTATAGCAGTTGTTTAAAATAAATGAAGAGAGACATGAATAAAAAGCTCTTAGACCAAATCAATACTCTAGATATTTATGCACTTAATTTAATTTGTACAGGGCAAGATTTATTTTTCCTTTGACACCAATCCTGTGGTTAGAGGAAGCAGGCCTATAAGCATACAGTACTTTACTAAACATGTTAGAGGCTCAAGACCTTACCCTCACACTTCAAAAACATGTCTATATTATTACAGCTCAGCTGTACAGAGAGTTATATTGCTGTGATTTAAACTTCAAAAAGTCAGATCTCCCTGAGCCATGTACTTCATCACCCTGTTGGTAAAAGATAAAATAGAAATGCTAGTGTAATCTATTCTTTAATCTTAATCCTTGCCACCAAAGCAGAAGGAACGACCTTTTCTTACAGGAATAAAGGGTTTGCAGAGAGAGAGAATCATTATCTTACCATTTAGAAACAAACTGATGGGGTTGATTTGTTGCAATTTCATATTGCATATTTATGCAAAATCATACTTTTTTTTTTTTTTTTTTTTTTAACCTGTAAAGATTTAGAGAAAATTTTAAATACTGCTAATGGAACACAGGTATCTTCTCATAGCTAGTGCAATCACTATTAGCTGGGAATTGTTTCTGTCATGCCATCTAATCATGAGCTAATGCTGGCAAATTAAGTAGTGTTRTAATAGGAATGTGAACAGAGAAGAAAATAATGCTTTTTATCACTTCCTGTAGATTGTACTGAAGATATTTTTTTTAATACACATGGAATTAGAGTTGACTGYGGCCTTCACAAATGTGAGGTTTTCTTCCACTTTCTTATACAGCAGTTAAAAAAGACAAAAGCCCTGCACATTATTGAAGAAAATTTGCATACGAACACAATTTATTGATTAGTCTTAGTTATATCCTCTTCCTTTTGTCCGTAATGATTGTATCGATTGCAGTGCTGGTTTTTTCAATTAATACAAAATACAGGGAAAATGTAGTCTCCATATACTTCACTTGAGCCTTGACTCTTTGCGTTGCTGAATGTTCAGAATTCCCATTGACTGCATTGAAAAATGTTCCTGTCTAATCRTCTTTAATCCTGTGGGTATCTGAATAGCTGCTTTGTGTGAGTGATGTTTTCTGTTCTCTGTGTTCATGGTTCTGTTTTCAACTAGGAAATTGCCTAATTTACTTGATATCTCTTCTTATTGGCCACTATTTTAGAAATGAATCTAGTAGCAGTCCTCCAAATCACTTTTCACATAATAATCTTTGAGTGTGTATTATGAACCATAAGATCATAAAATGAAGAAAAAGCTGGTCAAAGGCAAACTGTTAGGGAATATTATTGAAATGGTTCATTTGTTGTTGTTTTTCTTTCTATCTTCTCATGCTATTCATCTATATACACTGGAAGTTTAGAATTTGTTTTAGGTTTCTTTCTTTTTTTGTAATTTGCTTTTAGATTTTATTTTCCCTCTTCCATTTTTAATGTATGTGCACTGACTGGCTTCCCTCCAGAACAGGTTGCTTCTGCATCAAACTGCTGAAGCAGTTTCTTTAAATGCATGGAAACTAGTAAAATCCACTTATAAAGTATAGACTTCTTCACTGTATGTTCAGCTGTTTTACCATTTGTGTTATGGTTATACTTTATGGTTTAACTTGTCTGCWTTGGAAGCCTGGTGTGTTTTTTGCTTGTTATTTCAGCGAAGTTCTGCGCAGGATGGTGACAGATAAAAACAAGTTGTCAGTACTGAAGTTGCATATATACAGTTAGAAAAATATTGATTCATCTTTATTTCTTTGATTTTCCCACTTGACAGGGAACACCCAGAGAAGAATTTCTCAATACTTATAGTGTGTTAATATGACTAGACTTGGGGAGGAGTGTTTAGAAAAGAACTTGGCAAAAGCCATTTTTCAAACCTTGAATTGATATCTACAGGGTGAGATCTTCTGTAGCTGAGGTAAATAGTAGCATAATTACATYTGGTAACAAGCTTGAGGGTTTTGGTTGTTGCCTCACTACGATTTGAAAAAGCAGATGAAGCTAGGTATTTCTTGGATGCAGTGCACTAATTAATTGATAACGTACACAACCTTGTTTCCTGAAAAACACCAGATATCAAATCAACCATAGCTGACCTGTTTCCTTTCTTTTCTCTTAGGTCCAAATTGCTCTTATCCCTCTTATCCATCATTTAGCCTAAAAGCTTCCTTTTGAGTCTCTTCTCAGGGTTGTGCCCCCAGTTCAGATTCAGTGTGGTGACTCCTTGCAGCTTTCCTCACAGCTTCTCTGCTCTGTCATTCATTCACAGATTCACAAGTGCATCTTTCTTGCATCTTTCTTTCAGTAATAAAATAAGTCTCTCTTTGGAGTGAAGGCTGTTTAGTCGCTCATCTATTTGATTTTATTAAGGCATCTAAGAATCTCTTATAATAATCTTCAGTGAAGATTATGGTGCTTACATACAGTCCATATCCTAGAGTATGGTTAGAAGGACACACTGCTAAGCCAAAGACTCATTCTTTTTAGATGACAGGGCATGGCTCAAACAGCAGACTATCCGAACTCCTGATTGAGTAAGGAGTAATCACTGTAATGAATGTGGGAGAAAAGAAGAAAGAGTTCCAGCTGAAAGAAAATGGATGCAAAGCAATAATAGGAGGAGGAGGAGGAGCTGGCAGAGAAAGTTGCATGATTCTGCCTAACAGCAGCTTGTCTGTACTACTGAAACTGTAGTACAGAGCATCATATCATAGACTCTTGTGGAAGATATTTGCCTACATAGTTGGTTAAACTGGAACATATCAAAATCTCCAAAATAACTAAACATATCAATAGAGTAAGGTCAAGAGAGAGGAGTGGGGAAAGGTAAGGCTTCTTTTATTTGAAGGACTCTTGGATGCAAAGAAGCAAAGGAATGTGAGAAAAACTATACCAAAAAAAATCAATTTCAGAGAATAGAACAACTGAAAAAACAGTATATGAAGCATGATAAGAACTTACAACAGAAGTCAGCAGATACCTGACAGCTAAGAAAGTTAGGATTTTTCCTTGTATAGCCAGTTAAATCAGTATTTGCCCAATATGTGTAAAATAAAGCAGTATGTTTGCTGCTTGTTTTTTTTTTTTTTTTAACCTCTCAACAAAAGTACTTTATATTCTGCTTTATTTAAATGCTCTGTTTTATTTCAACTCTCTTTCTACTAGGGTTTTCTGATAGGTATTGCATGCCTGCTGAGAGAATTGTTATATATGTAAATGGCAGCCTGAATTGTTCATAGAAAAGATACTAGAAAGATCAGTTGTAACAGGTAAAACTGTCATGCCAGGGGAAAGATGATTTCCTGTCTTCACTGAGGAGCCTGGACCTGATAACAAAACTGCACTGGTAGCTAAGTGGTTTTTTGGAGATTATGGCATTTGTGACACTGGTGAAACAAAAACTTGTTTTAAATATTGTCTCACTTTTTCTTTTAAGATAATATTTGAACAAAGAGTAATTTCACTAAAAATATTTTTTCTGACTTTCACCGATGCTTTTTTGCATCCTGAAGGGCACAGAATTAAAAATTAAATAAAAAATTTTGGAATTCATCTTCCATCTTTTATATGGGACATCTAATATGGATTTAGAAAAATAGTAAGATATGACTGAATATCATAGTACACCTCTAAACAAGTGTGATTGAACCCTCTAACCGCTGGGTACCCAAAGGCATGATGAGGTTGTGACATACCAAAATCATAGTAGTTTTGTAGTAGAATTGTAGTTCACAGAATTTAAATCTGGATTTTTTTAGGATTTTGATTTCCAGAACTTCATTTTAATTGAGGGATGGTAGTTCTTTGGTTAAAAATACATKTCACTGCATTTACCTTTTATTACAATACATTTGTCACTGGCTGGATAGAAATAAAGACTRCAATAATTGTTTGTGAGAATTTAAACTATGTAGCTTGTTCTGTCTTTAATCCATCACAGTTCATACACATCATTAATGCTGAACGCAGATCCTCTGAGACTGCAAAACTGTATATTAAATAATGAAATATTGGCCAACTAAGAGTATGCTTGAACAGACTTCAGAGTTGGTCTGTGATTAGAATTTACGATGACATAGTTGATAATCAAAAACATTGCTTTCAAATGAAGCCTGTGTCACAAGGCAGTTCCTGGTGGGTTCTGATCAGGTGCTTTTAACAATAATCAGAACATTGCTTTTCTAATTGGCATATTGTAAGCTAGAGCAGAGTAACACTCATCTGTCATCTGTGGTAGGTTTTYTCAAGGTAAGCTTTAAAGAGCAATAAAGAGAAACTTTAATCCTTGTTGTTACTGTATGTCGTTGTGGTGTGAGCGTATTTTTTGAATCAAAATCTGATATAAATTAACGAATAAAATAAATGGAGTAAGAAGCAGTTAGCATCTCCCATAGTATATTCCTGGCGTACTAATAGTATATTCCTRGAGTCTTAGATGACTCTTCATTAATATTCTATCTGGGTAAAACAGATTCTGCATGGCAGTTCATTGGACCTTTATGTAATATTTCCTTGCATGTGTATTTTCTTAATTTTAGTACAAAAAATTCTACTTACGCTTACTACAAAAAGAATCTTTAAGAAGTATATAGAAAAATGAAGGTGTTCTAGGACAYAGATAAACCTTGAAGGAATAGTCACCAGATTCTATTCAGATTATGAAAATTTTTACTTTTTTCAGAAGAATTGTAACCTAATCACTAGATTAGACAACTCAGCTCAACATGCTGAACAGCTATTCTCCTGCCATTAGGGTTGCCTGCGCTATGCTGGGGTGTCGGGCTGACTTTATGCTGTTCTCCCAACTTGTGTTGCTTTGGCCAGGTTTTGCCACAGCAGTCACTCTCAGTGCAGTTGGAGACATGGTTTAGAGGGCTGCAAAGATGCCAATAAGCCTTACAGTTAGTGCTGCTAARATCCCCCAACTAATCAAAAGAACTGTGGTGCTCTTTTTTTTTTCCTCTTTCAGCTTGTTTTTAAGATCTAAAAATGGAAGAGACAAACCCAGTTATAAAATGTAAAATATCCTTGTTCACTCAATGTTGTAAAAAAGTGGGGAAAAAAAGGTAACGCAACTATCTCCAGCTTCCCGTAACAACCAGCTATGCTGTATCATCACATGAGACAATCATCCCACTGTTTGTAATCTGATGAGAAAGTTGAAATGGTGGCAATTCTGAGAAAGATTTTCTCACAATATTTTCTGCCAAGTTCTGCAAACTTGGGAAACTTGGAGAAACATCTGATTTTTTTTTAATTTATTTTTTTTAATATTCATTCCAAAGAACCCCAGGCTCATGATCTTTTTAAGGTACTGCCATCACCAATCTAAACCCTTGGTGGTTAGCACACATACACAGTCATTTGTTCTTTCTAACCAGAAATCCCACTAAATAGATAGCTAAAAACTTAGTTTGTTTTCTAAGCTGAAAGTTTGCTTTCTTTCTGTTGGCAGATGCAGAGACAAGAAAGTCAAAATACARTTCCAAAACTCATCATTTAGTATGGTTTGTCATAGAATATTTCAGAATTCTAATGCTGTGACTGTGCAGTGAAATAAAAAAAAAAATCAATCTAAATGTATGTAGAGAAGAAAACAAGAATTTTAAGCATTGAAGATTCAAGTTGGAGAGAAMATGAGGCAGGGATTGTAGTCTAATTTTCTCCACTTTTCAGGAGGCTCATGTATAATATTCTATTTGCTTAAATCTCCTGAAGAAATAAAGATGACGTCCTATTATAAAAACATGATGGTGAAAAAATTTTGTAGYATTTCTGTCTTCCTAAAATGATAATGGCATGGCAGAAGTATGAACTTCCATTTTTAGTTCTATTATAATCAGTTTGGCTGGTGACAAAGCAAATAGATCAAAATCACTCCTGTGAAGTCAGAAACTTATTTATTATGGGAAGTCTACAGCTGAAGGCCTTGGTATTGTTTTCAGTTGTGTGGTGGTGGATAGGTTGGTGTGGAGTTGCCTGCGTAGAGCAGCTGTGAAGAATAGTTGAGATAGTGTGAATTATGGATATTTATTTATGTGTGTATCCTTCTGCTAATGCTGTTGTGGGTGAGTGCAGAGAAGCAGGAAAGAGGACTGCAGTTTTAACCTGTTGCAGTAGGATTTGCTGGCGCTTGTGTGTTACAGCCTGCCGTTACGTTCTGGAATCACGTTCTAAGGGCTCATGAAGCAGCTTCATCAGGTGTCATCTCTAAATCTTGAGGAGTTAGGTAAGATTTATCTGGTTATGCAATATTTTGAGCCATTGTGATGGAATATTTGGATATTTTAGGTTGTCACAGTGACTTTTGAGTTGTGATCCTACCCACGTACCTGGGATCACTGGCAATAGTGTTTTCCTGTATGCTTTTCTCTCTGTCCTGCAGGGTCTACTGCACTGAGCAGAGCAGAGTCTGTCACATGGTGAACAAGTTATTTAAGAATGAGAAGAAAACAAACTCTCCAAATGCATAACCTTAGAGAAATTTTAATTAATGTCAGCAAAGAAATCTCTGGGGAACACAAGTGGAACTGTAAAGTATTTGTTCTGGTTTCACAAAGTCTTTCTGCCTCTCCCTTCCCCAGCTGCTTTCCTCCACAGATAAAAACCACAGTCTCCAAATGTAGAGAGATAAATATTGGCAGCTCTCAGATTTGCTTTTCATCCCACGCCTGATGGGAAAATGCCAGTCAGTTTTCAAGCTTTTCCAAGTGAGTCTTTAGGGGCTTATTCACCAGACTTTGAATTTCTGGTAAGCTGTTCCCTGCAGCTTTGGCCGTGGGACTCGGAATTCATTTGTATCCCATTTTCAGTTTTTGATTTGCTGCCTAAATTTGTTACGAGTAAATTCTAAGTTTTTTTTTCTTTTCCTTTTCTTTCCTTTCCTTTTTTTTTTTTCTTTCTTTTTTTTTAATTTGCTTGAGCTTTACTAGCATTGTAGTATTGTTCTAGTCAGCCTTTTTAGGGCACACCCTCTAATATGGTTGTTCTAGTTACTGACAGACCGTATGTTTTTGTTTCCATAAAAATGGCCGTGAAGGTTTCTAAGAAGTTTGTGGATGAGAGATGAACTATACTGTATTTTATGGATCATACAAAATTATTCCAGCAAATCACCATTGCTGCCAGGGCAAGAAAAGGTTCAGTACTTGTTGCTAAGATGACTGTGAAACAGGATAGCTAGAAGGATCTTTTAGGGATAACCTCCAGAAAAAGTCCATCTCAGAAAACATTTCAGCAAAAATTAGGATGTTTGCTTTTAAAGCAACAAATATAAGTAATCTAAGTGGAGCTGGGTTTAAAGAGAGCCCCATATGTATATTTTGCCTGAAGCAGCGCAACCCCTGGAAAGAGTGCTGTTTTCTTGASAGGACTAGTTAAAACACTTTTCGCTGTAAGAAAAATACCATGCAAGGAAGTTAAGTGCTCTCTGCCTGATTCCATTGCAGTATCCTTACCATGTCTAGATTAATCTATAGTAGGAAGCATGCTGCATTTTCAACTGATTAACTTTTTTTCCCCAAAGGGAAGTATTTTTGCTCATGTCACGTTTGTTTATTTGGGGGATTTTTTCCTCTGTGTAATTCTATGGGATAAAGTGCAGACATGCAAATAAGTGACTGAAGGGAGTTCATGCCTGGCATTTGGTCGTGTATGTGCTCTTAACCCAAGCTAAATGAAGAAATTTGAGCTCAGTTAGCTCTGTTTTGTAGATGACTGACCTAACTGCCTAACTGGGATTGGCTGACTTAGTGTCTTTCTATTATATGTCAGTTTTATTGGAAGTGGTTTGAAATAGTATTGAGGATTATCTGATAAAGATTATATAACGAATATAGCGAGCTCAGTTTGGCAGAAGTGCTTAAGTGACCATACATATCTTAAACTGCTTGCTTCACTGAACTTTAGAACTGGGAAAAATTCCTTACTAATAGATAGTCTTACAGAGAATCTTTTGAGAAAGATCTGTTTGTTTTCAAGCGGATTATTTTTTTATTTAGATTTTGGTTACACATTAATAATGTAGCTCTGTGAACCACTCCTTCCAAAAGAAAAAAAAATGATGCAAAATTGTGGTTTAATACTCTGAAGTCAGTGCATTTCATTCTCAAAAGTAATGGAATAAAAGTARTACAGAATACTCCTTTTCATATCAGATCAAAGCTATCTCTTTAATATAGGCACATTGTTATTAATTGCATATCAGAATCCTGTGAACTTTTAGAAAACTGGTGCTGTGAGTGGAGCTGATGCTGTATATTTGATGGGAAACAGCTGGGTATGAACATACATGGAGGATTAGCATGCGATACTGCAATCCTGTTTGCTCTTAGTTTTTTGCTTTCTTATGCATTTTAATTGGCAGTTTCATCTGGTGACAGATTTGCAGCTACTTCCTAAATCTGTGTGTGGTGGAGAGTCTTTAATCTAATTCCTTTCTTCTTCATAGTATTGAATCACAATTCCACCACTCCTGATACACAAAAAGCAAATGAATGAGAATACCAAGCAAATGCAGGAACAAAACTACATTTACATTTACAAACAGTTCTACTTGAAGGGGAGATCTAGCCAAGTGGTATAGGAGGCTCCCACACACACTGCTTACATATAGTTCCCTTAGATCAGATTGAGCTAAAGCCCTTGGTCTGGGTACTGTGTGCTACTGCTGAAGCCCTCCGACAATATCGTTATTACAATTATTATTATTGAAATTCCAGCTCTCTAAAATGGGAGGGCCATAAGCCTACCAGAATGTAAATTTTGTAACCTGAAATTGAGAATACATGTTTTATTTGTCAGGATGTTAGGTTATGTGCAGGCTACAAGGCTTGCAAGATGCAGCTGRAGAACTGTATAGGTTAGGAAAGGATTCAATCTGGCCCATACTTTCTGCTGGGAACAGTTCTGCAGTGAATTATCTTTTGGAACTGGTATTTTTCTGAGTGAAGCATTTTTCTGAGCAGGTATTAGAAGAAATATTGTACTTCTGAGCATAGTGAGTAAGTGGGAACTTTGTTACTCAGCCCTGAAGGTACTATGTCTCTTGTTACAAGACTATGCTGCTATTTAGAATGAAATAATTTGCAGGAGACTGAACATCTTGATTTCTGAAAGCCTTAACATTTATTTTGCATATGAAAAATGCTGTAGCAATGAGGTGTGTTACAGGTTACCATCCAACACTGTACTAGTGGGTAATGAGAGAGGAGTTGTAGGAATGAGTTGTGTGCATTATGATTTCACAGTTCTGCTACATGATTAATATCAAAAAGCCATACCTATAGAGATCCAATAATATACTGATAGGTGCTATATAATTTCTTCAGACAGGGAAGATATTACCACATTTTTAAAGAAGTAATAGTATTTTTTCCCTTACACCTGTATTTCTCCCCTTAAAATGGAGGAGATAAAAATTGCGTAATAACATTCCCATCTCATTGCCCCACTCATTAGTCCAGTGTTTCAGTTTTATCTGTAGCTGTTAGATCTCCTACCACTATCCTAGTATACTTCATTCGTGCTCAGTCAGATGACTTTTTTGATTAGATGGCAACTTCATCTAAAAAGTAAAGGTGTATTCTGAAATAATTGAATGGGAAACATTAATGGATTAACTGAACTTAATCTGATAAAGACAACTCAATATCTAATTAGTCTCTTGCTGTCTTTTGTTGTATGTTTTGCAGCTTGAGATTCATCATTAATGAAAGTAATTAAGTGAACAAGTATTTTATCATCAACAACATCCTAAAAGAGGAGGACAGTCTGGTGGTGAAGAGATAGGACAAAGCTATGGGTGGATCAATAACATGCAAGTCTGCCTTTCCTAATGACAACTATTTGTGCTTCCAATTACCACTGCTTTGATCGTATCCAGGGAACCTAAGCTGAAGTGTTGCAGAGACAAGCTGAGATGTAGGATTTATGCAATGATCTAGGAAAGGTGACCCTGTACTCTGAGTTGCCACTTTTTTGKTGCTTGGAGGATTTATTAGTTGGTCATATAATTTCTTAGTAGAGCTTGTCCAAAGGGCAGACTGAATAGGCTCTGCTTAGCAACTCATAATATTGTTCTGATTTTCATGTTCTCTTGATAATTAAGGTTAATTAGAAAATTTGTAATGCACTCATTACTATCTGCAAAGGATTAGCCTTTATATTGTCACTCTTGCTTCATTATATTATAAGTTATTTGTSAATTTTTGCTATTACAGAAGAGAATTTATACCTTATTTAAGAAACAAATGTTCAAAAAAATATGCTAGTAAGGACAAAATATTTGCCAAAAGCTGATAGWAAGATATTGTACTGACCTCTGATACATTTCACCTTCAAAACACTTGATTGGATTAAATAAGCATGTATTGGTATATATTACATTTTCAACATGGAATAGCTAGTAAACAGTGGGTGTTTCATGGACTAGAAAGTGAAGGAGAATTATCCTGGGCAGATGTGTATGTCAAGACAAAAATTTAATATTTAATTCCCACTGAGCTCAGACTATGCAGAAAGACTGGGAAATTGACAGTCTGTCATACACAGGAGGAAATACAAAAATGTGTCTGTTAGTTTTGTMGAAACTTACTTTGTAGGTTAGGAACACACAAATAGTGCAGAAATGGCTAGTAATTTGTGTCCTAACAAAATGATTAATTGATATTTGAGGAGTGATGGAAATGAACGGACACATTCACATGTAAGGCACACCAATGCCTTACAGTTAGTCTCTATATATTGAAAGTGGATGATACTTTCTCATAAAAGCTTGGCTGCAAGCATCCATGTAGGAACTGAAGAGTAGGRAACATTTTTGAAAAGTCTGAGTCCTTGTTTAGATACCAGTTAACATCAAACGATAGTTGGGGAAGATGGTTTTGGTCTAACAATCTGTATTCAAAGCCAGGGCTTCAGACCAGATCTGTTTAGAGAAGAAAGCAGAAAAGCAAAGCAAAAGGTGAAGACGGTAGTTTCATGGAAGAGCAGTGGACATTGTATACCTTGACTTCAGCAAGGCTTTTGACAGTCTCCCATAAAATCCTCCTAGATAAACTCAGGAAGTGTGGGTTAGACAAGTGGACAGTGAGGTGGATTGAGAACTGGCTGAAAGGCAGAGCTCGGAGGGTTGTCATTGGTGGCGTGGAGTCCAGTTGGAGGCCTGTGGCTARTGGAGTCCCCCAGGGCTCAGTACCGGTCCCGTTCTGTTCAACTTGTTCATCAGTGACCYRGATGAGGGGATRGAGTGCCTGCTCAGCAAATCTGCCGATGATACCAAGCTGGGAGGAGKGGCTGACACACCAGCGGGCTGTGCTGCCATTCAGAGAGACCTGGACAGGCTGGAGAGCTGGGCGGAGAGGAACCTCCTGAGGTTCAACAAGGGCAAGTGCAGGGTCCTGCACCTAGGGAGAAATAACCCTAGGCACCAGTACAAGCTGGGGGCTGACCTGCTGGAGAGCAGCTSTGCAGAGAMGGMCCTGGGAGTGCTGGTGGATGACAAGTTGACCRTGAGCCAGCAATGTGCCTGTGTGGCCAAGAAAGCCACAGGTACCTTGGGGTGCACTGGGAAGAGCRTTGCCAGCAGGTYGARGGAGGTGATCCTGCCCCTCTACTCAGCCCTGGGGAGGCCTCATCTCGAGTACTGYGTCCRGYTCTGGGCTCCCCAGTACGAGAGAGACCTGGAGCTCCTGGAGAGAGTCCAGCGTAGGGCTACGAAGATGATCAGAGGGCTGGAGCATCTGCCCTATGAGGAACGGCTGCGAGAGCTGGGCCTCTTCAGCCTGGAGAAGGCTGAAGGGGGATCTGATCAATGTGTGCAAGTACCTGAAGGGAGGGTGTCARGGGGACGGGGACAAACTCTTTCCAGTTGTCCCATGTGACAGGACAAGAGGCAATGGGCAGAAATTGAAGCACAGGAAGATCTGCCTGAACATGAGGGGAAATTTCTTCGTTGGGAGAGTGACAGAGCACTGGCAGAGGTTGCCCAGGGAGGTTGTGGAGTCTCCTTCTCTGGAGATCTTCAAGGCCCGCCTGGATGCAACCCTGTCTAACATGCTCTAGGTGACCCTGCAGAGCAGGGAAGTTGGACTAGATGATCTCCAGAGGTCCCTTCCAACCTTACCGATTCTATAATTCTATGGAGCGGGAGCTGCAAAGTACAACTCAAGAGAGAAAATCATGAAAAAAGAGGAAACTGAGAATCCAGACATAATTGGGATATAATTTTCAAGCGAGAAATAAACACTTGAGTCATTCGCATATGCTGGAAACTCCCTGTTGTAGCATGACTTAGAAATCAAGGCATTCGTAAGTATTTCCAYGGCAATATGCTCCCCCACAATTTTTATTCGTATCTTGCAGCACTGTACAGCGTTCTTCAGAAAGGCAAAGGCTGCGGCAAAGAACAGGTAGCTTTGTCAGCGTTCTTCATGATGTCTGTCATAACGGAGACATTTGGAGTCAAAGATTTTTTCTCTCTCTCTTTTTTTTTTAGGGTACAGGTTCATGATTAAGTTGGTAGAAAGGCCTGAGCTTAGAAGAAAGGTGACCTTAGCTGGTTGCATTGGTTGTTTCTTTTTTTTTTTTTTTCCTTTTCTTTTTTCTTTCTTTCTTTCTTTCTTTCTTTCTTTTTTTTTTAAAGCAACAACACAAATAATTATCGAGTTCCTCTATTTTGGCTAATTTGGAAACTCCTACCTGTTTTGGATCAGAGTCTATAATCAGTCTCTCCCTTCCTATAATCAGTCTATAACTAACTGAAAAGTAAAGATGTTGTATAACATTAGAGAGTTACAGCTCCTTGTTCTTTAAGCTATTTTTGACACTCCACTGCCATATCAATGTGAAAGGTTGATATGTGGGAAGGAAGATGCCTAAGACTACTAAATTGGTTGGTAAATTAATTGTTGAATAAAATAGTTCTAATGGGTTAATTGGGTTTTGAGGACTTTCAGCTGTGTTGAAAAGTGAGATGATCTTACAAGGAAATTCTTGATAAACATTGTAGTTATTGCTAGCATTTCTGTTCTCTATCACAGCTGTTAGATGCCTGTATGATCCTACACTTCAAAACACCTGTAATTTTCCAGATAGTATACGCAAGTCAGGATGAAAGCGAAGACATGCAAGGAGATTTTGAAAGGTTTTGAAACCATTTCAGTGGACGTGCTGTTGTATGTACTGTCTCAGAAGCAGAGCGTATCTGGAGTCATTCTCCCTACACTAACGATACAAACTAGAAATCAAACGTGGCTTTCTTTATCTTTGTCTCTGAAGCTCTAAGAACTCTGAAGCTCGTAGTCTGTGGAGTCTGGTTGGGAAAATAACTGATGTTATGAAAACTGTTTACATTCAAAAATGAACTGAGGTCAACTTCATGTTTATCTGTTTGTGCAAAAAGGGCGATGTTAGTTATAATTTACTTTGTTGTTATAGTTACGCAAACTGATTAGGGAAATGCTTATGGAAAACAGCATTCTAAAGAAATACTTTTTTTACCTTTTGTACCAGTCGTTTAACAGGCAAGCTATCACTRGGTAGAAATGTGTGTGTTTCTTGCTCTGAAAAGTTTCAGTGTCTCTGGCAGTGGAGAGCAAGAGCTTCTCTAGACTCTCCTGATCCATGGAGAATAAGAATGAGAAGCAGAATACTTTCAGCACATCGACCTCTACTAAGAGTGGTGTTTGCAGAGAAAAGAAAAAAAGCTGTTAGGGTAGCTTTGCAGAACCTGCTTTGGGGGTGAATGAGAGATAGTAAACTCAGGTCTGTAATGTTTGGTCTCTGTCAAACTACTGTGTCAAATCTAGGCAGGCTGTCTTCAGACAATGTCTTCAAAAGATACTAACAAAGCCCCAAAAGTGGATAAAGGTTCCGGCTATAGTTTACAGACAGAAGTGCAGTTGGGTGTTTGTGTGTTACAGAGAACAATGATTTACTACTATGAGTTACACTGTGCATTGGCTGCCTTCAGAAAGGCTTCTGCAATTCCTTATTGCTCTTCCTCCACAATACATTCTGTGCTTTGGATAAAAGATAGATAAATAAGAAATTTATGGACATTATAGTGATGAGAAACCCATTAATACCACCTGTAGTTTTGACTACTAGCGGTTATGACGATTGCCTCCACTTATCCAATGCTAAGTGGCTTAGTGGCAGTAAATTGGGTAGTGTAGAGGTAAAATATTAACACGACAAACATAAAACATATTTCTCTAATGCACGGTTGCCAAGTAAAGGCATATTAAAAAAAAGAAATATTGATACATATAAAATATGTATGTATAACTTGTTATTTTTAGTAGTTCATATACACAAGCTTTCCATACTGCTGTTAGTAAATCATATTTTGAAAAGATCTTATGTTTGGTACATCACTAGATTTCTAGAATCTAAAAACGAAAGCTTTCTGTTATAAAATCCATCTTACCATAAAGTAGGGTGACTGCATTAAGGTATTTGTGTTTATATGGAGACTTTCAGCTGCTATGATTACAAGGACAGAAAGTAGTTAGGGCTTTGAGTGGACTATCTGAGTGGACTATCCCTTCCCATAATAGATGGAAGGGAGCTGGGTCTGACAAATAGGTGTCTGGAGATATTATCTTTAATACAAGAAAAGATTATTCTATTCATGAGGTATAGGCATTTAGCCTTGCTAGTTTAACATGTTTGCAAGTTAGATAATAGTTTGAGTGTCCTTATAAAACATTAGTGAAGCAGGCTAGTTTTTTTCAGATACTAACATTTACCTTTCCATTTGACAACAAAATTAAAATATTACAAGAATTATGCATATCCAGAGTTAGCCAATAGCATAAGATAGTTCAATGAATATAGGCTACTGTACAACTTGGATACTTTAGAGGTGAGCATGTTGTAATGAGAGAGAGAGGATGGGGCAGTTGTTTCTCTAAGAGAGTGTTTCATGTCTGCCCAGTGTATTGTTCTTTTTAAGCCAAAGAGGGAGTGAGCATTAAAAGCACAAAAGTCCTCCTGTCTCCCTACCCACCTGAGTCTGCCAAAGATGGCAAACTAAAAATGGGTGAGGATGCTTTTATTCAATGCTCATAGCAAAGACTGTTGAACATGCATCTTGGCACTTCTGATATAAGGCACATAATGTTCTCTAGTGATATTAAAGATTCTCACATGATGCAATTTTGAAGGATGCATCTAACTAAAGAGCAAGTTGCCGACCTTTTATTTTCCAACACTGTTAATTGTGAGGGACCTGGCTTTTTCCAAAATAAGCACACATTTAGCTGCTACCAGTGACTGTTTCATCACCAAGTCATTCTCTGAGGCAATATTTAGAAATCTTTTTTATCTAATATGTTATCTTTTGGAATTCTTACCGCATTTAAATTCTGAAGTGTAACATTTTGTTCATATCCTTTCTGACATTCAACTTCCTTTTTGTAATTTGCAGAGGTATGATTCTTTACTTGCATTCAGTCTGCGGGAAAGTTGAAAAATCACTTATTTAAGCCCAGGAATCTTAGCTAAATAATTGCAAGTARCAAGTAGATATGCTTTGTTAAAATATTTTAGAATTATTTCTTAGTATGTTATGGTTATTTCCTTTAATGGATATGAAAATGGATGTGGAGTTGACCTTTTTCTAAACACTTTCCTACTRCTCCAAACTAATGACTATTTGATATGCAAATTATCCTTACAGAAAAAGCTGTGGATTATTTTCTTATAAAACCTTGCTTCATGCTGAGAAAGTCTTAGCTTTTCTTACATTCACAGAACAGGTTTTATATGAGTGAGATAACTACATTATTTTGTCTACCAGTTAGGCCTTTTAATGTAAATACAATTGCAGCAGAATATTATCAGAGGAAAAAAAAATAAGCACAAGCAACAGGTTTTGGGGATGAATAGAAGCAAATCCACTCCATTTCTGTTTTAGCATCCAATTAATTCCTAGAGCTTGTTTATAACTGACTGACATCTCTCTACCATTATAGTAGAAAGTACAAAGATGCACTAGCAGCTAGCAAATCTTGAAGTCTGCATGCATATAACTTCTTTGTTTAAACATTTATATAATCTTTAAATAAAAGAAGTAAAAAACGTACTACCATGTGGTTATAATGGCAACAGCATGCTTTTCCCAGAAGATACCCCATGTCTGTGAGTTAATCCCTCTATTGCCTCTGTCTGCTATCTTGTAAAATGTGGTAAGAATTCTTCAGCAAAATCTGCTGCGAGAATACAGATAATGCTTTGAAGATTTCTCAAAACCAAATATTAAAAGATACTTAAATATCTTAGACACTACTTACTATCTTAGACACAATAAAATATGGAATCTTGCAAAAAAAATTGCAGGTGCAGTTGTGAGTGTGTAGTATGGTAATAATTTCTCTTGATACAGGAACTTTTTTACTTGTAGGGGAAAAAGCCTTCATATACTAAAAGGAGGTTTGATATTGTCTACAGTGTTACAAGGACTGAATAAAATGCTGAACTCATAGTAAGAACAACATGATCCCAAATTTAGTTAATTTAATTAAAATGTTTCATACTGAGAATATGCTTATTGGGTATGATTACCCAAAGAGTTTGTTTATATATATATATATATATATATATATATATTTATGTACACACATAATTTTTTTAGTGAATATAGATACAGTAAATCATGGGTGAGTGTTTTTGCTCTTTCTTCTGTGAAGTATGTTTGTTGCGATGACTCAGGAGCTTATTATTTTGATATTCTTCCAGATTGTAGTCGTGTTTTTGGAAGGAAAAATTTAATTTGTATTAGATGATGAGTAGTGGCCAGTATAGACAGATGTAAGATTTTTTTTGACTGTGGGTTTTTTTGATATGAAGAGCTGCAGGTAAGAAAATAGGGCTGATGTAAAGCATGTTGAAAGTTAAAAAGGTTCCTCCGAGCCCTTTGGCTTCAGTAATGTTTGGATCAAGCCTGTGGGTAAATGCAAAAGAAAGGTGCATGCTGAGGCAGTTCATGATGAAATAGGTAGCTAAAGAGGATCACACATCCAGATGACTGACGTGTTATGGCACTTCGCAAAAGATGACACTTCTTGAAAATGAACTTAGGCAACCTGAGAAATTTATTTATGAGACGAACAAGTGAAGGTGAAGAATGAGGTCATTCTGATGCTATCAGGGAAGTCAGAGCAGCCATGAACCTGAAAGTAATGATGGACATAACTTATAAGATTTTGTACAGATAAGCATTCAACTGCCTAGAAAGTAATAAGAGTGAAGGGGCATTGAAATTTAATGGAACCTGTTTCAACATTCAAAAATGCGTTCAGGCTGTGCTGGAGTTGCTGGAGTTCAGGACTGGCTTATACAGAAGAGCTGCTTCATCCTTCCCTGTCAAGAAGGCACCCAATTTCAAATGCAGTGCCATTCTATAAGCTTAAAACACTTAACTATGTATCAATTCTAACAGAAGGAGAATAGCGTATGTGCTTAAGTGCAATACAGCACAGCAGAATAGTGTCAATATACTTGTAGAGGCTCATCCTCAACCTCATATTTTTACCCTGGATAATTTGCCACGGGGAATTTACTATGGTTTGATTCTGATGAGTGTTGTGGTACACATGGATTCCCTCCTTTTCCTCTCTGATTTGAACCTCCTAGCCATGTGACAGCTGAATAAAATGGGGCATGATAAATGCAAGAGTTAATTAGCTGAGATAAGCTTTAGTCTTAACGAGATCTTGCTCCAATAGAGATGACCCTGGGCTTTATCTGAAGGAAAGAATAGACCGGTCACCACATTCTGTATACTTTAGTAAGCAGCATTTGTAATAAGCATTTGTCCTGTTGTCTTGGATACTGTCATGCTTTTGCCACAAACCATAAAGCTAGCATGATCTTATCTGCACATGTGAATTGTGATATGAAAAGCTCTGAAAAGTCCTTCTTTATTCTTAGTACTGCAGTTTTAGATTGTAYATGAGCTTTGCATAGCCAACTGTCAGTGTTAAATTGGAAAGTTGGTGCTCTGTCATTTTTTGCTCTTGAGGCAGATGGATACCACTTCGCAAATGATGAAATTCATCTTTTTGTGCAAAGGGAAATAAATTATTTTTGCAGTTAGTTAATATTCCTTGAATTGTTTGCCCTTTCACTGATGTCTCCTTCTTTTTGAAACTGACTGCTCATGTAACACTTGGGTATCGTTGCTCATATTCCTTTTTTGCGAAGACCATGTTGCTGTGGTGGGGGATGTGGTATTTATTTCTGATTAATATTACTTGTACTAGCATGTGTCTGGGTTTTTTTTGTGATCTCTGCTACATGAGTAAAAAGCATTAATTCAGTCCTGAAAGGAGGTCTGCATGAAGGTGGTAATGATACTAAAAAAAGTGATGGTGCTGAATGAACAGCAGACTTTTTAAGAAGCATGCTTCTGTCCTCTATACCTTTACTGATGAGCTAATCAGATTGRACAGGCTCCCAGTTCCCAGAGCAGACAAAGAAACTTTGAAAAGAATGAACAACTGCCCTTGAACTTAGGGGAATGCATTCTGATTAAAGCAGGTTAAGACAAAGGCCTCTGGACAGCCATTTCATCTATTCCCAATTATGGTAGGTACTTGGAACAACTGGACATATCTTAACTCATCATACTTGCCATATCTTCACTTGTCTTATGTTTCCATGAACAAATAACTCTTTGCTTCTCCATGTTTCAGTAGAAATCTATGAGGGTATGAAAACCCAGTTACTCACTGAGATAACATATAGGTGATACTGAGTTGTTGTGACATAGGGACTCCATATGTGTAAGTGGTTAAGTACCTGCATACAATAGTTGAATTATTATTTTTATGTTTTTTAATATCCTCTGGATCACTCTCTGTGTAGAAATGCTCAGAATACTATGAGAAAGACTTCTACTTCAAAGCAGAAAGTACTGAAAATTTCATAAGAAACCATTCTTAGGAGAATGGTATAGACTGAGTCTGATATAGCCTCAGAATTCTTGACTGTACTTTAACTGGTCAAACAGCTCATACTTTATTAGGGCAGGCCTTTTTATAATGATATATAATTATGCTCATCAATCTACTAGCTAAGTGGAACTAGTTCAATTTTTCTAGTACTGCGGCATTTTCTCATTAAAGATACAGTCTGGTTGCTCATCCAGAGAGGCCTTCTATAGTRTTAAGGGATTTGTCTAAGCAAAGTTTCCTCTTGCTTTTGGTTCACTACATTATAATCACTATGAAATGAGTACAGGTGAAATAAATAGCAATAACAAAAGCAATAATAATGGACATTTGCCTTTTGCTGTAGCTGTGTCCAAACATTTAGCCTAGAATGACATTAACAGCCTAGCTTTAGCATTGATGCACAGTGAAGGCTGTGAATAGTGAGATAATTAGATATTAAATGCAATTATTCTCTATGGATTGACCATTATGTTCCATATCTTGGAAGAGAGAGAAAATACTGTCTCACTTTGTAAGCAGGTGCTTTTTGATGGCCTCTGTTGAGGGTGTTTATAGACTGCTGAAGATAAAAATGTTCTGTAATAAACATTTAATAATTTTGATCTTCAAAGAGACATAATCAATAGGAGTCACATTTATTCTAGAGCATGCAAAGAAAATATGTCTTGGCTAAGAATAAAGAAAAATGTTTGCCTAGTATATGGCACTTCTTAGAGGTCCTTGTGCTGCTGTATGGAATCTTCTTTCAAATATTTTAAAGCGAATCATGAAAATGCTTTGGTGGCTGTTTCAGAAAATGTATCTCCTGTGTTCCAGAGCTAATGGAGGAATATTAGAGAAGTATTTCCTTTGAATGTATATTTAAATACTGAAATGCAGATGCTTTGTTGAGGGCATATCTCTTTGGTGTTTGCCTGGCACAAATGTTTGTGCAATGAAGCTTTTTATGCAGAAATACTCATATGTGTGATTAAAAAAAAATTAAACATTCTTATGGGCAATGTTATAGAAATTAAGTTGGAATTCAATGAATAAGGGATGAGTGAAAATAAACACACCTGCATGAATATTCCAGTACATTATATTTAGTTAAAGAATATTTATATACTAACTGGACCAACAGTATGGGGGGGAGGAAGGGCCATAATTACTTCCTGCTATAAATGCACATCATAGTTTATATTTGTGTCCATTACCTTAACTGTGGTTCAATCTTTTTCCTAGAATTGTCTATTACTAAAATTCACGTAGCTCTACATAGTGAAGAATTTTGGGAATGTGCTATAGGCTAGAGTCTGGATGGTAGCCAGTTTTTAATTACTGTGACATCTGGGCTTACTGGTAGGTAGGTCAGACAACATGGTGCTTAAAAACATCTGCAGCCATATGGTGTTCTTCATATGTCAGCATTCCCAATATTGCTGTTTCTGGTCAAATGCTAGGTGATGTAAACACTGGTGGGATATTACAGGGCTTGACATAGGTGAAAAGGCAATAGGCAGAAAAGAGTGGTCAGATGCACCTTAAAAAACAAACGTGCCTTTACTTGGATGAAGTAGCCAGTTTAGACAAAAACTGGGTAAGAGGAAGGCCAGAGGTAACCAAATTGCAGGAAACCTGTCTGGTCTATAGCTCTTTAGCTACACTAGCAAAAGCATCATGGGACTTTGATTACCAGGAGACAATGTATTATTGATTCATTATTTTCTCAAATTACAATTTCCTTGGTCTTCTGCTTCTTTGCTAATGCTGAGGCAGTTCCACCTAATGTGGAAAATAGGATAAGATGGGTGTGCACTATGGCATAGTTGCAGGCAATGAGGCAAATGAATTGAGGAACTGAGTAAAATCATAAATACTCTCTAGGTTAGCTTTTTAGAACAGCACTTATTGCTGGAAACTTGGTGCATGATTCATTTTCTAAATTTAACAGTGACTTTATTCTAAAGTGCCACTGCAAGTTTTAAAGCGCTGGATCAATCTATGCAGCCTCTTCTGACATTCCATTCTGACATTAATAACATCTGTTGGAACATTTTTTAACAGCAATTTGCAGGTGTAAAGCCTTGGGCATACAAAATCTGTTGTAGGTCCTTTGGTTTTGGATTTAAATAATAAATTTAATGCTAACATCTCTTTTCTACATATTTTTTCCAAGTATGACTGCGAGTTTGCAGATCACTTGATGAAGAATGAAACATCTGAAAACATAAAGGAAATATTTCCCTGTTGAGTTTATCTTGTTGGAAGTACTATATAGGCTAAAGCGTATGACCYAACATGTATGAACAAGCTTTTTATTTATTTTCATAATGTATTTGATAATTCCAAATAGGATTTCATGCCTCCATGGAAAAACATTAAAACAGCAGTAATGAAAAGCTGTCAGTGGCCTAGCATGAAGTTACTCTTTCATATGCAATACTGAAACACTTGGGGAGCGGGGAAAAAGCTAGATGTAATGACACTCTATCAAAGGACTGTTTGTACCTCTTGATCTGTAGGTTCTGTTCTTTCTGATGACAGCTTAATATCTGCATGAGGATGTTGGCATTATTATTAGGTGTTGCCTATGATAAAGCCCTACTTACTTACAGCCCTGAAATTTTCCAGACTTTGCAGATCAGTTCTATCACAAATAATAATAATAATAATAATAATTCAGTAGAGGAATCAGTATTTCTCCTCCTTTAAGTGGAAGGACATTAAGAGAAATTACAGGCTACATGCATTCTGTACACGATCAGGCAGACCATATGAATTTTTGGCTTGTGTCATTGGTTATTCTGTCTGTACATACAGCAAGACTGTTAGCAAGAATGAGGATTAGCTAAGATAAGGGTTAAGATAATATAATCTTATTTTTATTTTTCAAAGATGCAAGTAAAAAGCTTCTGTCTGGTGCAGTTATGACTGCCATTGGCCCAGTGTAAAGTTTTTCCTTTAATGTTGTTTGGGTGGATTTGTATAACGATGCCATACCTCTTCCTGCTTGTCCATAGGGACAGTKACAGTTGGTAACCCAAAGCAAGCTGAATCAGACCTTTAGCTTTAGCTGTCATTCCTCCTTTTGAGCAACTTCATTTTGGGAAAAACCAACAGTTTAAAGAATTACAAATACAGCTGGCTAGATAATGTCAAAAATTTTCACCTGTTTTYGTTTCATGAGAGCCAATTCCTCTTCTGGGGGCAGTACTTTGAGAAACCACATATTTTGGGCTTGGATTCAAAGTCCAAAGAAAGCATTTGATAGAGAACTATCCTGTCTTATAATGGTATTAGTAAACTCTTTAATATAGATGGGAGCACATACAGGAGTCATTAGGGAAATATTTGTGGCTGTGCCAGGCTTTCAGGAAGGATGTCAAATGAGAAGTTGTGTTTGTAAAATCATAGCTTCTAATTTCTAACATCAAATTTGTATATTTCCATTTGCACCTTTTCATTATGCTTCCTTCCAATTATTAATTCAACCTCCTGCCTGCTTGTAGAATGCACACTGGATGATTAAAACACAAGGCAAGTAAATGTCACATAATTTTGCCAGGCAAAAATAAAAAGTTTATGTATCACTAGTGGAAAAAAAAAATGGGAGAAATACTATGCACAACAGAAGAAAAACAGTTCTTAGATCTCAGATTATATTTATAAGATTTTCAAGCAATAGTAGGAAATAACTGAGTCTTTGCCATCCACATGACTGGCATTTTAGAAAAGTGAAATAGCAGTCTATATCAAATTGCTGYGGTAAAATCTTAATGGTTGGAATCAGAAACAGATTTTTAATCCCAACTTTGACTTTGCAGCTTCCTACAGTCAGTCACTGAAGCTCTGCATTTATATCCATTTCTTTGCCACAGAGCTTATAAATTAGTTATTTTTTTTTCTGATTGCTTTGAACAAGTATGCAGTGTAGGGGGGGTTGGTTATCAGAAAGTTGTGTCTTGAGGGTTATGTGTTTAGATGTGTTTAAATCTTGTATGCATTTGTACTAATGGTTCTGGATTGAATGTGAACACAAAAGGGGAACAATTAGGTGCTACCCATATTTCTCAGTTACGAGCAGCTAAACAACAGAAATAATGGATAGGACCTCAAAAATAAATTCTTTTATTGCAGTAACAGAGTTTTTACACTTTTTTTTTTTCCAAAGGAAATTTTTCCAGTTGTTCACAAGGCCCACTGGGAAGGGTGACAGATATTCATAAATGCAGCCAGCTGATTCAAAATCCCTTTCCCCCAAATGCCCAGGTTTCCACTTCTTATTTGTTGGTGTTATAGTCTACAGATTTGTCGATTACTATCAAGTCTTGTAAAGTGGTCACAACTCTATTGTTTCTGAAATGATTGTAGAAAGTAAATAGAAACTAATTTTTTCATGTTTTGGAAGTTGGAGAAAAAGTATGTGACATGTCCTTTCTTTTAAACCGACGAGTAACCCATAAATAATGTTCTATTTAATGTTAATACTATGGCTTAGTAGGGTGATCAATAGGATGAATTTRTTTAAGGTCTTATCCTGGCACTCACAAAATCCTTTCCAAGATATGGAGTGAAATCTTGACCATGATTTGAGCTTGGAAGTTTTGTTGCTGATTTAAGAAGCTCTAGGATTTCATGCCTAGGTTGAAAGAGATCTGATGTACGTTTAATAATCTAACAWTTAAGTCCAGATATTATATTTAATAACCACTTGATATTTATAAAGATTTGTTTCACTGAATTCTTAGAAGAGTAGACTGCAGTCACAGTATAAATAAGCACAGGTCGCCTGAGCTTAATGAGATCATGCTGATTTGCAGCAATGGCAGCTCCAAGGGCTTCTTAGCATTGAGGATGGAAARTGAACTGGAGAAAGAAGGAAAAGGAGCTAGTTATAGTAGTTGTACTTTAACTATCAGGTGATCACCATGTTTTTCTGAAACTTAGTGATTATGGCAGTGGTTCAGATGCACAGTTGGTGCCATGTATAATGCAGATTACAAAGTTTTTATTAAATGTAAGTAAATACCTCCAGGCCCAAATTAATTAGCTTGCAGTTACTAAAGTTAACTAACATCAAAATGTGTTAGGATTTCTGTTAACTAATTGGCATTATGAATGATAAGATTTTTTTAATGTTCAGTTGCTATATAGATCATGTTAAGAAGTCACTGATGATTAATTTATGTATAGCCTCTGATAACCTGAATCTAAATGTGTCTAGATAAAAAGAAAAATTCTGTTTTGTAGCAAAAGACTTTAAGAATATTTGAGATTAAAAATCTCTTAGATTAAAATTCCTCTTAGAAGTGCAAGTGGTATGGTTCTCTTTACCCACTCTTGTGTGTCTTTGTTAGTATTTTAGTTTGGTTTGACAGTATGCTTTTGAAGCAGACATCTTGAATATCTACAAATGCCTTGAATATCCGTACTTACAACTCTGATTCATGTGATGGGGTGGTTTTTGGAGTACACAAACTAAACTCTTTTCAGATTAAACTATATCAAAAGATGAGCTCAAATGTGCTCCAACCACTGGTGGAACCCATGTATATAATGACGTACATTTAACATGCTTTTCCATTCTTGATGATGATTTTCTTCTGTTAATTTGCCTAATATTATTTTGAACCCATGTACAGTTTTGGTGTCTGCAACATTCTGTATCAGTGAATTTCAATGTACTTGATTTAACATATGTTTGGACCTCCTTTTGTTTCTTTTTGASCTGCTACCAAATAATCTCATCTGATATACCTTGTAATTCTAGTATTTTCAGACAGAGAATAGCAATTCACTACAAACCTTCCTGTAGCTCATAGTTTTATAGAGCTCTGTAAAATCACCCCTTAATCATATCATAAATCTCTACTCTAGACTCTGCGATCTTAGTCTATGCAGTTTTTATGTGCATAGAAGATATTCTGTGCTTTCAGGCATCCTTGTTGCTCTTATTTACTTTTAACTGTGCTTGAGGGATGAGGCAGGGTGCAATATAATATGCATTTTTTTGCTGCTGTGCGGAGCTGTAAATCAGAAGTTCTGAATTTCAGTAATAGAAAAGTTCATGGTCGAAAACGTAAGCAACCAAAGATAAGATTTTGTAATGAGAAGTGAAGTGATCTTTAACTGTAGGCCATGCTGCCTTCATGCCTGTAGGTGCTATCCAATGAAATAACTTCAGCTTAAATGCCAAACAAAAAATATCTTTGCACTTCATCTAATAAATAAACATATTAAATAAAAAAACTAGAGTTGCCTAAATAATTCTCATAGCTTGAGTAAAATGCTTTTGTAAACTGTAAGCTGCTCAGTTTTAATTAAGCTTCTGTACTGTTTCAACCAGTCTTATTTCCTTAAAGGTGCATGTAAAATTTAAATGCCTTACTTTTTATTTCTTTCATTATTTGCGTGATTGAGTATTATACTTAATCTGTCCTTTCAAGCAATCCTCTTTAAGACAGAAAGTCAAGATTATTGTAATAATTGGATAACTAGTTACTATATTCTCAGAAATCTTTTCCATTTATCAATGTATAGTTACTTAAAGAAATGTAATTAACAATAAGACTTGAGCAAAACATATCCTAGACCATGAAACTTATGGGAGAACCTAAAATAGATCTGATATGCAAGAAAGGCATTTACTGCATATAAAAAGCAATTGCTTAGTAATTCAAAAGAAGTACTTGTATAGCCTATTTTTTAGAACATATACTGTGTAAGTCATCAGAAGTTTAAGTTCTTTGTATGTCACCTGTGAGAACGTGTTTTGCTAAACTTTAGGTTGTTTAAGTAAACTATTAAAACTAACAGAACATCATAGATATTTTGAAAACTCAATACATTTAAAAATAATTCAAAGATTTCTTAGGCCTGCAAACTTTATTCATCAAACATTTTCATCCTTAAAATGCTCAGTCCCATGCTTCTTGTTCAATAATCTGTGGAAGAAYCTCCTTTTGCGTGACCTGTTGTCTSCCAGCTCCAAGCTGGGAAGTGTGTCGGTCGCAKAAGGACAGCCTTTCCTGGGAAGGACGGGACAGACTGTGCCACCGCAGGGGCTGCCGCAGAGGCCTGTGAAACTTGCTGTGATGCTGGCGTGTGAAGCACTGTGTGTGTCTGCTGAAGTCTGCCCCGCAGGCACAGGCAGGCCTGGGGCCGGCACCCTGACTCCTGGTTCGGGTCCCTCTTAGGGCTCACTGGAGCAAGGGAGCTGTGAGCAGCGCTGTTGCCATCAGCTCGCGCCCGCAAGCACTCTCCTCACCCCAGGACATGGCCACGTGCTAAAGAGGCATGGTACATGGGGCAAACAGGAGCAAGAACGTGGTAGTTTTTAAATAAGCCAGTCTTGCATCTTTTGGGAAAGGGTATAGCTTGCTGTGTTGCCCCTGGGACCATGGCACAGGCCTGGATTGTGAATGGATGGAGAGGAGGTCTCTTGGGAGCAGTGGTTCCCAAGCACCGGTGCCACGCTGMTTCAGAAAGCCTTCTGTTCAAAGGTCATTTTCTGGAAGTGAGGATTTTTTCTACACTGAGCATAGTATTCTGATTTGCTTAATTCATGTGTTTTAATGTATGCCTTCATTATAAAAGGTAAGAAGCTTGTTCAAAAAATGAGTTTTTAAAATTTTTTTCCCCTACCTAATTTAATGTGTATAAAACTGCTGTCAGAGCAGAGGTAATTGCTTGTATGTAAAATAAGTAGTCCAAGGTCATCCTAATCCCAATATTCTTATATCCTGCCCTGCCATTTTAGCCTACGTTCATTTTACAGAGTGTCTGTTATATAGATGTGACGAAGTTTAGCATTRTATACCTCTTCTATTGCAGCTACTAAATTGCCACACGTACACATGCATTTAGCAGTTTCTGGTGATAATGTATTCTTGATGCAAAAAATTGAGACTGGGACTGAGAATACTAGCATGGCGTAAACAGAATAACAATAATTGTTTGAAACCAAAAAATATTGCTAATTACTGTTATTAAGTGCTGAAGTAGTTACTTCAGCAGTAAGTAGTTACTCAAGTAACTAAGCTGAAGCTGAAGTAGTTACAAGTAGTTACTTGTTTGTTAAAAGTCTGTTTTATTTGTTGTTAGTTCTTTATCAGCTTGATCATTAATTTAAGTTCCTACCACAACTTTCGTCTGGATGCTGCCGCATACATTTACATTTCCAGAAAAGGGAATATTTTGCTGTTACTCATAACTATAGATTTTGATGGTTATAATAAACTTTTTGACCTAAATTGTTCTTTCCTCTGCAGATTGACCTTCTATGACTTGTTTTGTTTAGTAAATATGATGTGAAAGTAGAAAAACTCATGTTTTTCATTTTTCTTTCATTTTGAGTCTCTTGTTGCTAAGATCAGAAGATCTATAACTAGGGATCATGTTATAAGAAATTATTGCCACAAATTTGAAAAGGGTTTTCTGTGAAATCATGTTTTAAGTAGACCTATTTCATCAGAAGTTAGTCAGTCTTTTAATAATGTGAAGTGCTTTTTTTTATACTAATTTATCAAATATATTCAGGCTCTGAATTTCCTGTGTAACTTCTGTATAGGAGAAAACTTTGCATTAACTGGAATTTTAACCTAACACTGGTAATAAAAGTAATCTTTCTCACTGAATATAATGCTAGCCAGGATAAGCGTGTGTTGGTGTTACATGTGGCTTGTAAGGTCCATACTTGTCCCGTGCTAGGCATAATTACCACTGTTTAGGCTGAAATGTTTCTCTCTGGGGCATCATCTTTTTTGTTTATTTGGAGAGAATGTCACATAATTGATTAACATGTATGATAGACTCTCTGGTGTTAGCGATGCAGAGAGCTTAGGCGGTTGAGAAGTTGCCTAATTGAAGAATGAGGGAATGAATGGCACGTGGTAAAATCTAGCAGTGCATAGTCCTAGGATTCTTTTTTTTTTTTTTTTTTTTTTTTTTTGGTAGAAAAATTTTTATGAAGTCATAATACTTTTTGCATTGACCAAAACATTTGGTGCCCAACTAAGCTGATATTTTTTAGCTGTAGTATTACGGGGGAAATTCTGAACTATTCATTTCATATGCATTGTCCATGAACTGAACTTAGCAGCAGCAGTGAGAAGTTCCTTCAAGTTCATTGTATATTTCTGTTACTTGTTCACAGTCTTCACAGCTTTCATTAGAGTTTGATTCTTGGTAAGAAATGAAAATTACTGTATAAGGAATTTACTAAGAATATCTGTGAAACCTCAGAGCTTCAAAAGGAACTAGTCCAAGAATTTTTGTTATTTCACCAAGTTTTAACGTGCATCTTCATCTGTAAGAGACCAAGAAGAGATAATGTATAAAGATCTTTAAGCCCAGTGATATGTATGGGGTGTAAAACACAGCATCTGTTTAAGAGCACAACACTGCCAAACTGTTGAGGACACATAACTTCCCTCCTCTAGTCTGGAATAAATTGAACAGCTTGAGCCAAAGAACAGTCAACTTATTAGCAGGAGTTGAGAAATATACTTGGCTTTTTACTTGGCTTTTCCCTCTTATAAATAAATAGCTGAGAGAGATACAGCAGCGTGAATACAGAAAAAGAAAACCTAAAACTGTTTAAAAACCATATGTCAATATAGATTAATGGGAAATGAGAATAAACTCTGTTCTCTAATATTGCCTAAAAATGAGACAGACACTAAATATTTTCCCAAAATCTCTTTCAAAAAGAGTTAGTTTAGCTGTAATTGATACCCACTCTTGGATGTAATGAAGAAATCTGAGATGTGCACACGGCCACCCAGTGAAGATGCTAGAAAACTGCCAATCCTGACATCACGTGAGAGGAAGATGGTGATTAACACCACATGTCATACAAASAGGGTATTTTTGCATTCAGGACGAACCACAGGGACAGCAATGTGTAACTTGCCTTTTTACCCACTGGCTGAGAGAGATGAAAGGAACAAGAGAAAGTGAAGCCAAATTGCTGAGTGAATATTGCAGGTACAGAAAATATCTACTAAACTTTTGAGGAATGAGTAGGACAAAATTTTTCTATATTTGCTACTTTTTGATATAGGATGAAGACTTCTATTATTCATTTAATTTAGTCTTGAGACTTGTCAGTATTCCCTAAAAAATGTTGTTCTCTTGAGACTGAAGTACAAAAAGACCTTGGTAATATATTCATCATAGGCATTCTACTTTGTAAGGAGGTTATTGTACCAGGAAATTTTGATGAGAACTCTTCTTGCTCTATTTTTTCTTTACAAATGCAGTGGTATTTCTCCTCCATATGGGAACCTTTATATATTGCAGAAACAACGTTAACATGTCTTCGTATCACTCTGGAAGATTAAAGCTTAAAGCACTCCTGTCCCTTTTATCCATCCCTTTTTCACTTCAACTCAGTTACTGAATCTTCTTTCTGATGCATGCAATGCTTTTCATTCTAAATATCTCTGGATTATTTTTGGCAGTACCTGTCACAGGATCATAGGATAAATCAGGTTGGAAGAGACCTCAGAAAACCTAGTCCAACCTCCTGTTCAAAGCGAGATCAGCTGTGAGATCAGGCCAGATTGTTCAGAGCTTCATCTGGCCTTATCTTGAAAACCTCCAAGAATGGGGATGATGTTTCTCTGGGCAAGCTGTTCCACTGCTTGGCTGCCCTCATGGGCAATCACACGGAAAACTTTCTTTATATTCAGTTTGAACCTCTCTCTTTTCACCTTATGCCCTCTGCCTCCCTTCCTTCAGCCATATACCAATGTGAAGAGCCTGGCTTCATCTTTTTCATAATCTATTTAAGGAATAATTCTCATCTTATTTTTTTTTTTTTATCTTTCACATTTGAAAAACAACAAACGGTTATCCTGGGCTTACTTTTAGGTACTGCAGTTACACCTCTCTCCTGTTGTGCAATTTCTGCTATTTATTTTTACTCCTTTACTTTTTAAAATCTCCTTTGAAGCATCTTTGCAGGCACTAAAAAAACCGCCCTCCCCTCCAATTACTGTCTTAACAAAAAGTGTTACATTAATACATCAGTTCTAGACTGCTGTTCTACCTGTGGTGTTACCTATAGTGACCTGAACAAGAGYGAACAGAAAAAGAAATTCCATTTCTAACTAGTGAGTTAAGTTGGTTATGTTTCTGCTTGTGCAATGGTGCCTGGTTTCAGCTTAAAAACGGAAAAGTGTTTGAGTGAGTATCAGGTTTAGCTAGCTCAGGTACTGACAATGTCATATTTTAAACTGGGTAATTACAGTATTTACTTTTGTGCTACTCAATGAATCTGACACTAAGCTTGTGATGAATTTTGCCTAATAGCAGGGGAATGAAATTCTAAGTAAGAACAGCATTAACTAATAGTGGGGAGCATATATGTCTTGCAGTGTTTGCAATCCACGTAGGTGAGATGAAAAAAGAGGAGATGATAGTAAGTAGGCACAGAAATGCCTTGCCCAAGATCAYAGAGGTGGGAATTGAACCTAGTTTTTAAGACTGATTCAAACACTTCAGCCAGGCCACATTGTCTTTGCTTCTCACTGATGTGTGTCAGAATGTTTTCCAGTATGTAGCTATCAACAGAGAATTGACTCTGTGCACGTGCATGTGTGCACACACAAGTGCGTGCGTGAGAGAGAGAGACTGACTGGTTTACTGATGCACTGAGACTGGTGGGATGGCATAGCTGCCTCTCCTTTCAATTTCCTCTTTCAAGTCTTTACAAATTACTGTGATCTTTTAATAGCGCCCAGTAAGGGTCTTAAAATCACTGTTTAAAAATCTCCCAAAGGAACCCTCAGAGGAATACCTGCCGTGTGAAAAGAGAGAGGTAGTATAACAAAGGAATATCTAGTACTATTTTTTCTCTATGTTATAATATTATTACTGTTCTTTTGAAAGGGACTTGTACTGTATGTATAATGAGCTAGCAGGAAGTCATAATTCATGGTGATTCCTTTTTATTTTCTTTTTTAAAGTAGAAATTAAAAGTATAAATTGGGCAATTCAAATGGGGCAATGTCTTTTGAGCTTCGGTATTTCCAGCAGAAAATATTAGTGTAAAAGCCCATGCTGCTTTCTGCATCTATATGACAACTGATATCAAGAAACTATGAAGCTATTGGCCAGGATAGCTATTAATCCATTAGAGGTGTCTGTTAAAATAATGAAAAAAAATGATGGCTGATAAGATTAGTAATGACATAAAGAATCTTTTCTCCTCTGGTTAATATGTCCAAAATTTGTTACTGCTGACAGCTGTTTGGCTCTTTCTGTTTGATAATCTGATAGGTTTGGCTGGTTACTGGTGGGCAACTGTCCACACCATGCAACTGGCACTCCCTGGGATTGTTCCGTAAAGCCAGGTTTTGCGTGGGTGTAGCGGTACAGTATTACTACCCTTATGCTTAGAGCTGTCCCCTCGAGGCCATGATTAATGTAATTTGGCTGGCAAAGATGCAGAGGCAGCTTGCATTGCTACTGTCCATGCTGTACTTGTCTCTGGTTTAATGGAGTGCTTCAGTTTCTATGGCTGTATTAGTCTGGCATTTTTCTCCAGCACAATAAAAAATACTTAAAATGCTACATGTGCACTTTTACTTAATCACAAAAACAGTATTTCTTAATTTAAGAAAAATGCTGATTGTAACAACCGACTTCAGAGTGTGGTACAGTCAGGCAGGCAAGCAGTGATTAGGCAAGCATCTTTCACTTGTCCTATTACCAAGAGGATTCTCAGAAAACAGGAAATGCTGGTTCAAAAAATGGCTCTTAAGAGTATTGAAATAGGGACTTGCCTGACCCACAGCAGTACCCTGGGCTGCTAATTATTCTGGGGTCTCTTCTTTTGTAAACTAGAATGTTCATTCTTGACTTGGAAAAAAAATCCAACATTTTCTAGTTAAAAGTCTAATCAAAACTCAAAATTTCTGTTAAGAAAGAAAATTACAAAGAAAATCTTTGGTAGTGCTGCTGAAAATGCTGCTCTGTGAAAGCTATTATTAATAAGATATCAGTATTACATAAGCTGATAGACATTTACAATACCTTTGAAAGTTTTTTGCAGCTTCAGGAGTTTAACAGAACATCATCCCAAACTAAGCAGTTATTGTTTTTCTATCTAAATTCTCCCTGTAGTGTAAAATGGACATATTTTTCTCCTTCACAGAGTGTGCTAGTGTTGTGAGCTGTCAGGCAACTGCTATGCAATCTCCCTGGAGTACGTAAAATGAATCCTCTGTAAGGTATATGAGTCTTGTGAGCTATTTTTGAGGTGGAAGCTGTTCTATAAATATTTTAGGCATAATTAGAATATATTGGGAGAGAAGTTCCTGTGGAAATTTAGTGAGGAGCTTGACTGGCTAGTGCAGGCTCTCCAAGGTGCTACCTGCCACAGACACATAAACATAGAGAGAGCTCAGTCAGCCTTCAAGGTAGGTGAGCTAGGCAGCCGCCTGTCCTAGTGAGGAGATACGGCTGGCAAGGAAGGGAAGGAAGCTTTCGCCTGTGACACACTTGCTATATGATGGCAATAGGTGTTTGCTGCTTAAATTGTCAAATATCAAAACTAACACTTTCTAACACTWTACTGGGGACTTGGGAAGCTAATAGGGGAGAGAAGCAGAGCATGCTTAAAAAATAAGTCTTCCTAGCAAAAATTGTTTTAATTTTGTTTTGTGGTGTTTATGAAAAAGGAGAATAGTGGGCTTAAACAGCTGAAGGCAAGTGCTTGTATGGCTTGCTAGCTTCATCAGGCCGACTAGACACAGATGGAGGAAGGCCAATGGAAAGAGAGGAGTCATGGCAGAGGTAAAAATGAATTGTAGGTAGAAAGAGTAGTGCCTTACCCTCTTTCCAGACAATAGCTATTTGTTTCAGCTAAACTGAAAGCATATTTATTTGATACAAAAGGGAAAAAGAGAATTTAACAGACTTGATTTCTAAAGCTACTGTAATACCTATGTGAAGGTGAGAACAAATTTAGTGCAGGAGGAGAGTCACTAAGTTGTCTACAGAGCTTAGACATGAATTCAGAATAATTCCTCAGCTAGCTAAGGTTTACTCTTTAGCATGCGTATGTACATATACACTKTAGTTATATTTACACAGATCCATTAATTCTTGTTTATTGCATGGCATTCTTTGAGAAACTTCACCTGTCTTATTCTGCTGATAGAAAGCTGAGCATATGTTTAGGTTTTGAGAAAAGTTAATCACCTCTTTGTATTAAACATGATCTGAGAGAGGATCTTATTTTCTTCATCTTTAAAATGGGAGGTACTTCAAATTAACGGTTTTGACTGATATGTGAAGTGCTTTGGAGGAAGTATGAAGATGGAAGGAACTTCAGAATGCAAAATATTGCTACTACTGTATTTCAGCTAAAATTAAATTTTATTTTCTTTAGGAAAAAAATACCAAAGTGAATATTTAATCCAGTGGAGTAGCAGTAATTTATTCAGGAACTGCATATGAACTAYGAATAGTATGCAGTATCTTCAGGTGTTGAAGTCTGTGTAATTTAGTCTTTATAAATCTTTACATTTAAAGAATCGAACAGATACATCATTAATTTTTTGGATGATGTACAGAACCTTTTCTCCCCTCTTCCATCTGTCTCTAAGATTCTCTTCCCTTTCCCCCCTCCCCTTCAGAGTAAAAATGCTAAGTAATCCTGGAAACAGGAACTGTATTTAGAGCCTGCTAGTTAGCTCACTAAGAGAAGCATTAATGCAAATCAGTTTATGCCTTTTAAAGAATGGTGCAATCATGTGATGCCTTTCTCAGGCATAAAAGATAAAGTATATCAAATTTAGAGGCTGCATATATAAATATATCCTCTTAAACAAAAACCTTTGGTGTCATGAAATGAGAGGTATGGAATAGGAAAAGCAAAAAGATAATGGAATTATGCTAGCCATTAAGCTAGCAGAGGGCACGTATTTTAGTGAAAAATGCTAATAAAAACCTGTTAGAACATCTCCCCCAGTGCCTGACAATCACATCATTTGTGTAAAGCCTATGCTGCTATTTGTTAATAGAGTTGCTATGGCAACTGAAAACCTACATCTCTTAAAGGTAAAATCAGAAGTGCAGTGAGTGTTGAAAGCCAAATGCCAACTTAAAAACAACAAGAAACCCACAAATGTGCATGCATGTGTGCACACACACTTTATCTCTTCTGCATCTTTTCACAATAGATAATGATTAAAGCTTTTCTTTTCTTTTTTTTTTCTTTTTTCCATTCTGGCACTGGGAGGGGAAAATGTGGGGACTAAGTAGTAAAATGTGAAACCCTCTTGGAGATGGAGACTACCTGCAGAACTGCCAGCAATTTCTTTGACAGATGGTATCAGGTCTCAAAAGACTCTTAATTGGCTTAGCATAGCCAAGGCACGTGTTACAAGTGGCTTAGATAAAGCCAGCAGATACGCATTAGCCTGATGACTTGATCTTGTAATGGTGCTTTGAAAGAAAAATAGTGTCAAGATGGTACAACCCCATTTTGAAAGGGCTGTATCTGAACCTCTCAGCATCTGCAATGCTTTGCTGCAGTCCTAGTACAAATCACTAAAAAAAAAAAAAATGTGAAGCTCATGTTGCAGGCTGGTACAACCTCTGTGTTTGCACGTAAAACTCCATGCTGTTCCTACTATGGCATTAGCTAGTTGCATTGCTGGTAAACAGCAAAATTCTAGATGACTTCATAGGAGCTGTCTTAAAAGATCACTCTGAGGGGAATATGCTTTTTATGAGTATTTCTAAAGAGCATCCATCTGAAGATCTTGGCATATGTAACGTTTATGTACAACTCCCCTGGTCCTCTGATAAACAGTGTTCATAAAGGAAGGACTAAACTGTGTTGAGCTGCCTAAGAAAGTGTTAGGTGAAAAGGCACTTTCAGCAAAGTCTGGACAGAGAATCAGTGCGATAAGTTCACTGTCATTTAGCTCAGTGTGTTGGAATAAAAAAATCAGTTAAATACAGGATTATTTTTGCTCCTAACCCAGTTGTTACCCATTTCAAAAGAAGATTTGGAATGAAGCATCTGTGAAGAATCTGAGGTATTGTTCCGAAGTTTAAAGGACTTCAGAAGCCAAAAGGAGGGTATTTTTGCCTAGTACACAATGCAGACTGTTCCAAGGATGTAGCAGATGATATTCTACAGCTCTAGTCTGCTCTACCAACTGGCACAGCCAAATGATTCATTAAACTTAGGGATTTTCTATTTCTTTTCCTTTGGAAGTGCCTTTAAAAAATTACTGGTTATTGTGCAATGAAGCTTCCTCTAGGCCACCAGTGTTGCTGGATCTGTGCTAGATGTTGTCTTTGTTATTGGTCTGAATGGAATTTTTGAAACTAAATTCAGCTGCAGGGCCACATGTCTCATGGGAATTGTTAGGGAAAGCCATGGAATTTCAGGAAATTAAAACTTTTTAGAAAACGTTATAGTCTTATTGATAAGCTATATCTGTCAGTGTTAAGCGTTGCCAGGAGATTTCTGTTTCTTTCCACAGGAGTTACCAATGGAGTAGAAAGTCAGCTGCTGTTGGTAGGGTTTTTYGAGTTGTTGGTTTTTATTGCAAGGCTGCTATTTAATTTCAGTGTTAAGAAAAATTGCTACAACTTTCTGTAGTCAAAATGGTTTTTTTTTTCTTTTTTTTCTCTTGACCCTTTTCTACTTTGGTGATTCTCTAGACAGTAAATGAAGCCTTTCGGTGTCTGTCTGTTAAACAGCACTGACTTCGCAGCTTATCAGTGCCTGTCAGTGCTCCTTCTGGAGCACTGGAGCACTTTCACCCACTATGATTTGCCAGAAGGTGATTCTGGCAAATTTTTTGTGCAGCTGGTTAGTTAAATTACTTGGCTGAGCTTGTCGTAGTCATTAAAATAAGCCATTCATTTATGTTTTGCGTAGTCGCCAGGTTTTCAAAAATCTTCATTGTCCTGACTTGCAAGGGCTTTTTTCCATTCCAGGAGCTCTAAAACGTATGTCCTCAGTGGGCAACCTATTTTTAAAAGAAATCCCCGCAAAACCAGCAGCAACTCTCCTTCCCAACTCCTCAAAAAAATTCAGGGAAGCCAATGGCTCTGTCTGCAATTGACGTATGATGCAATACATTAAAGAACCAAACATCAAAAATGAATTTAAAAAAACCTGTAGCGTTTAATTATTAATAATTGATTTTTTACATCTCTAAAAGCAGAAATAGAAGAACCCTTTCTCTTTCTGAGCAGCTATTGCAAGATTTGAAGGCTTAGACACCTTCAAATGAGCCTGGGCATAGAGATGCTGCATGAAACAACAAAAGAAAATTATCCTGTGGAGAATGACATTCAGAGAATCGGTGGATTCATGTAGTTACTTGTTAGCATACTGAGAACAGGAGCACAGAAGCTGCTTTTGTGGAATTACACAATGAGATTATCGAAGATTGGAGATGATAGAAGGGGAGCAGGCCCAGGAACCCACTGAGTATTTGTTGAGCATGATACTGAAATAGGAGCACCTACAAATCCTTATTTAGTTCCACAGTTCAGTGTAAGGATAGTCACAGATTCATACATCTCTTGCAATATTTGCCGACTGTCTATGGGATAAAATTGTTTGTGGTTCTCTAGAGCTTAGTCAGCAGTCTACATAATGGGTAATATTCCCATTTTTGTCATGCTTGAATTTTGTGTGTTAAATGCAGGTATTTTTTTAGTTAGAGCATTAATTTGAATTTTGGTTTTCCTAATACTATCATGTTAGAATTGTTTGTTTATGTGCATATGTGTGTGTGTGTGTGTGTATGTGTATAATATATAKAGAGAGATGTATATAGATATATATAATTTGCTGCACTGTTCAGAAATTCCTTCTTGTTTTGTGGTGGTCCCCTCAGCTGGAAAGAAACAGGTATGCCAAAAGGTTTCTCTGAACTACTTATACGTATGAAGAGCAAGCAATCTACACAAACCAATAAAATGGCGCCCCACGTCTCCAAATTAGCATTTGACAGAGTTTGATTAAAATTGATATTGAATTCAGCAAGTCAGTGAATTCTTACCTAGCACAATCTATAAAATTAATCAGCCACAAAATGCCACGTGCAGATTGGCAAGCTCGTCATCCAAGAACTTTTGGAAAAAAAGCACAACTGGCACTTTAGATCCCTAGTACGTACGAGAACAATATGTTTCACAGCAGTTTGTCACAAAACAGCATGCATATTAGCAATTCATTGCTCATGAAGACTACCACATGTACAATAAATATAGGTATATATGATGATGCTCTTGTTAGGAGGGCTGCTTGGTTGTATGCATCAGTTATGGAGTCCTTTGTCACACTTACAGAGGTCCCCTCCATAAGTAAATGCTTGTTTCAGGTTTCACGGATGCTATTTGGAGCGCAGCAGGATACAAACTTGCACAAGTTTTTTGTGAAAGCTTTAAAGTGATTTTGGAAGCAGCAGCATTATTCTTGCAGGTGCCCACTCTACCACCCCTGGGGAGCCATTAGGAAACCAACGTGATTATTTGTTTTGATTTCGGCTTGTATGGTACGGCCTCAAAAGCTATGTCAGAAAAAGGCTAGATGAGTGCCTCCAAAACTTTGTTTTTATAATACCATTGAAAATCGCCTTCCAGGATTGCTCCAGACCAGCTGCCCAGGGACTAATTTCTCAATATCTAATTTATTAACCTTGAATCCATACCAGTATTGGACAACCTGGGGAAGATAGTTTATAGACTTCCATGTCGGTTAGGGTTCTGAGTTACATAGTGTGTTGCCGAAGGAGTGGGGCAAACTCCTTGGCTGTGTCTGTGACAGGCAACGGCACTAACTGGCCGATTCCCCAAGCGCAAGGAAGTCAGTCACAGAGTTGTCCAAATCTATCTTTGGACAACAAATCCATCCCTCTTGGCAGTTTCCAGCACATGCATTGCTGCAGTCCCCCAAAGGGCTTTCCGGCACTGTCTGTGCTGCGGGTACCTCTCTCTCTGAAAAGCCTCCTGGCTTAACTCTGTATGCTGGCTGCAGTCAGCAGGCTCTCCCCTGGTCAGTCCCTATGCCRAACTCTCTGAAGAGCTGCACAGAGTTGTTAAGTCTGAATTAATTTTCTCTTTTGGGCTGTTGAGACAAGGTAAGTTGTCCCACCATGTGCCTAAACACTAGCTGATAGAAAGGCAAGTCTTCTACCCTGGGAAGATCCCCTGGCAAGTCCTAGGGAAGCGGAGACTCTCTTGCTCCCGCGCCTCAAGCCGAAGTAATGCGCCAGGTGCCATGGGTGGTATGTACGTACCCGTGTCCACCCGGCCCTGCTTACCCACCTCTGCACCAGCCCTGAGTCTGCAAGTTGTGCTCCCGTATAACGGSGATCTGTTGCTGTGAATATACCCAAAGTGATTAAACAATAACTAAACTATTATTAAAATAGCAAAATCATATCAGGGTGAATGAGATAACCTTAGTTACTACTGAAGAGATTTATGTAACTGTTTGCTGGTGAGAAGCTACTTAGTTTTCCTCTAGATGTCTAGCATAGTGCAAATAATGTTAAATGGTTTGAATGGTTAGAAAAAACTGTTCTTTTCTGTCTCTAGCTGTAGCATGTGTCTGCRTTAAGTATGAAAACCATGATCAGGGTGCCACAGTGGATGTGACCTTAGTAACCCTGGGGAATAGTTATACAGTTTATCCTGTATAGTTCAAAATGATATTTACTGCTATTTAAACAAGGCTGTAATAAAATATTTATGAAATAGTCCTAAAATGCTAAGAAGCTAGAAATGAGTGTTGGTTTTTCTCGAGTCTCCTCCTTCACTGCTCCAGCCTAGTTGTTCTTTTCAGATGAATTTTTAAGTCCAGGTCAGTTCGTTCATTCTTAGAGACCAACATTTCCTTCTCCCCAGATGTTGTTTTCAAAACCTCAGAGGTACTGTATTGTGCAGTAAATGATTTGAACTGATTTTAGGAAATTACTATTCAAGACCATTGTTTTATGTTTTCCAAGGTCATTACATCATATTCTTTATAATTATGACCTCTGTTTCTCTGCATATATTTTGAATACTTCATTTGAGTGATTTGAAGCAGATTTTGGTTTTGTTTTGTCTTTTTTTTTTTTAATTAGTACAATTCTATCCAGCAATTTAACTGAGAAATTAAATAGAACAGGTAACTAAGTCCTACACAGAATACCTTTTAGTATAGAATATAATAATTTGTCTAAATAGCCCTGCATGTCTTGTGTTTAAACCATTTGGYCCTCAAAGTTAATTTATAAGCTCTCATTTATGCTCAGGCTTCAAATGAATGTTAGCAGATGTTGGCAAGAGAAAGGAACTATCCGCTGTGCTACAGGGATGAGTCTAGCTGCAAAGCTGGAGAACGCAGTGAGCTGAAAGTGCGTGCTCTTTTCAGGGAAACCAAGCACAGCACCATGCCYGCTTCCCTTTGACATGGTGAAATAGAATTGTTCACCTGTTGCCTAAACACTTTCCTTGTTTTAATGCAGCAGAGTTGTCACTGTTGAATAGTATCCACCGTATGTGATAAGCTGTGAATATGGGATGATGAGGTGGTGACTTTCTGGAAAGGAACAGAATTAATCTTCAGAATTCCCCACTYCTTAAAAAAGACCTTCTGACAATTTGAAAACTGACAAGTGTGAGGGTTGTTAAAATTCATGCAGCTTGGAAAAAACTCCATTGGATTGTCCATTTAAGCATGTTTTAGGCTGGAAGCTTTTACTAGCTAGTTACAAATATATTGATTTTTAAAAAGAAATTATTGACCTTTAAAACCCTGGAGTCAGCTGCCTCACTTATTGGAGACATTTAGTTATTTATATTCACAAAGGCCTAGCTATGAGCTGAGGATTTTCAGTCAGACCCGAATAGCGATTAGGAGGTGAAAGCACTGCATCTACATAAAATATAATTAGATAGGCCTGATCGCAGAAGGCTGAGATACCACTTGGAGTTTACGTTCCAGAGGAGAGGACCTCAAACTTTACTACTTCGTTTCTTCCGCTCCCTCTCTGGAACACTTTTTGCATCCTCTGCCATTTGAAAAAGTTGGTTTATCCACCACCCTTCCCTTCTCTGCCTGCCCCAGTCCATGCATAGCATGGAAACATTCCTGTGCCAGTGACGCACTGGGTGCTGGGGCTCAGTACGAGCTACACACGCTCAGCTTGCTCTGCTTTCATAAGCCCAGTCAACAGTGAGTCTCTGGTAAGCCAAGAAGTAGGGCTTCAAGCTTCCTCCTCCTCGGGACAAAATTCATGGTCCCCAAATTAGAGCTGTTATCACGGAATAAACTATTGTTGACTGAGAGGGAAAAGGGAAAWTCATTCCAGGATTTTAAATGACCTTCTATGCTCCAGAAAGATGCTGCAGGTTATTTGTAAGCCATGACCACAGATTAGTAAGCAAAGTTTCTACCCAAATTGATTAATAGAACCATGAAAGTAGCTCACAAATAGTGAGGAAAAGCTGGAAAAATACTGTCTGTTGTGACTAAAGAGTTGTAAAATAAGATGGTGGCTATGTTTTGTATACATATATATATATACATATATACATATATATATATATAGGTTGTGAGCTTCTAAAAAGAGCAACYTCAAAATACCCTCAAAAGTCCCCTGGGGAGACAATTATGATACCACATGCTGTCTTGATATGTCAGTAATAACTTTTTTAAACAACAAATAATAAGTTCTTTTAGGCCATACCCTCTAAGCAGTTTCTGTACTGACATAAATGGGTGTGATTTTAGGTTTCTGAATGAGGGCCAAATATATGTACCATTAGTTGTCTGATCTGCCAAAGGAGGGCTGGGATCTCTCTGCTGCTGTGTCTTGTTATATTTACATTTTCACCTTAGAAAATAAATTGTTTCCTAAATTCAGGCAGACGAACAATTTTCTGGCTGTCAAAATAYATTTAGTAGTAGTACACGAATGGGATATTAGTTACTGTGAGTTAACACTACAGATCTGAAGATTAAAARCAATGCCGCAATTTAGCAACTGTAGATTGATGATATATGAAGTAATAGATGTTTGGGTGTTTTCCTACTGACAGTTCTTCAGCTTTTCCCTACCTAAAATGCTGAGTTAATATCACAGAGCTTTCCATTCCCAGCTGGTTACCTGATGTAAAACATTTATTTCTGGCACATCTGAGGTGTTCAGGGAAGAGATTGCCATGGCTTTACATGGTCCTGAATCATAACAGCAAAAACTGAATCCTCAGTTAATTCTACRGCTTTTAATTTTCACACTAGTAGTAAAGTAGCACCCACGTTTCTCCCCTCCATTATTTTCTTCAGCAGACCACAGRTTTTCCCTCTTGCAGTATTTTTAAGGAGATGCTAGTATCGTGTACTGTGCTACTTCAGTGATTGTTCCTAGCTCTTTTCTTTCTTTTGAAGTTCACAGAATCTGCTCTCCTTTAGCCTCATGGGCCACAAGCCTCTGCTCCCTTCAAACGCCCGTGCTTGGGTACCAGCAACGAGAMGAGATGCTAAAAGGCAGACTGGATTCTGCTTATGTGACAAGGCAGCCCTGCAGATATTGAATTGTCCGCCAGAAGTTTCAAAATTCACGTCTATCCCATCGCCACAGAGAAAATCCATTTTCCTGCAGGGCTTCAAAATGATGATTGGCAAGACTAGGAATGGTACTGAATTGATTTTGCAATGTACTATGAACTAATGCCACACTGAGAGCTCTCTCTTGCTATGCTATGGCTCTCTCACTTCCCCTGTCTCTAGCAGGCATGACCCCTGCTTTCATTGCACTAGGGTTGCRAGCTGAAGGTGCGGACACCTTGTAGGCATATTTGGCTCCAAAGACATTTATGGTAGCTCCCACCCGTAGTATGGATCACAGGACAATCCTGGCTTTAGAGGGRATGACATCTGTGGCATCATCTGTATTTTCTACTTTATTATATTTGTTTTTATTTTCTGTTATCCTCAGTCACTATTGCCTTTTCTTCTTTTTKCTTTTGTATTCATTTGCATTTTAATTCTTATTTTTTATTGATTCTTCTCTAGCTGCATTATAAATGCGAGAAATGTAGAGAATGGGAGAAAATACATCTTATTTTCTTGTCCCCCTTTCCTTCTCTGCTTTTTTCTTTCCTTTATTTTCCTACTCACTCTGCCTCTCCTTTTCTCCCTCAGGTGTGTTTATTTTATTTTTATTCATTAGCAGAAGGAAGAAATACTGCAAACTTTCTTTCTTTCTTTTTTTTTTTTTTTTTTTCCTCCCCTCTGGCTGGAATGCAGGGAATGATTGAGGGAACTGAGGAGTTTTCCCTGTTAGTAAATCCTACCATAGAGTTGCACGGGAATATTGTTCTCCCATGATCTCTCTCTCTCCCCTACTGTATAAAAGTTGGATTTTGATTTCTGGAATCCTTCWCAGTATATAAGCATTTGGCTCCAGAAAACTTTATATGCTCCTTTTGTAAGAAAGTGCACAAAGAGGATTAACATTTACATTCACCTTTTGAGGTGCAGCACTGAGAAAATTTTGATAAYGGTAAAACCTAGTGGTATTCCTTTTCCCTATCATAGTATCTAGGAACAATGCACTGAAGAAAAAGTAAATGATTCAGGCAGGGGRAAAAAAAGAATAATGTGATAGTGCTGGGTTTCTCCTCAGACTTCTGGCATTGTTATTAACTTTTTGATAAGTTGGAGACGTGCCTGCCACTATGTTGAATCCTAACTTATATTCTGTAATCGCTTTCCTTTTCTTTAGGTTTCTCTCAACTTTCTTTAAGAATGACATTTTGTGATTAAATTGCCATATTTAGACAGAGCAAATGTGTTGCAAGGAAGGCAAATTTAGTTTATTTGGTCTGAGGTATATGTAGGGGGCAGAAAGAAATGATCCCTGTCTTCTGATCAGCAGTTGTAATGTCCTACATTGGCAGCCCGAATTACCATTTTTAAGATCTGTATGTRTTTTTATAACAATGGAATTATCTTTACAAGATACTAGGCTTGACAYAGGTAAAATTGGATGAAATTGCATGGTTGCTGTGATACACTGCAAGTCAGGCTCAATTATTCAGTGGTCCCATTTGGCATTAATATTTATGGATCTTTCTGTTAGTTTTTTGTTTTCCTTTTTCATCAGGTATCAAACTTCATTATAAGCAAGTATCCAACTTAATTATTTTCAACCCTTGAGGTTTCAAACCTGTTAAATAACAGTAAAGATCAGTAATTGTTTTACTACTAATACTGAAAACATAATACTGCTGGCAACAGAGGACTGAGCAAAACAGTAAGGAAAATGTAAAGGCACAGACAGCATTATTAAACTGTTTCACAAAAGACAAACACAACTGTCAGATTAACACTTCAGAGCAGAGCTAACAGTTTTAGTTTACTCTTCCATTTCCCTGGTGAAGAAGCTAGCAGTGGAATTATTTGGCATTCTTAGAAATGCAAGGCTTTCTTCCTTGTTTCCTTCCCTTTTAAAATAGTTACTAGCTATTATGTAGTTACCAGCTATAAGGTGGTAGATGCTTTCTGCAGTTCCTGGTGACATACACACTGTCTTGTTTTTTGCCTCATTTTTTCTGTCAGTCCCRAGTACTGTTCTGTTACAGCCTCCAAAGACAGTAGCTGCAGTATGCAGGGTTCTTGGTGCCTCCTGGTAGGAAATGCCATTGCTCTGCTGCACTTCACTCCAGTAGTGTCCCTGAGAGAGAAACCTCGACTGTGTCCTGCCACGGCAGGGTTTGCAGGTGTTTTATAACCTAAGCTATGTCCTGAAGATTTATGGAGTAATTTCTAGATTGCAATAATTCATCTGGGAACCAACTGGTGTACTTGAGTTTACTTATGTTAATCACCATAAAGAGGAAGTGGGAGAAGAGAAAAGAGGGATTTGATTGAGTAAAAAGCAAGGCTAAGAAATTCTGGGATATCTCGTGTTTGTTACAACTATTGCTTTTCTATGTTAATTGGTTGCAAGACTGCAGGGAATTAAGTAGTACCAAGTCAGTACCATTTTGTGTGATCAGAACCATCAAAGAAACAGCAAGACCCAGTCCCCCCAGGCAGGTTGTTTATGTCTTAAACTCCAGCCTTGGACTTGTCACATGTGAATAACATCCAGCTATATTCCTTATATTCTGGTTAACACCAAGAAAGAGATGCTCTTGTGCATCCTATTCAGAAGGGTTTATAATCTCTTCAGGCATCTGCTTTTTATGTTCTCATTCAGTACAGCGGACTTGATGCAGTGATGATGGTAAAGTTGTGAGGACTTGGGCAAGGCAGGGTTTGTAGGTGCTTTAGGACCTGAGGAAAGGCTTGTATGCCTCACAGCTTGAATGTTCTTGTCTACTTATGTGAGGGCACCTATTTAAAGTGACTATTTCTGCCTTCAAGCCTTGTCTCAAAGATGTCCGGATGTGATTTGGGAAGCTGAAGTTGCATTTCTGCCTTGGTGCTAGTTTTTTTGCTTTTGCATCTGGAAGTGTTTTGATGCCATACATGCATATGTGCGTACACACAGTGCACACATTTCCATATGATTTTTGAGTGTCTTATCTTTTTAATTTTAATTACAGGATTTGGTTGTTTAGGACCAAGAAAAAATTTGAGTCCTTTCATTGTAAAAGACAAAAAAAAAAAATCTGCAACAGAGAGTAATGAGAGCTCATTTTTGTTGTTTCTACCATATACTTCCTTTGTGCCCTTATGCATTTTGGTGCATTAATTTTTTTGTATTGCCCAAGGGGAATGCTAATACATAGAGTATGACAAAGATTCTAAATTACTGTATAAGAGTGGTTGAAAGAGTGACATTTATTGTGATAAGTTGTATATTGTAATTGTTGCCATAGTTATGCTCTACTTCCTGCCTTGATTTCTGCTTCCATAGTCATTGTCTAACAAAAATGTGCATTAGCAGTCTTATTTTATTTACAAGTCCTAAGAATAATTACTGTTTTTTTACCAAACTGCTTTAGTGTTTTCCAAAGTTGGGAAGATATTTAGAGRTGACAATATGTGAAATTTTTAGTTTGTATCTATATAGTCAAGTATTTTCTTCTGTGTGCAGTATGGATTAGCACAAACAATTGAAGGTAAGAGAAATAGTTTGAAATAATGAAAATGACTGTAAATTCACATAAGCTCGTGAGAGACCCTGATCAAGGGGTACTGGCTTTTTTTGCATCTACTTTGTAGGAAAACTGTGATAGCTTTCTGTTTGGCCATGTCTTGTAAGATTCCAGTACCTCTGCAGTGTGTAAATCTATCCTTCACTAAATGTTTTCAAGTAATGTGTTGCTGCAGATTTGAAGCTTCTTTATGAATTGAYGATCTTGGTAATTGTATCAACAAAAGATGGTTCTGGATAGCTTTTACTGTGGTTACTTGAACTTGTGGATCACGGTATTGTCTTCTGAGTAACCTAGGAATCGTTTGGATGAGGTATGTTTTGCTAACTGTTGCCCAGATGATAGCTAGTTTGCAGGTGCCTTAGGAACAAGAACATTTTTCTCAAACTCGCCTAGACAGTTAGTATGACCAGGCTGGGAAAGTCATGATCAGGAACAGGAAATAAATGCTACCTAAAGCTTTTAGAGTATAGCCAAACATCGATACTGTGTCTAATATAATTTCAGATGTGTCACCCACTGGAACTGCTCTATAGACTTTGCTCTTACAAGTGTTTCCAATTTTGAACTGTTCTTAGTTTCTTTAATGCAGCATTTCTAAACTAGTCAATAACTAAGTTGTCTCAATAGCTAAAGGGAAAATATGTCTAGCCTGAACTTAGTTTCCTCACCATTTTGGAAATCTGTAGTACAATCACAGACAGAAAAACAAAAACAAGTAAACTGCTGTGGAATGAAAACACTTGTGTCAATGAAAGAAAGAAAAATTATTTTTCTGTTGTTTCATTTGTTGAAAGACATCAGTTTTCAGAAGTCCAAATAATATGCAAASCTGAAAAGTGTGGGGAAAACTAATTTGCGGTGAACGCAATATTGGTTTTCTTTCATTTGAGCAAGAAAGGAAAAAAAATGGTGCCTTGGAAACTGCACCRTCTTCATTTTATCTCAATGAAAATATAGAACATGGTTTGCTAAAAATAAGTAAATAAATAATGAGGATTGTAATGATAAAAGGAAATAGTGCCAACAAAATAATTAAGTAAAAACTGAATATTACTGAAATTATTTTAAACATGAGTCTATTAAAATTCAGTTGTGATTGGGGTTTAGGTATTCTCTTGTATTTGTATTAGGTCCTGAGACTACTTTAATGCATGTACTCTAAGAAACATTACCCAGTTCTTATATAATGTCTCAGTGGCTCAGTTGTTTGTACTCTTCTCTGATTCAGATGGTCAAAGGCTCAGATTCAGATGGACTGAAAATGCTGGAGAGCAAGGTGTTCATTTTTGCTGAGAGATACTAAGGCAAAGAAGATAGTATTACCCCATTCTCTGATTCATTCATCCCTAATTTAAAGCATGTTTGAAATCAAGACTTCTTTAACCTGAAGAAGAAAGCATAGTCTTATCAAAATATAATATCTAATTATAAGAGTTGGATGCATGTTTTGAATAATAAAGACACTTCCATCCCTATGAAGCACCTAAATCTTGGACTAAGATTAGATTTTATCATAACTGATGATTTTAGAAGATGTTTTAAGAAGTTTCAGGAAGGCAATATAGCATGTGTGTGACGTCCCCTGTTTTAAAACCAGTGCCTGTGTACAATTCAGCTTAATATAACATGTCAATAATGATTAACAGAACTACTCTAAATATTGCCTGTAGCCGACTTTTGTTTACCTTTTACTAAAGTACTAGGCAATGAGGTGGAGGTGATCTTGACAGCGTTCAGTGTTCAATGAACAGAGCTAGTGCTGCCTGAGTTTCAGGACCAGTAATAGTGAACCGTGAAAGGGGCAGATGAAATTTTACCCGTCTCTATATACACACATCTATATACAGGAGGGTATGCTTTATTAAGTAGTTAAGATGAACTAGATACTTTCCTAGAGGTTGTTATCAAGAGCTAGCATGTTCCTAATGTGTAAAACCTTGTTAAATTGTTTAGAGCTCCTAATRTTTGGATGGAAGGGGTTATCTTCAGATGCAATTTACAGAAATACATGGGAACTAAAGTGAAGTAGTTTCTATTTAAGGTGATTTTTTGAGTTGAACAACTTGGCTGAATATCTTCTTTGTGAAAGCAATCAGTTATAAAACTAAGTCCATTTAGCTAATTATCTGTGGTAAACTTGTTCCTCCCCTGATTTCAGTTTGTGGATGTGATCTACCAGGAGATTTGTAACTCAAAGCTGAGAGGATCCTCAAACATCCGTCAAAGCAGCAGCCTGGCTTCCATTAGCCATACATCGAGATTTAGGAGCAAAGTTTGTGACTGGTTTAATCTTTCTAGGCTGGATCAGCTCTAGAATTGGGCATATCTGTCTCCTGGGGTGGTTCCCCATTGAGATTCACATTAGTAATGGGTTCTCCATGAGCAGTAAGATGGGTGGAACAGCAGATAGYGCTGTGCTAACCTCTCTCTATTAGCATTGCAACAAATTTCATTCACTCTTGGTGTCTTCTGAGCTCACCAGTAAATAAATGACCCAAGCTTCATAGCTAARTGACATTGAAAGTGTTTGTTTATTTTAGTAAAAATATAACACCAGAAATGAAGCTTCAGAGAAAGGCAAGTGATAACCACACATGACCATACAATTCTTGACACCTGGACTGTAGCCAGACTATTTTCTCAACATTGTTATTAAATGCTATGCTTTTCCTCAATAATGTGTGTTGCAACAAAAAATAAAATAATAAATAAATTGAATAAAATCATGTGTTTCTGCTTTACAGACAACTCCTTGCACATGTGCTGACTCTGCAGCTGCTTCCTGCAGTGTTTGACTTCTGTAATTAGGATAACCAGTGAGCCTAGCTAATGATATTAAACTGACTGGTCCATAAGTCTAGAATGTCGTTTTTCATAAGGGTTTAATTTGCTGAGTATGGGGGTAGCAGAATACAAGGTTTGCATGTGTAATGGATGTAACTTGCTTTTTTTTTTTTTTTTTTTCCCTCTCTCTCTTGTTGCCAAGTTACAAAAAAGTGTTATCACGGTGAATTGTCCACGTTTAAATAGACTAAGATTTTACCTAAAAGGAGCCATAGTGATGCAAACTGATAATATACTAATGCCTTCAAAGAGGGGAAAATAAAYCAAAAAACACCGACCTGTGACTAGGATAATTTTATATTCTATACATTGGCCAGATAGGGTCAAAAATAGCTGYTCATACTCTGGAGACTATGACGTGTGCTACTGTAGCAAGTGAATAACAGCTTGCAAGCAATAAATAGCTACTGATATAAAACTAAATATCATGAATATTTGCAAGTATTTGAAGACAGAATTGCAGCAATCAGTTGTCTGAATTGTAYTGTGGAATTACTTTCCCTCAAAATAGTCTGATACCCTTACAATCAGGTATAATATGCAAACCCTAAGGAGAAAAGRTAAATTCAAAGAACATACCTACTAAGGCCTCTGTCCAAATAATAAGAAATAATCTTAAAACAAAACAACAGTAAATGCTTTCCAATTTCACCAAGTGGAGAAATATACCATATTCAGATGGAAAATCAGGTAGAAGCCATGCGGGCACATCAAGCATTTCTTTTGCCCCTTCTTTTGCGATTTGTTCCAAAATGCTTTAAGTTCTCTGAAATAAGAATCTGCTTTGCCCAAATCTGTGTAAAAGATTGCATAGAGTGGCAGTAACTAAGGGGAGGGTCTATTACTACTGTCTTTTTGTTAGAGAGAAACATAAGTTCTTTCCAAAAATACACATGCTGGGTCAACAGACTGTGGGTCTTGRTGACTACCTGGATGCCGAATAGTGTTCAGTGTTAATGCTGATACCTGTCTTGTCACTGTAGATGTGATCAGTGTGGAGCCTGGTCTTTGAATAGAGCTAGCTTTTTGTATTAATAATGTCAGGGCAGTTCTTAGTGGATTTCAAATGCAATTTTTAATGTATCGTTTAAAAGTCAACTCTTAATAAACTGATTGCTGGTGCACAGACAGTTAGAACAAATATTACATAAAAGATGTTGCAGAAAATGCTGTATAATGTCTAAGAAGCATAGGTACATCCAATCACATCTGCAGGTCTTTCCACAGTACAGAGAAGATGTAATCCGAAACAAATGTCTTCATTACAGTTAGCCAACTAAAGAAGATMCAAAGGTAAAATTGTGAGATTCTGCAGTGGGGCACTAGCTGGTCTGGTATTCTGTTCATAGAAAAGCGTGATGCTGTGCTAATTTAATGGTGCCAGCCTTCGAAGCAAGCCATTTATTGAAAAGCATTGGCTTGACTGAGATGAAGCTGTAGATGTTAGGTGAAATCTTTTCATTAAATAAATAAATAAAAACTATCACACAGCCCCAATAGAAACCTGCTTAGATAACTCTGCTTGAAATACTGTACCTGCTCAGAAAATGGAAGAAGAGAATTTTGCCAAGATTTCAGAATCGAGCGGAGAAGAATTTCCTTCCTTTACTATAAATTGCTGTGTGAGAAGTATGTACTATCCTTTCAGAAATCCTCCTGCAACACTGAATTTTTGATCCACAGCAGAAAAAACGCAGATGCGAATGCAGGCAGAATGTGCAGTGCCTGTGCCTCAGCAGACTTGTTCTGGTGGTTTTACTGAGCACTACTTTCGAAAAGCCTAAAAATGAATAGTATCTATTTGATCCTACAGAAATTCCTGGGAGGGAGGGGAAGTGCCGGGGAAGCACGTTTTTGTGGATTGTGGAATTTCAACTCGTTAAAGTGCTGAAACAACTGTGGTGGGAGTGAATCTGCAAGGAGTCCATGATAGATGCCTGATGCACCGTATTCCCAGAGGCAGGGCACAAAAGCACGCCTGATGGTTTAGAAATATTGAGAAGCTTCTCATTTGAACAAGAGCAGGTGGAAGTGCTGCTGCAAAAGTTGCATTAAGGGCAGAAAAAGCAATCTCTGTGCTATATTTTGACCTGCTGTCTGTACCCAGGGCACGGCTCGGTGGTGCACACGGGGTTAACACCAGGAAGACACACTGGTGGCATGTAATACCAGGTGTTAAAGCGCTCGCCGAATTAGTTCCAGTGCCAGCTTTTGTGCACAGCTTGGCACYCCTCGCAGCAACGGGCTATTTTAGCATTAAAAGACTTGTAAATGTCTTACCTTGATCTAGTCCAGTGTAGCTTTTGGGTTGTTCTCCGTCCACTAGCAGAAAAAGGGAGATTAATGCCAGATCCCAGTGAGTCATCCTAAACGGCAGAGTGGGCTCGCTCCTTGCACCGGCTGCTGGCTGCCTCCGCTGTGTGACAGCTGCCGGCTGGCGGGGGGACGAGCGTGTCCCATTCTGCAGCCCGCTGCGGGGGAGAGGCGCGGGCGGCCCGCCGACCCCGCCGCGCAGCGCAGAGGCAGCGCCAGGAATATACCATGTAGCTGCGCGCGCCCCTGCGCCCCTCGCTGCTCCGGCTCGCCACGCGCTGCCCCAAAGTTACTTTTCAATATGCAACGCACCCTCTGAATTTAAAGCCTTCCCCGGTCCTGCCCTCTCTTCCGTCTGTGCCTAAAGGAACTTCTCAGCATTTCGGCTGCGATAGTATCTCTCTGTGTCAGAGGCTGGCGTAGATGCTGCGCACCGAGTATGCCGGGTAGAGAGGTCTGCCTGGCGGCTGCGTGAAAGACGGCACTCGGGTTCTTTCAGCAGTTATGTAGTCTGGTTTTTTCCGAGAGGAAAGGCAAGGGCAGTGCAGTAATTCTGGCATCTGAGAAAAAGATGATAAAGCCTGATGGGGAACACAGAATCACGTGCAACATGTCTGGGGAGGAAGACGTTTCTTGGTTACTCGCAGCAAAAGGTTGGGTTGGGATAATTTCTCAGCCTTTGGTGATCGTCCTTGGACAGTCTGCGTATCGGGATTGTCACTACACATCAGGAATCGGTGCCAGAGACGAGGCCCTTCCTGGGGAGGCTAGGCATAATTCACAAGSGGAAAAACCGAGCTGTTGGAGTGAGCAACATTGCACTGAATGGCAGGACTTTCACCAGGGAAACGCTGCTAGCTTCTTGCCACTGCTCACTTCTGCCCAAAGTCTCCAAAGYATAGTTCAGTTGTTTTGTTATATATACACGTACACAGGTGTGCATGCACACACACAAGTGCATCCCTTGTATATCTATATTTGTCTCTCTGTATGTTTATAGRCATATTTTTAAGAAATTAGGAGTATGGGACAACTTCATAGAAGTTTGTGATTGCTGGAAATATTTTTGTGTCAGTGGGAAAGAGGAAGCAATGTCTAGTGTTCCCACAACTTGCGCCTMGTTCTTAGCCTCTATCAAAGGAGGGAAAAAGTCTGGAAAGCTTTTGTGGGCTTTTTGGACATCCTTTATTAAAATATTTGCAGCAGGTTCTTAAAAAAAAAGAGTGTCATGTTTAGATGCTCTGAACAGTTATCAAATTCATCTGTTTCTGAAAAGGAGTGTTGTTTCATATTTTATATTTCCTGCAGTGTGGATGTGAGAGAATGGTTTTAATGCTGATTAATTGGCACCTATTTCAATTCCTAGAGAAAACTAGGRAAAGAAATAAAGAACAACGACATAAACATGGAAGATCTAAAACATGTATGTGTTCTTGATTAGAAAMTGAATGTATGATAATTAGATTTTTCACATCTACTGTAAATGATTATACCAGTTAAATATCCCTTAGGTGTTTGGTCTGTGTTTCCCTTTTACAGAGTACAGAATGATGTTTTCTTCTGTTCTGTTATTGGCTGTTATTGGTCCTGTGAGAATGAAATGTGAGCTTTTTAGATCTTTTTAAAAAACATTGATTTAATTATATATATAATTTCAACTTTGCTAAAGGTACTAGGGATTTACCAGCCTCATTAATTCATAATGAAACAGAAGAGCAGCCCATATCTAAAAGCTTATTTGAACCATAGTCAATTTGAACCACCATAGCAACTTTTGTTTTAACTTTGATTTTGCATAGCTAACRTTGCGTGTTCTCACGAACAGCATATACTCGTGAGCCGTGGGCTGCTGTGAAATGTAAGCAGCTTTCTCCTCCAGCCTGTGAGTGAACAGCATGAAAACTATCTGCAGAATCTGAACTCCCTGTGGACATAGATTCATTAGGAGAAAGGGATCTTTGCTACTATYGAGGGGTGACCATGGAGAAGTGCATCATCAAGGAGGATTAACTGTGCATAGGATTTCTATCCACAATTCCTCCAAGTCYTTTAGTAGTCAACAGAATTGTACACAAATTCAAATTATCTGTGTAACAGATCTGGACTGAAAAATGGTTGTGGTGGTAGAGGAGAAGAAAAGGACTTTACATCATGGAGTACATCTGCTCTAAGCAGGACTGTGCATCAGATGCCCTATATGCTACTGGAGCTTGACCTTGGAGATTCTGTGCTCTTGGGAAGGCTTGGCGGGGAGAGGCAGTGYAGGCACAAGTCTGAATGACACTTGTTAGCACAAAATTATTAACCGTGTTTGTCTGCAGTGACTGAGAGCAGTGGCTGAAGCTGGGGTTTCATGCATGGCCAACAGGCTGGACAGGTGTATCTGCTGATGTGCTGGCAGCCTGGGGTGCTGACACCAAACCACAGCAAGGTGATAGAGGGGTGCTTCTCTTTGGACACAGAATTAAAGTTGGAATACTTATCTGTTGATGTAAACTAGTTTATAAAAGTACTATCCTAAACTTTAATAATTTCTTTAGTAGCATTTCCTCTTTCCTTCTGCATTGGTGGAATATGTGTATCTTCCATACCTCAATAGTGCGTAGAAAACTCTCATTAACCATGTGAATTCTGACTGTRGGTGTGAACCTGTGCTGCATGCAGAGACCTAAGTGATTTGAACTCCTCTGTTAATGTTGCCAGTATCACYTGACAGAATAATAACACATACATATATGTTTCTGCCCACAGRATGGATACTTGCGTAGTTAAAAGTTGGCTGCTTATAGAAATGTTTACTGACAAGAAACGAAGCAGGTGGGAAATAATCAATTATTGTCTTTTTTTTACTGTAATTAAAGTGACTATAATTGGGATTCACACTTGTCCAGAGAATCACAGACCTAGTAGATTATTCTGGTACAATTCATTCTAACTTTCACATTGATGGAAATGTCACTATATTGTCAATTCATGTTCTATCAACCAGACATTAATATCAAAACATGAAAAATGTTTTAAAAACAGGAGTGACTCACTTAAAACATTTTGTTCTATAGGTTTTTCCTTTAAATTCCAAGTAGGATACTGTACTAGTTCTTTGTGGGTTCCATTCTCCATTGGAATTTGAACCTGATGCGACAGGTTAAGGAAAAATGGACCAGTTTTGGTCCCTGACCTGGCCAGTGGAATGCTCTTGCTTGGAATGCTCTTGCTCTGGCAGTAGGCTTTTGTAGCAGAGTAGCAGTATAGGATAAACTCTGACCTCAAATAAGCTTTATATYAGAAGAGCTGCCTAAGTAAGACTGTTTCTCTGATACCTTTTTTGGTGGTACCTATGATTTGTTAGTCACAGCAAATACAGTATCCTCACTAATGTATGCCTAATAAAATCTGAAGTAAATTCACTGCTAAAGATGGTCTGTGCCTTCAGAAGTATAAAGCATATTTTAAAAAGCTGTTCAAAGAACAGAGCCAAAGGTATTTGCCAAATTACTGTGTACTTCAGTGGCAGAYGCCCCAGTTCTGGCAGTGCACATCCATCTGACTTCATTCATGGTGCTGTGTTTGTGGTAACTGAAAACTCATTTGAGTGTGTAAACTCATCACAGATATGTAAGAAGTGAGGAAAGAGCCTTATTTTCCAATCTGATAATGGGAAATTCTGCTTATGTGCATTTTCTCTCAAGTACAGTTTTATTCAAATTCTTATTTTATCGAGTATTTCTGAAGAAAATAATTTTGTGCTGTTCACCAYGAGCCTTACTTATAATATTAAAATGGTCTGGCCAGGATTTACACTTACAGTGAGGTTTTAAATCAGCCTTCGTTCGTATAAATAACTGGCCTGTCTTCAAGAGTTCTGCACCTACCCTTGCAAACTGTGCAGTAGCCAGTGATTTTGACTATCTAAGTRTGTATAGGAAATCATGAATTGGGCAACCCATCTCTGAAAACATTTGCCTCTGACTATATCTTCATGTGACGATGCTGTAGAAAATACCTATGGTGTTACTGCAGAATATTCAATTGAACTTAGCTCTGCAGGGCTATATTAGTGAATCAACATACCKGAGCAGAAAGGAGATGATATCACATCTCAGGTTTCCAAAGCAGTAGCCTTGATAGATGAGAAACACTGCATGATTTCACCTGAATGCTGAGACCTTGGAAACAAACTTTGTAGCAATTGAAAGATTTAGTTCAGTTGTATTTTCCACTGTGAAACAATATTTTATTATCTGAAAAATTTCTGAAAAATTTCTTTTGGATCAGAAGTTGTATAAGAGCATGAAGTCTAAAATGTCTTTTTTCTTGCTCCATTAAAATGTGACAATAATAATTTTGGTCATTATTGCTTTTAGAAGACTTTTGCAATCTAATTTTTGTATGGTTATAAAGCTAGAACTGTGTTCACAAAGCTCAGAGGCTGGCAATCCTTTAACATTTTTTTTTCACTAAAAATACTAGCCCATTCACATCATAGGATAGCAGGACTTCTCCCCTCCCCCCACCCTTTCTTTTCTCCTTCCTCCCTACAGAAAATTTGTCTGTTTTGGTACAACTCCTTGAACAGTTCATCCCGATTAATGAAAATTCACTTCAAATGAATGACAGATAGATCCAGATCCAGCCAGCATTTGTGGTTAAGACTGAGTTGTGAGATACCAACTGCAAATTTCTGCCTCAAATTGCATGCCAAAGGGAGTATCCCACCACTCAAGAGCAGCTGGGAAGTRTGCCATATCAAGTGTTATTCCAGATTACTAAAATAAAAAGAAATGGGTAAMACCTGACAGTACATAAAATATCTATTCACATGCACACAGTCAAAATCTTTACTACTACCTGTAGCTTAGGACAGTAACCTTCCTTTTGAGAGGCCAGGACATGGCCTAGCAAGCAGATGTCCTTGGGCAGCTCCTGCAGCTSTTAAGAATGCTCCTGTCTTTAGGATAGGGCACTATTTCAGTGAACCATTGTACTTTTGTGGAGTTTTAATGAAGTATATGGTTTTCTTCCAAGATTTTTGCCTAAATGACAACCTAATGATTATTGTAATATTTGAGAAGTGATTACACATACACAGACTGAAGAGCAAGTCCAATGTTTTACTGATTTAAAAAAAGATTATGTTCTGGAYTTGGAAAATATTTTGAAAATATTTAGGGTTTTTGAATRCTTCTTACACCTTTAAAATRTAATTTAAAAATAAGAAAACACTGAGGCAATGGGAAACTRAAACTTACAGGATTTGTCAATGGAAAAACTGAAGAATTAATGCAGATGGTCAGATTATCTGTATGAAACATTCAAGAATGAACCAATGCCTCAGTGTAGTAAAATTTGTGAGGCTTAATTAACATTTGCAGAATGGCTATTTCTTAGAGGAAGCATGCTGTGAAGATATAAAAGTTGTATTACATTCTAATGCGCCCATAACTGCCAAGTTTTGTTCATCTCAATGTGATGTTTTATATAAAATAATTTGTTATTTGCATATTGATTRCAATTTGCAAGCAGTAGCAGAAGCTGGACACACGTGGCAATTGTGGTTTGGTGGGAGAAGTTTGTGGCTGTCAAGGGAACAGATAGTTGAATGAGGGGTATTTATGGGGGTTGCAAGATAAGTTGGATGCTTTTCCTCTGTARCTCATTTTAGCTTTATTATTATTTGAGGTTGGCGTGAGTGATCTACTGTTTACTTGAAGTGTTAGAGGTGTCCTGTGGCTTGTGCACTCACTCTGAGATATACTCAGCAACATGTAACAGTAGCTGGCGTAGTGCTAAATGTTCCAGAAACATGCCCAAAATTACAAATCTATTGGAAAATGTACAGCTTGTTTCTTGGCTGTAAACCACTGGTAAGATCCTAGGCACAAAGATTTTTCTATTAAACCTTAGCATTCAGCTTACAATGTTGTGGAAGTGTGTATTTCAACCCCAGACTAGCAAGGYTTATTTTTTACTTTGCATCTTTTTCAGTTGATGCARTGCGGGCAAAGATTAAGAAGCAATTAAAATTGCAGAGGCTTTTTGTTTTGTTAATGAAACCAGTTTGTCAATAAGAACAACATAGTCATATTCTGGAGTAAGTTATTTGGAGCCTTGAAATTGATAGTGTGAACAAGGAATTGTATCTGCAGTTAGCAAAACATTTACATACCTGCACATCAGAAAAACAGGTTAGTGATTATCTGTCATTTGCTTTTCTCCCCAGTAGGGTAAAGTTTAGAAAATGCAGCTTGCTTCACTGAACTGGCTTTGGTTGCTGGCAAAATTGGTATTTGGTACCATGCCAGTTCTCTTTCGTAGGGGAAAGCAGTAGCAGTCTTGCTGGCCACAGTAGCTATTTTGGGCTCTGAGAGGTAGTGAGARGTTAAAAAGTGTGAAAAAGGGTTCCAGCTACCTGGTTTGATAGCCCATGCATCCTGGAAATTTAATTACATATTAATGGCTGTTTTCTGTGTTATTAATGTTGCRAAATGGCCTGTGAGGGAGATGGTCTCAATTAGCCCTTACATTAACTTTTGTCATTAATGTGTGCTAGTATTGATGCTTTTAATTGCATAAGACTTGTGGAGAGCTCGGAGTAGTCACACAGGGATGCCTGATTTGACTGGAATCTAGCCTCTGAGGTCGTAGCAATAAAGGACAATTAGGTTTGTTTCAAAAAAAAAAAAAAAAAATCCAGAAATAGGGCAACGAGTGGAAGGAGAGATTCTATTTTTTCAACACTGGGAATATTTTAGAGCCACTGCTATTTCTAAGTAACCCTTCCCTATTTAGGGGTGGAGAAGCAGCCTATTTGATTGTCCGTGACCTGTTTCTAAAATCTTAGGGAAATTCCACCCAGCTTTCTCTTCTGTCTTTCATTTCTTTTCTGTTGCATCCTTTATGTAAAGCAGTGAGAGAATAACCTAGTCACCATGACATCATGTTCAGAGGGTCAATCCTCTTAGTACAGTTAAAATTTAGGAGAATAATTTCAAGTGTCAAGTGAATCTGGTTAATGTCTGCTGATTTTGAACAGGAAGCGTAGGACTAGGAGAAGGATCTCCTTGGTGTACAGCATATCATAGGATTACTTTCATGCATTTATCAAGGTCAAAATAAAAAAAAATACGCTTTTTCCACCTTACTGAATTCATCTTCTGAAGCCACCATGCTAAAATAAGTTTTTAATTTTTTTTAGAGAATGGTGGTATTAGATTAGTTTAGAATGGTCCAGGTAGTTGAATTTATCTAATTTACCCCCAAATCTATCTGTTTTCCACCTGAAAATGGCATATTACTGGAGCCAGAGTGAGTAGTGTGTAGTTACWTAACCTTCTTTACTAAATATGGTTTACTATGTTATCTGTTCTCCAGTTGTGCATGTACATTAGATAATGTAATCAAAAAAGCCTGCAATTGGATTTACAGTGTCACATATTAGTTCTTTCATGATCTGAACTGGAGATTGCTCAATCCCCAGTTCCTCTTATGCTTCTTTTCTGGGTTTTGCTTCCACATCAATATGGATGTTTTCATTTCAGTACACAGATGCTTCAAATTCTGTTTCATCAGTCCTCTGTGGAAAAAAAGGCAGAAGGATTATTTAGTTTTTCCTGATCACCTTCCAAATGTGACCACTGCTGTTTGTTCCAATATCATTTCCAAATTTTAACTAGCTTTATTGAACAGTTATCTCTATTACAGCAGTTCTTTTAATAAGCCTTTTTTTAATCCATACTTTTTCTGACATCCGGAGTGTACCTTTCTTCCTCTTTGTCTGAATCAAGTTTCTAGTGCTTCACTTCAGAATATTTTCTGTGATCCACTTTTCCATCCTGGGTCAACTATATACCAAAGTGAGTTTAACAGATGACAAAGAAAGTTATTGGCTRCAAGCTTGAGAAATATCTGGAATATCACTGTTAACTGCTTTTTTTCTACCTGGAAAACTAGTCTTCCAGAATGACACACATCCTGGTTCTATTTGTCTCTCTAGTAACAATACAAAGATTTCTGGGTGTGTATATTTAATCTAGCAAATCTGTAGTAGTATCTTAATTTTCCTCCAGAACAACCTCTTTATAATCCTTCCCTAAAATGATGTTATATAAATTGACTCTGTTTTAATTTTATCAGCACACATGCTRCCTCTTTCTTAATGAACAAACCTGTTATACTCACTCAGTCTTTTCTTGCACGCAGCACATGTTGGTTAACTCTATACCTGTATTTGTTTCTTCAAAAATTATTCTTTCCTCTTCTTTTGCTGCTTTGCTCCTCGTTCTAGCAAGCAGTGTTTTAGTAGACCTAAATAGTAGCACATCTAAATAGATAGTAAATAATAATTTCCATGTGGAAATTTCATCACAAATTATGTAAAGGTAAGGAATATGAAGCTGCTCCTTGGAATCTTCTTGACAAATAGTCTGTTTTGAACTTTTTACACCAGCAAGCTTGGCTTTTCCTTCCTTTTGCGATCCGCTTTTTATCTTTGAGGTATTTATGCCTTTACATGCCCTTCTGCCTTATACCTCAGTGAGATTAGATGGCACTTGGATTGTGTTAAGGTAAAGCCTGAAGGGCAGCATCCCGCCAGGTTTTGCATGACAAGCTGCTTTGTGAGATTATAAAGTATTATGGACAGTACCAGTCTTTTCAACTTCCTATCTCAATAGCAGAAAACAGGGAGTGACTGAGAAGAGGTAAAGTGGGAAGCCAGTGAAATCCTTTTTCTTTGCTCCCTACAAGTCTCCTAATACTGACTGAGGTCATTCATTGTGACTGCCTGGAGTCTGACAAAGCATGGGGCTCTCAAGGCTACCCTTCAGGATCTGAGGAAGTTTCATTTTCAGATGATCCCTTATTAAAAAAAAAATAGACTACTTGGTGTCTTGTCTTTGAGTTTATACTCAGTATGATGGGCTTAGTTTGTTGGGGAAAAAATTTCTTCTACCTGGAGTTTAGAACGAAGTCTCATGGGTATTCAGTATCATCCAACACGGCAACAAAATAGAAATTTGGAAAGGGAAGTGCTAAGATGAAGTAACTGAAATGAAAAACAAAAAGAGGAAAGAAAGTGAAAGATACTGTAGGCAGGGTTTTCTACACTGGTATTTGAAATAGCTTTTCCACTTTTGAGTTATATGCAGCTTAGTATGATGTCCATTGTTAGATCTATCTGCAGAAAATGATATCTGTGAAAGGCATTTGCGGAAGAAAAATCACAGGAAGAAATACAGGAGTTTTAGGAAAAATGCTTTGTTTCTTGCAATTGTTTGAGAAGTTACTGGTGAGCAACAAGCTAACTGCATGAGATGAAAAGCTTTTTTCATTAGGGGAAGATAAGAGAGAAACAAAACCTGTGATTACAACCTAGAAATGGCTGGGTTGGCCTCTATTTTAAAGAGAAGAAATGATATCCATATTCCTGTAGTCCCAGTTCYGTACTGAGTGTACTCATGGAAACATTTTTGTAAAGCTTCTCAAAAGCAGGAGGAACATCACTAAACATCTKTAGCGGTGTTCAGAGTAATCAACCTGTGCTAGTCATTTTATTCTCCTTTTTCCAGTTATGGTCCCAGTCACTATAGGATTGAGCCATATATCTTAAACTATTCTCTTTCAGAAAACTGGTTAATATGAAATGACTCGTGTAAAAGTTCAAAACCTTTAAAGAGTTTGTTCTTTTCATATATGCATGGCATAGCTAGGCATAAGTTTCAATGCACCTAAAAGGCCTAAGACTTCATGTTAACCATTAATCTCTTCAAYGACACACTTGTAATCAGCTGTGAGATCTTGCTGCTGTGTATATTTATGTTATTCAGTACTAATTTACAAAGTTGTTATACAGCTTCACTTTTTATTTGCTGAAATATATTTTGTATTTATCTGGATGAATGTGAAAGAATGTTGCCTAGAATTTTAAAGGTAGGTGTTAATTAACGGTCTCACAAATAAATAGTAGAAGAATTATATATTTTGGCAATTAAAGAATCTAATAAATATTAGACAGCTATTTATTAAGCACAGCCACTCTTCCTTGCCATAAGAAGGATATGTATATGGAAAAAAGTTTGTTTATTGATTGAGAATGAATGTTAAAGACATAGCACTGAAAAAGTCTGGGGTGGTGGTGGTGGTGTTTTTTCTTTTAAAGTGATAGTGACTTTCAGCAAACTTCCAGGAAGTGCCTAGAATAAAAAATATTGCTTACTTGAGTTAAGTAGATGTCCAGTAGCTGAATACACTTGCTTAGTTCAGGATTTTTTTTTTTTTTTTTTTTTGCATTCTTTAGCTAAACCACTTGAATAGACCAGAAGGCTGTTTTTCATACTGTTTGCCTGCATTAAATTATTTTATTTTATTTTACATTTACTTACTTACCTCTGTTACTTTTCATGTCAAAATCATTTTGTATCTTCATTCATTGTAAATTAATTGGTCCATTCCTAAGCTTAAATAACTGTATMTGTTAAGAAAGAACCTATCTGTAGATACTCTTAAAATAGGCTTTAGAAACAATGTAAATGGATCAATAAGTTGTCTAACTAGAATCATTCACTTTCTTCTACTTTTGATTTTATATCATAGTAAGTGCTAGCTTCAAACTATCMAATTGGATAAAGCTTAGTTCTTCTGCACTATGCATGCTTTGCAGCATGAAGAACTATGTTCTTGTAGTAGTTTGTGTGTAATTTCAGTTTTAAGTCCTTGGTAGTTTTGAAATTAGTGATGGCAGATTAAATGCTTTTACTTACCAACTCCTAATAAAATCAGGCTTTTGCAGTGTATATCATATTTTCATAAATACTGCTGGCTGTAAGGTTCCACCACAGTTTCAATGCCATGTAATAATTTACTATGCTAGTTATGACTGTAAAAGTTGTCACTGGCTTTCTTTTCACTTCTCTGCTTATTTACTGGTGTCCTGATTAGGCTTTATTAATATCATCCAGAAAAAAGAGAAAATGGCCTAGTGAAAGAAAATGGCCAAAGGTAAAAGCACTGGCAGCAGATGAGGAACATTCTCTGCAGTATCAAATGGAAAAATAACTAGTTCTGGCAATCTTCAGGGAATTTCACTTACAAAACTGAACTGAGCTGTAGTAACTGAAAAATTGTTAAATTAACAGAGGATGATTTTTTATGGATGTACTAACCATAGAAGGATTTCCCACAGACAGACAGAAAATATAAGTCACTATTGTAAATCATGGATACAGTAGAATATGCTTACATACATAAATGTTTACATTACATACATATACACAGTATTACCTTTAAAATAGGAAAAACATGTTTTCATCTTTTTTCACATGTGCTAACGTGCACATACACACAAACACAAATCCTGGTTTGATATCAGACAGGTACTTAGGTATAGAAAATAATAGTGATCTGGTTAGAATCTGGCAAAATGGGAACAGAGTTTTATAACAGGGGAATTTTAAAGATTTTTCTTTTTCTGTCTTTCTATGACTTTTTTTCCCTCTGGAATATTGTATAATAATCAGTTATTWTTATAAACATGAATAGCAGTCAAAATGAATAATAGGTTTTGTAGCTGATTGTCTAAACCAAATGCAATGCAGCTATTTTTACTGTGATTCAGTATCTTGTGGAAAGGTTTCATATTAGACTGTTACATAGGCCAGTCAGCAGCTGTAACACAGTTTGTGCTATCAGAAATACAATAATATATAATGACAGAGATGGAGGGAGGTGTAAAGAGAGTGACAATTTGATTAATAATGACAATTTTGAGTGTGCTATTTCTCAGCCTTTCCCAATTATGACATTTAGATGTCAGTTTTAATTTTCACAAATGTGAGTTAGTAGAAACAGTAACGTTAGCCTTTCCAGCTTCACACAGGCTGGGCCTCTACATCTACCAGATAGCCTATGACTGCTTCTTTCAGCTACCTTTCTACTGGAATTGTGGGTGAGATTTAAGTGTAACTCTATTCCTGTTATGCATATTCTGATGCTAGCTTCCTCCTAACTGCTGAGTGAGTATACATTCATTTTTTTCCACTGCAAAAGCTGCAAACTGTATTTCAATAAATATTATAGGATTTTAAAGATTAAAAAGAAATATCTGCATAATTTCCCTAAACAGGGAACCCTGGGAGATTTTTCCCCAGGCAGTTAGTATGATATCAGCAGAACTGGAAATCTGAAAACCCATCGTAGGATGTTCTTGTCATAGCATTAAAAATGCTTCTTTTTTTTTTTTTTTTTTTTTTTTTTTTTTTTTTTTAAAACCAATCAGGCAAAAAGAATTAACTTTTCTTCTCAGTTTGAGAAATGGCCAGCAGGCCAGAATCTGCTGGTTCTGCTTCTATCCCGTCCTTGTGCATTGTGTATCGAGGTCCTCAAGTAAATAATGTCAGTGAAAATAATCTGGATGTGTGCATAGAGCCAAAAGCAAATGTTAATGGTTAATATAAACCTGGTAATCTCAGAAATTTAACTGAAACCACTGAATCATCTACTGTTTTTGCAACAGCATTGTATTTTCCTTTCCAAAATAGTTGACTTCAGCCATAGTTTAAGTGACCCCCTAGATGAAGGGAGGCAGCTACGGCTTGCRGCGGAGGAGTACGCTTGCCGTTTGCTCTTCCTGTCCTGGTCAGGAGGAAACAATGCCTTAAACCAAGTATCTTGGGTCCTTCTGTCCAGCACTGGGGGCTACATGAGGAGTCCTTCTGGCTGGTTGGTCTGGCGCTGTTTCCAGATGCCTGACCTTGCTCTGGATCGAATTCTCTTTTTGCCTTTTGCAGAATTTACCACCTGTTCCTTGCATCTGTCCCGCAGCCTGAGCATATGCCCCATAACTGCAGCTGTTTCAGACAAACCAGGTGCATGAATGAACTAGTTCTTAATGGTAGCCGTTAATATTAGATCTTTTTTAACAGTTTTAATTCCACATATAGTTCAGAAATAATAGCTACTAATTGGAATGGTATGCAGTTGAAAATTTATTGCTTTTCATTGGGATGAGAGCTGTTATCAGCAGGTCCTCTAGTTGCAGGGAATGGACCGCAGATGCTCATGAGAATTAATGTTGGAAAGAGCTGCACCCGGGAAACCATCTGAACAATCCCAACTTTTATTGGCCTCACAAAAAAAATACAACTACTTAAAAGCCGTTACTAGTGCCACTGTTTACACTGCTAGCGGAGATTTCTATCTGYAGAACAGCAGACATCCCTGTCTGTACGTCTGCCTTGTAGCAGTCCTAGTGAGGGTTGGCCGGGGTGCTCCSCGGGGCCAGGCAGAGGGGCTGTAGCAGCAGGCGCCGCCGCGGCAGGTGTTGCAGCAGCCGACTGTTCTGATTCAGCCTAGCTCCGTGCCATGGTACTCTGCGTGCCTGAGGGAATAAGACCCACATAGCTGTGACCGGTTTACTTAATAAAGTAAATTTATTTAATAAAAGAAGTTAATTAAACATCTTGCATGGGTAATCCTTTTTGGTTTAGGCTTTTAGAGAACTTACTGTTTTCTCTTTTCATTGGTTTTCTTTAACTGATACTTTTGTTTTATTGAATTCCAGAATCAGTCCATCTGCATTAAAAATAATTTGCAGTTGCTAATCAGAAATTATATATCTGAAGATGTTCTAAAGTTTCTCAAAAATTAATGCTCTGTTAGTTTGGCTACTTTCTTTCAAAAAAATCCTTTCTCAATTTCCCAACAAGCTGATAAGTCTCTAGGTTACAAAATAAGTTTTCTTTAGTTTAGGTAAATGAAAATTCGTTTGGTAAATGAAGCTTAGTTTTAATGTTGCAATATCAATATTTCAAACTTTGAATATATGGTGAATAGGGGCATGTTTTGCAATATTATCAACACTGCTTTCATTTTTTTTAAATAGGACTTGTGCATATTTAAATWCACAATTAAAATTTTAAAATTCATTCGTATAAAATGTACCAATCGTAGTCTTCATTCTACCCTATCTTGACACATCAGCTTGTTGAGCTAACACTTTTCCACATTTCAAAACATCCGAGAGATCTCCCAACTGCTCTGTTCCCTGGCTTTTCAGTTATCATGTTTGTGACTATCTAGAACTTATCTTCGTGCTGTTCAGCTGGTTCAGTGGCACTGGTTGTTTGATGGTGCTTTGATTTCTTCTGTGAGTGATGTTGTAATTGTTTATTAGAAGGGGGTATTTGCTTCCTGTGTGTGTGGGGGGGGGAGCGGGGGGTTGCAATTAATTGAGTAGCAAATTTGGCTAATTGTTGTGCTTTCATTCTGCTTCCGTATTTAAGGCATTAAATGCCTCTACRTTTAAGTGGAGGTTTCGGGATTCACCCTCTTGTTATTTGCTTTTTGTCAATTTGAAGTTATTTGCTTTTTTGCTCCGTTCATTTTTAATGATGCCAGCAAACAAAGACAGGTTTTGTTTGCTTGTTTATCAACTTTATTTTGTTCCCTCTATCTTACGTATGAAAGAGCCTTAAGGATCTACCATTTCATCAATGAAACAACCTAAAACTTCTGAATGTGGTTGGCTAGTATTTATCTTTAAAAACTGACCAAAATTATGTAAGAAAATTTGAAATTTTCCCATGATAAAAAATACATAGAAAATTCTTTGCTAGGTCTTCATGAAGATTTTTGCTCCCTTTTCTCTATTGCTAAGGATTGCTATTTGCAGTAGATGTTGCTGCTGTTGCTTTTATTGCAAATTTCCAACTGTGCATAGATTTTTGCCTGAAAGAGTTTCCCAGATGTGGCATGCATCTTAGCAATAACTGCAGTAATTCATCCCTTTATTTGGATATTTGTTTTCCTAAAGTTTTTGATGCAGCTGCAGCCACTTTGAGAATTATGAAAAATATTCAGGCTTGTAATTAACATTTAAATCCTTTCTTCAAATTGAAAAGACAATTTATATTTAAAGAAAATTATATTTGATGTTTAGGAGATTAAGCTGTCTACAGACTTGGAATATTAATCCTCCCAGTTGCACAATCAAATAACTGACCTTTATTAGCTATCACTGTTAGATCAATTTAAACATGAAAGGTGAAAATCTACTTGWATTAAAGTTGTTGGCAAAGCTCCCAGTTGACCTCAGCAGAGACAGTATTTACATGTAGAAAGGACTTCTCAGGATTATGTTCTGATCTGGAGAGAGAAAAACTTCACTATTTTCACAAGGTAAGAGAAACTTGAAATTCAGTAGACAAATAATTTTATCTCAAGCTTCTGCTCACCTCTTCTGACCCTCCCCCATGCATGACTCTTCTGGATGAAATTTCTAAATCCTCACTTGGCGTCAGTAGCTCAGTACTCTTGGACTGAGTAGCTCAGTCTTCAGAAAACAAAATGTGGAATCCAAATAGCTAATCTAATGAAGAAACTTCTAATGCTCTGTAATATAGGCTGGAAACTATAGTTATAGATTCTGGATTCTAATTTGAAATTTTTTCATCAATTCTGTGGAAAAAGAAGCAATGCATAACCCCAAAGTCTGTCCAGCAACACTTGCTGTAAGCTCTGGCCGAGCTGCTTTCCTGAGATGTGTGTTTGAGCATGTATAGTTTCAGAATTGAACCCACAGGCTTTCAGTTTCCCTGTGTCTAATAAGCCTGGTTCTGTGCAGAATTGATTTTGCTTGGCCTGTTTCAAGATGCAAATGTGTTTCTACCTGTTTTTCCAAAGTGTTTGTTGAGGTCATTTCACATACTGCAGTGGTAGAAGTGAACGTTTGGCATTTTCCACAGGATAGATGAGAGGCAGGATGATAAAATCTTTTTAGAATGAGTTGGCCCAAGCAAAATAAATCCACTCTCAATATAATACATTTTCTCTCAGTAAGGAAATGAGTGTATGGAAAAAATTGTGCAAAAAAGGCAAGGCACAAGTACAAAGGTAATTTTTTTTGTAGGCTTTCTGCAAACGCACTTTCACTTTCATCTTGTCTCTTGGACTTTACTCTGGAAAGTGCACTGTACTCCCATGAACTGTTGGGGTAGTGAGGTAACTCAGGCCCTTTCTCCYTTTTTTCCCCTACTATTTTTCCTTTTTTATATTACTCTGAGTCCCTCTATATTGTCCCTTGCCCTTCAGCTGGAGACCAAAGTTTAGATGAAGGAAGTTTCTGTTGTGGGCTGGCTTTTGTAAGAGCTGGTTGAAGGAAATCCCGTCTCTGATAGCTCATATAGCATTTCTTGCTTTTTATGTTACAAAATTGGATGCAGACATTTYGTAGAAAACATATTGAATTGTTAAATAAAGATAGTTGCACATCACATTTTTAAGAAAAGAGAGAAATTCTCCACAGTGAGAGAGATTTCACTGAAAACTTTATAAATACTTCTACTTAGTTGTTCGTTATTGGCTTAGATTGAGTGAGATTGTGTTTAATCTATTTTTTAAATGTATGCTTGGATTGTATTATTGTTTTAGCTATCTGAATTATTTTTCATTTTGGGTCCATATATGAGAGAGGAAGTGTTGAGTGCATATTTTAAATATCTATGCCTTTTGACTTATCTGAATCTGAAATTGGAGGGACGGGGAGACAAAATTTTTACAGTGACCTAGGGCATTTTTATCCAATATATCTGTTGTGATATGGAMTGCAAGGAAAGAAAAAGGAAAATTTTGGACAATTTTCAGCAAGATTTCAGCAAGAGCTGAAGATTTCTACATCTCTCATAAATATATAATTGACTTTCCTTTAGGTTCTTTTCTTGATGGATGCTATAAAAAATGAGGAAGTATACCAAGCTAAGTTTAAATGTTGAAGATTTTCTACTTGGTCTCACACACTAAATATATTTAATCTTTCAGAATGTAAATATGAGCTCTTATTGTATCATACCACACATCAAAATATCAGCACTTGCTGATAATACAACGTGTGTATAATTTCCTTCCTGATTTTATCATGTTTACTTGATCTATTTACTGCTGTTTAAATGATTATACTGTATATAGTACTAATGGCAATTTAGGTCAAGCAAGGATGAGTTAAGATTTTTATTATAACAGAATTTTCAGATTTCTCTTGATTACTTAATTTCTCAATTAGCACTTCTTTAAGGAAGCTGGAGAATGGATATGGTGACCCAAAAGCACATCAAGATTTCTGACTATCTGTGAATTTATCATGCTTCCATATCTACTAACAGTAACTGCTAGAAAAAAGGCAGTACTTTACTATCAGCTATTTAGTACATCAGAAATATAGGCAGATATAAAATAAGCATTTTTAAAAGTCTCATATATATATATATATATATATGTGTGTGTGTTTTAATGAAAATGTCTTTAAAATTTCTTTTAAATTCAGTATATTTTGAATTGATAATATGTCAATTTAATACAGTAATAAAATTATTATACCACATAAACCTTTATATATATATATATATATGTGTGTGTGTTTTAATGAAAATGTCTTTAAAATTTCTTTTAAATTCAGTATATTTTGAATTGATAATATGTCAATTTAATACAGTAATAAAATTATTATACCACATAAACCTTCTGAGAAACTTTCTTACTAATAAATACCCAGTCTACACCCAGTGGCTTAAGCTGAGTATGACTCTTTTTTAATTAAAAATATTAGAAAAGTAACTTCACAATAAATATATCCAAAGAGGTTCCTAAAAATAGCAGTAAATTTTCCTCTTTACTGTTACAGCTTCAGTCATGAGGAGGGTTGAAAAAAGAAGTGGTTGTCTAGCAACACTAACATCTTTATTTCTTGTTTTGATGATGCTAACCTAGCAGCCTCTGCAGCTAGGGGAATACGTAGTTTGGAGTTCTCTCTTTGCGTTCCATACACTGAAATGAAATGCATTTTTAGTGGTATGCAAAAAAGCAAGTATGGCCTTTGTTTTAAAGGTTAAGGTTTAACAGAATTTATTCTTTATTAAGTGATTAATTGCATCCAAACAGATTTRTATGGTGATATTTTCTGCTAAGTTAATATTCTTTGCAGTCTTCCTTACTGTGAGCAGACTAGAGTGTCCAGTGACCAAGTTTGTTCAAATCAGAGGGGTATTAGGCTAAAAGCTAGGAGGAGGAGATCGCTGGGCTTGCAAAGCAGATGTTTTCAAGGTCTTCAGTGTAAATAGAAGACACATGCTTAAATGCAGATAGAGTTCAGAGGATGATAAGAAAGGATGAAGACAGTGTATAAAAGGAAGAGTAACTAAATCAATGGGGTCAAGACCCCAAAGGAAGTAAAAAGAGGTAGGGAAAGGCTTGGAAATAGTAAACTAATTCTGAACTGGTTTCAGATGTGAATTCAGGTGTGGAAGATACAGTTGGTCCTGAGTGACTAAGCAGGTTAATAGCTCATCTTGGTCTTATACTGTGCTTTCCAAGAGAGAAGATCAGTAAAGTAATATAAACAGAGCTGCTGAAATACAGGCCAAATGCAGTGATTCTGTTTGTTAATTTTTAGGGGTTTATTTGTACAGTAGAAAACAGAAGATCCTGGGATTGGGTGTTTTTTTCTGGTCCCCAGAAACATGACTGGAGTTYTCTTTAAACCAGCTGTTTCTAAAATCAATTTATTTCATTTTGAAGTGTACACTTTCACAAAAAGGGTGTAATAGCATAAGAACAGAGATACTGGATTTAGTTCAAGGTTTGGCTACCCCAGCATCCTGGCTGTGGCGGTAACCTGTGAAGGTAAGAAATGTTGCACATAAACTGTCTTTGGCATATCTTTCTTGTTTCTGGCAATTAATGATTTACGGACATCTCAAATCAGAGGTTATATGCAGATTTTTTTTTTTTTTTTTTTTTTTTTTTTTTTTTTTTTTTTTTTTTTTTTTTTTTTTTTTTTTTTTTTTTTTTTTTTTTTTTAGTGAAGGACATGTGTTCCATGAAGTTCTCTCCTTCTGTTTTGGATCCATTTATACTTTTGCTCTTGGTGATACCTGCAACAAGGAGCTATATAATTTTTTTATGCTTTCTTATGTTTGTTTTAGCCAGACACCTCATCACAACATTGATTGGCCTGCATATCTCGTATTATATGAAATAGTAAATATTCATTTCCCATTCATTTTCCCATTCATTTTCCCAGTATTATTCATAATTTTATAGCTTTTCATGATGGCTCTTTTCTATTTCAGAAAAAATACCTCTCTTGGGAGGTAGCACAATGCCATGAAGCCAGGGATAGCTGCCTGTCCCTTCCCAGCAGGTAGGGCACAATGCAGACATCTATTTACATTGGGTCCAGAGAACAGATGGTTGAGGAATATGTCTGTGGGGAGCCTTAAAAAAAAATGGAAATTACAACCTGGGATATTATTTGTCCCATATCCAGTGTGCAAGATAATCAGAAGTACTTATATACCTCATTAAGAGGACTTGTTACTTGCAAATACTAACATTACWAGACTTCCTGGAGTGGTGCAAGTCTTTAAATATATTTATAAGAAATAAGAATCTCTTCTCTTTCTGAAGATAACATCAGCAATCATTGGTTTTTCTCAGAAATTGTATATACATCTCCCTGGAATTTTTGCAAATCCTAGGTGAATATTATCAGCTCTGGATGGATTTTTCAATATACTAATTTCTCTTAGAATGTTCTCTCCAAGATATATTTACATATATCTTAAAGATATATGTATGATCTTTAAGATATATGTAAATATATCTTCAGACRCCTAGGAAGTTGACATCATAGGTTTTATAGTTTGAGAATGCACATCTGACTATTACAGAAAACAGTGAGAGAACAAAATGCAGGCATGAGAGGTTGAAGTATTGAAGAATGAAATATGAGGAATGTTTTAAGTTTAGCAGCTTTTTACGTTTAACTATATGTCTGATAAAGATTTTATAGAATAGTTCTTTTTCCTAAATTGGCAAGTAGTTAATTAGAGATTTAAGAGAGGGGTTACAAATATGGTTTTTTACTATATTTACACTGATGGCGTGAGTCAGTAGCTGTATGGACTAYCCTAATCTGTTTGCTGTCGCAAAGGATTCAGATGACTTTGTGTACATGGCTGCTTTCTCTCATTTACAGGTGGGCTAAACGAGCACTCTGATCTGATGTGCCATCTTTTGGGGACAGAGTGAAAGTTGAGGTTCTGTATATATAGGGTTATGGAGAAATTTATTGCAACTGAACTTGATTAAAGTCCCCCTACTAATGTTCATTCTGCAATATCAGAAGAATGAAATTTGAGCAGGAAGGGGATAAAAGAAATACCCCAGAAGAATGTTAGGAAGGCATTCAGTCAGCATCAGTAAAGCAAGTATAGATGCTCAGTGGAGGGTGAAACAAAATAAGAAAGAGCAGAATCCTGAAGGATTTTCTCTAGAGAACATAAGGATTTTTCTCCGTCCCTTCCATCACTGTGCGATCTCACTGTTGTCTTTCCGTTTCTCGTAGTAGTCTGTGCATGGCTGTGCACAGTCTGTGCAGTCTCACAGAGTCTGTGCATGGCTAGGACTAGGATTTTATTCATTGCTATAATAATAATTGGATCTTTTAATGAAAGCATGCTTTTCAGTTGTTGCTAATGTATTTAATTTTAACACATCCGGATCATTGGGTCATTCTGTTGCACAGAACGATTTGCAAGTTATTTTAGTTTTTCATTCATATTTCAAAATAAAAAATAATACTGTCAGCTTATAATGTAAGAAGTCAGAGTYTGCAGGAGAACAGACTGGAGTCAGTAATTGCTTAGCTGCCCTGATTTGGGCAATGCTTATTGTAATCATCACTGTACAAGCAAGATTACTGTGAAGGGTCGTATGTAGGTATTTGAGTGAAAGTCTGTTTCATGTGATCCTTAGAACCATTTTGTCTCCACAGATCACTATAGAATAGCAAAGCTCTGCTAAATATGTTGATGCCACTATAGGATGCCTTGTTGCYAGAATCTTCTTCAAGTTAAAGTTTCCATTTGCTGAGACTCCTGTTGTTTTTCTTGAAAGATCAATTCACAATGTCAGACTTATCATCCTTCTGAGCAGCAGTCTAAGGCTCGGTATTTAAAACTTGTACAGTAATTCAGTCTCAAACTTTAGCATTTTGTAGACYTGGATATATGTAATTGATCTTCTCTTTTCATCATGAGCACCCTTTCAGATATTTGCAGGCTGTTATGTTTTCTCCTCCTGTCTTCATTTTCATCTAGCCAGGTGAATAAATATTTAATCATACAATATTATGTAATATTTCACTTACAGATCAGTTCTTCCATGGTCTAATCTGTTTTGCTGGTCTTTTCTTAATTCCCTGGGTTTTTTCAGTCTTTCAGCTAACATCACATTCATCTGTTGTTCATTCTTCTGTTCATCATTCTTTCTGTTCTGATCACACTAAAAACTGTCCAAAGGTGAAGCAATTCCTGCGCTCCATGATGTATTGTCTTTTGGACTTTAGACTGCAATTGCACTAATACTCTGTTTTCCTTTGTTATTGATGTTACATCCATCTCCCATACACCTCTTCCTCTGTTTGTATTTCCTAGATTTCTACTGCTCGCTGAATAGCCAGCCACATGTTGAATTCTGTCTTCTAGATGTTTTTATGTGCATTTTTCTAATTTGAAGCTCATACTGTAATTTTCTGCTCACTGATGTCTCTGGCTCTCTCGCTAATATTTCTCTTCTGACTGATATTCACAGCTCTTTCTGATTTAGTATTGTCTACAAATTACACCAGAGTATTACAGATATTAAATGAAAAGCAGAGCTCATTAAAGGATTCCAGTAGACATCTCCTCCCTCTAAACTGGATGTGTTCTCAACTACCATCTCATCAGTTATCTCCAGAGGATATCGTAGTTTGCCTTATTAGAAATCAAAGCTTATGCTTGAATTAATAATCTTCACTTTATGATTGGTATCTTTTTCAGTATTCTTCTCCAGTATTTAAAGTACAAAACTGAATAAATATATAGTGTATTTAAGAAAGCCTGGCAAGAAAATTGTCTTATTGCAAGACTAAGGCTAGAAATCAGCTTATTTAAAGATGTCTGCTTATTTAAAAGGAAATGACAGAATTCTTCAACAAGAAGAAATGTAAGTTTTCAAACTCAGAAAACTATAACGTATTATCCTTAGACATGTTATGGAGAATTGTAGTACTCTCGTATGGTTCTGGTAACTTTGGCTAGATTTCCCTGGCGATCCTCCCAGCCGTCATGGGAAAATAAAATAGAACAGGAGAAACTGTGAGACTGTTCAGCTTGGTGCCTTGAGTAAGAACACAGTACATGGTAGGTGAAAGTCATTTGACTTGATAGGGAGTTACGTTCAGAAATCCAGCAATTTGGCTGAGCGTCTGCTACGATGATCTGTAATTTATTGGAAAGATAGTATTTGGATGCATTAGATGCCCCTGCTGACCAGACCTTCTACCCGAGACAAACAGAAGCTGGTTGCCAGCTCTTCGATGGGGCACAGAATGCTAAGTGTACCCGGAGAGAATTGTTTTGACAATGACAAGGAATTATAGTGAGGAACAAAAGGAGCAGTGGGCAGCCTTGCCACCCCAGTTGAAATTTCTCTGCTTGTTCCTGGCTAGTGCACTTCAGTTCCCCCAAAGGCGGCTGCAGATACTTCTATTAAGAAAGTGAGGTGCTTCGAAGATCACCCAATACCATAAGATTTTCCCAATACTAAACATCTTGCCTACTTGCCAATTTGCCACATGGCTTGAATGATAACTGGAAAAGGTGAGAAGCCACAGGGCTGCAGAACGGCTGCTCGAATGCAGACACATGGTAACACAGTGAGGAAGTTGGCTTAATCAAATGAATTACCACAGCCCCCTGCAAGGAATCTAAGATGATGGAAATGATCCAGATTCAGAAACAGAGGCAGCTGTGAACAAATGCTTCCAAATATCAGTGGGTCATTAAAGACACAAACTGGGTCCAACACTAAAAGGATCAATCTTACAGGAAATTTCTGTGTAACRACAAAAGCAAGCCTGAGTCCTGTAGATTCCTCCTTACACGATGCTTTACTGCCAGCCTTAGTAAGAAATTCCTGGATCCACAAAAAACATATCTTTTAATATGCAGTATATGTCACATAAAATTTCCAATGTMTTGTCCAATGGTGTAAGAGATCACAAATTAAAAACCTGGTATTTCAGCTTTCGTACAGTATACGGAAAGTTAGATAGCTACAAGGGATGGGAAACTGGAAAAAAAAATAGAGACATCCTTCTGTGATCCATCAGGATGACTTTTTTCCCTCCTAGCACATGATCTTTCTCTTTAATTGTTACCTTCCTTGTTTTAATTCTTTCGTTTGCTGCCTTCACTACCTTTGCAAGGTCATTTCTAACAAAGAGCAAGGACTGAGCCAATGGAACAGCTTGCACAGTTATTGCTACCAAGGCACTTTAATTCTTGGACTTTCCTCCTTTCCTGGGGTAGCCATTTAAGAGACAGGTCTCTCACCAGGTGCACAAAATGTTCTTCCAAAGAAATGATGGCTAATTGCTATCATTTTGGTTCTGAACCTCAGGGGCTGGGAATCCACAGTGGTCTATAAAATACCAATAACTTGAAAAACCACAGCACTCTAGACAGAGATTGCTTTGATATATGCAGGAATGAGCTTAATAGAAGCAGTTTATGAAAGAAGTTTATGAAAATGAATTCTAATTTCTTTAGTTTTAATTTAAATATTCYTTATTTAGCTAACTTTCTGGTATATATGTAAAGAAGCAGACAGTGTGAAGTCAGTTTGCTGTAGTTTAAGGTACCACATTTACTTTTCATAAATGTGCTCCTAGGTCTTGATAAAGTATTTATTACAAATGGAAGAGAAGTGATGTTCCCGTCCAACTCTGTTCTCAAAGTATGGTCTCAGCTTATTATCTCTCTGGAGTTCCCTCACTGCCACAAATTTCTATGTGCTTTTTTTTGCAATTTTTATTAGACTAGTTCCATGCTTCTTCAGAAAAGAAATCGTAACCTTAAACAGTCTTAGCACCAAGAGCACCTCTGAAATCTTGGAAGTGTTGTGGATTTTTGTAGGATTGTAATTTGTTAGATATGTTATATATATTTTCTAGGTATGTTATTGTTAAACAGCCCAAGTCCTTAAGGACTAGGCTGCAAATGACCACTCTGAAAGAAGTACCAGATCTATAACATGAAATTCTAGTCTATTTATAAGAGACTTTTACTAAAACTTATGATTCTTTCCCATAAGGTCAGCTTGGACTCCTACTGAAATTTGCCATGCTTTTAATATTATAGTAGGCTGGATAGAATGTACAGGTAAAATGTATATATTTCAGTATAGTTTCAAAAGGTCAAACTTTAGGCTAGAGCACTTTAAAGCTTCAAAGCTTTGAGATGTTATCTCAGACAAGGGGAAGGATCTTTGTTTATCTAGAATTAAACAAATCAGGTTGTACTCTAAAGCACAATGTTGACTTTTAATGTGCACATGCAATGAGATTCAGTGCAAGTATGTAGAGGGAGAAGGTCACCTACTATGATATCTGTGCTGATTGATATGCACCAATTCTGCCTTCATCATCATCTTCTGCTTAGAGGAGTTCTGTCTTTTGGCATACACAGTAAGAAGGACTATATATATGATATATATGATATTATAATGATATTATTCACTGGATATATTTCCAGTTCTGTGAAGTTAGCAGAAATATCAGACTAGGAAATAACATTCTTTCCTAACATCAGTTTCAGGATTACCTTGGTTGTTCTGAGTCCATACAGAAACAGTAAACAGCCCTTGTCTGCTCCCCAGTAGTCTTTGTTTTATTTGCCATTTCAAAAGTTTTTGTAGCACAATCCTCGTAGTCTTCAGAGTTCTGCAGAGAGATTTACGTAAGATGTAAAARGGCATAACAAAGGAAAAAAGTTATCATTCTTTTTCTTCTCCCTCCCCCCATTTTCTTTTGTTCTATTAACAGTTTCCCCTAAATCTCACCCTTTTTTTTTGAAAAAAGCTAATTACTGCTCTTCCCTGGCATGCATTAGCATTATGCTGTTGTCAGTCTGTCAGGTGCACTTAGTCAGGGTTTAATAGGCTTGCAGTGAGCTACAATTAAACTCTGGAATTAACATTTAAAGAGTGTTTACATGACTCTTCCTCTTCCCTTCCTCCCCCGCAGCAGTTTGCTTAAAGACAYAAGCTGGTTTTGGTTTGTTTTATTGTGATGTGAGGAAAATACTGAAGAAATCCATGATGTTGACTTTCATTTGAAAATGAAGTTATTTTTTGGAGCTCTTGGTAAACATTATCATGCTTTCTTTCAAAAGAAAAATCGTGGCAGTTATAAGCACATGATCAAATGCAACCAACACCATTGAAAATGGAGAAGTTGTTGCTCGTTGTGCAGCAGTTATGTTTTCCACAAAGTCCAGCTCTGAGCAGAAGGAGAGASTTTCTGGCCTACTGTGATGATCAAAAAGCAGAGCAGGCCACGTGTACATGAGCTGCTTCTTTCTCTGTAGTCCCTGTGATCTTCTTAAGTTTGTGGTCTGCAGATTTCAGCACTTTCTTTGGACACTTAGGAGAGAAAAAAAGTGTGGGGGGGAGGAGACGTGGACTCTCGAAGAATTAAGGTAGACYATGTTTGTTTAGAAGGATTTAAAACCACTTTGTGCAGATGGATACCTGCTTTGTTTCTGGCAGGGGAGGGATCCTTCATGCTGGATCAGTCAACCTGAACTTTTCTTTTGGGATCTGCCTATAGCAGTTCTGTTTCCTCAGCTGACTAACTGCTCTGGAAAGATTTCTAGACTCAGGAAAGTCCTGCAGACTCCTACCTGTCTTGCAGAAGTCATCTGTTAGTTCAAAGAGCTTTTGCTTACATTATGGATGTGTTTTACAGCACTGGGAATGCTACAGATCGCGTGGATAGGAAGTCTCAGTAATGGAYTCAGGAGGACTGAGTTCTGAGGATTCAGGATCCTCGGGGGGGAAAGTTAGAATGATATTAGGCCTCTGTTGGTGTCTTGCTAGCTGTATTATCTTACTACAGCTGAGGATATGCCCTAAAGCATGAAAGTTTTCTTCTCAACCTAGGCGTTAGACATAAAAGAAGAATCTGTTACCTTTCTCATATATGATGACTTTGCAAATTAGTTCTTAAGTTTTTTTCAGATGTGTTTACTTTTCAGACAAAACACATTTTTGAGCTTCTATGCTTGGCAAGTTTATTGCTAGTGGTAYATTGTCATGTTTATTGCTGATAATTTTTTTTATATCATTTTTTTCAAGTTGATTGTGAAACTGCAATTTTACTTGTGAAAGGTGAAGGCAACGGTAGCTTACCTTGGGAATTTTCTGTGAAGTTCTGTATATCACAGAATTCATGGAGATGTATAGTCCCCAGGTAACATAGGTCCAAACTGTCTCCCTTATTTCCATGCACAGGGCTATCTGCTCTGTTCTGAATTCCCTTTTAATTAAGAAACCATTCATCTCTCTATTTTATTATGTTCAAAGCTATAGCTTGGTAGTTGAGGGAAATGCAAAGGTTTTAAATTAAACATCTGATATTGTGTTTGTCCTTCAATAGGAAATTAAATTTTCTTCTAGGTAGACATACTAAAAACTTTCAGAAAAACAAAAAAGCTTGAACTCTCCAGATGACTCGCATATCAACAATAATGCAACCACATTACTGCTAATTGCTGCATAAATCTATTAGCAACAAGTGACTAAACTGAACTAATGTTCACCTTCGTTTCCACTTTCTGCTTTTCTCCGTAACTTCCTACAGCTTGCTTCGTGTCCCTTAGCACGGCTGTTACCGAAAGATTTTATGGTAGTTTCTGCTTATGAATGCTATCAAACCAGTGATAAACTATCAGCTTTAAAATCCATTTTAGAGATATTACAGAACCTGTGTTTGTACAGACAGTGAAACCTGAATTGAAATAGGTTTTTAAATAATCTGGGGTTTTTTGGTTTTT